>NW_023339707.1:5376932-5398492 GCF_004916995.1 Morone saxatilis
AGTGAGAGAGAGACAGAGAGAGCGCAAGAAGAGATTTGTGGTAATATCGGCCGATGATTGGTTGAGCTTTGGCATATTTCCGGAACTGAAAACTGTGCAACTTCATGTGAAGTTCAGCGACATTAGCAGGGCTGTCTTTTGCATTTCTTTTCAAGAACATTGTTGATGATGTCATTTTAGTTCACAAAGAAAAAATCCTAACCCATTTTTAAGTGAGCCTCTGTTCTACTATGCTTGGATAGATAACAGCTGTGTCCCTGTTCACATACTACACTACATCTTATTTCTATATAGGCTGGGAGCCAGGTCCAGCCCACACCACATCAGTTCAAACATAACCTACTGGCCTATTGGCCTATAACTCTGGACATTTCTGGTTGTGTTTAATAAATTAGCACATTTTCACAAATTCTGCCGTGTATTTTGGCCCTACAGTTCTTGGGGGGGGGGGTATTTTTAAAGGGGATAAAGGTGCACACTAGGGACTTTGATTGTCCCTGTCTTTGGCTTTTCCTGTTGTTGTTTCTCCCATGGACTGTATTTTGAGTGTTTATATAAGTCTGTTGTTCAATACATACTTAGGTGCACATTCAACTATTGATGCTCTGCTTCACATGGTAGTCTTTTTTGTAACTGTAACTTGAGTGTATTGGTTGGACAAGCTATCTAACAACCTCTAACATAACATACAAATATATATATAATATCATCATAATGTGTTTTTCTATTGTAGTATAAACTTTCCATGCAGTACATTTGAACATATTCCCTATTCGGAAGGCAAGTGAGTGAAAATGTTATTTTCTCTAACTTGAGGTATAGTGAATTATTTTGGCCAAAGCAAGTGTCATTTTAAATATAGAAGGTTTATGAACATGAGACATTTTCTATATACAAGTGAGGTGGTGATAATCACTATAAAGTGCCAGAAAATAATCATGTTTGATGAGTGGACAATATTTTTTTGTTTTTTTGGGGATGTTGTATGTGTTATTTTTAAACAAAATGGCATCAAGCACCAGAATCGTATTTTTCTACTGTCCCCTTTGTTTCAGGATAGTTTTCATATTTGTATGACTACTTATGCAATTGTAGTGCCTTAATATGCAATTTATTTTAAATATCTTAAGATAATTTAGCAAGAAACATGCCCCAAAAAAAGAGGGTTTTGGGCTCCTGAGACCAAACGGCAAAAAGGTAGTAAAAAAACATCCTGAGGGCTAGACCTGGGTCCCAGCCTAATACAGTACATAATATATACCAATATTTATAGATCATTAATCAAACTTCAACTTTAGACTGTCACTGCCAATTACAATTTACAAAGNNATTACAATTTACAAAGAGAAAGCAAAATGTTTTTCCAGACACTTTTTTGTTTTCTAAGATCTTCCTGGAGCCATCTGACCACCAATTGCCATTTATCTTAATTAGTTCCAGCTCCATTTCCTTTGTGTATTGTATTGTGGGACAGTAGCGTGCACCACCAGCACACAAGTATGTATCCTGACTTTTTATCATGTACTTAATTTTGACATGTTTACGCTGTGAAAACTACATGCTCAAAACCTAATGTATTTTTCCTCAGAGGGTAGAGGATACACTGAGAACCAAAAAGTAGTACAGAAGCTAACCCAGAAATGGACCATGGAGATCTGTCTTAGAGTCAACAGCTGACAACTAATTCCTTTTCCTAGCTTTAGTACACCTCTTAGCACAAAAGAAAATCAGAATATGATATAAGACCACTTCAAATCCACACAAATGATGCAAGGCAAGCACTGGCATGCTGAAAAAAGTAGCAATAAAACATTTTAAAGCATGTTAACACTGACCATCTTCCAAAGTAGATAGCAGACAGATGATGGAATTATGCTATCAAGGCAACAGGGTGCTATCAAACCAGCAGTTGGCATCTCTGTTTAATGCAATAAGCACTCAAACTATGCTTGCCACTAATTTCATCAGAAAGACAAATGCAGAGCTAATGCAGGTTGCACTCATCGGCAGGAAATGACTGAGTGATAAAGCAAGGAAAGTGAGAGATGATAGAAAGTGAAAACAGAGTGAGTGAAAGAAAGAGGCAGAGAAACTCGATTTGTACCACATGGATGAGGCAAAGGAGGGAGTGTGTGGCTAAACTAAAAAAGGGTTTTAATAACTGGTTCAGTTCTAGGTTGACAAAGATATGATTGTTGATTGATTGATTGTTTACTGTGAAGATATTTCTCCAAAGTCATATTGTACACAAAATGTGGTCTACATGAAGACATCATTTCAACACATATAACATTTCATATAAAATGTCATAAATTTGGAACTATATGGGATGTGTGCTGCCAACTTAAGCTTAAAGGACATCGTAATGGGAGAAGGTCTGTACATTAACACACACACACACACACACACACACACACACACTATGGCAGAATGTATTTCCTGGAAGATCTCAGGATCCAGACCGCCAGGGAGGTCCATCGGACAGAGAGAGGAAAACACCCAGACAAGGACTTCATATGACGCCACCAAGACGGACCACGTCTCCCAGAAACACCATTACATGTTTGAGCAACTCATTAAATTCCCTTCTTGGCAGTGGCTGAATACAGTGTTATCGTCCACTACATTTACCTCTAGGAAAAAAACTATTTGAGATGGGGGATGCGTTTAATGATTTGTAATATACTGGAAGGCCACATTGGCAGTGTTGCAGACATTAATGGTTGCTCCCTAGTTTCTCTTTACAAGACCAGTCATCAGACACCATCGAAGTCTTGCCTCATTTTTATTTTTTGTCTCCCTAAGACGGTGACGGAAAGAATTTAACTGCTGCTCAGGACCTCACAAATGTTGGTCTGTATGTAGAGCAACTGAGAAAAAGTTAAGCAAGTCACTCTTTTCATTGCATTGAAACATCCGGGGACAGAAAGGGGAACGGCTTGTAGCCGAGCCTCAGTTAAAGGCCCTTTGCTAATGAAAGTCTGAGTGTGTGAGTGTGTGCGCAACGATATGAGTGTGTGGAGAGAAACTTGGGCCTTTCTGTGACCCGTGAGAGGAGACTATGAGGGGGGCTCACTATGGACAAGAGCATGTAGGGATAGAATAGTTTGGGCATTTTGCCAGGACTTGGGGAGACTGGATCCCAGCTCTTTTGAAAACCTCCTGGTCTTACGTAAGAGCAATTTGTAAGGATCCCCTTGTGAACAGCATAGGACTGCAGTCACATTCTTTGAACTTGAAGAAACCAGGCACTGAGGTAGCAAAGAAACTCACTTTCCCATGAAGCACTTGGGCACAATGCTGAGTTTCCTGCGTCTATCCTTAATCATGTGCCGACTCTTGGTCATCATCAAGTGGTAGAGCTTCTCCCCCTTCTCTGCAATCATCACATAGGCATCCCGCTCCATTCCGAGTTTGAGACCTACAAAGAAAAGAGAAAAAAACAATTCAGATCCAAAGGGTTTGTCACCCTTCCATCAATGGAATGACTTAAAAGGTAACTTTTCTGTGAGTTGATATCAGATGACGTGAGAGTGGAAATAAATGAACAACCAAACTCTCAGCCCAATGCAGTGACTGTATCGCAATGCCAACAATAATACAGCAGGCACATGCCAGGACACAAATTTCAACTTGCTATCTACACGTATCAAAACCAAGGACTGACATGGCACTGTGGGAGGAGACAAACGCGCCTTTGCCTGGAAGGCCCGGTTGTGTTCTGGTATTGTGCAGATGGACTAAAGCCAGAAACAGAGCATGGCGACTCAGGTCTGCCACAACCTTCTACAAAAAAAAACCCAGATGTTAATCTCTCCTCAACAAGTTGTTTTTAGAAAGATTAAAGTTCAGCAGGGCAGAGCGATCTTGATCTTGTTTCTGTGTTGGTTTATCAACTATTACTCCTCTATTGTAAAGCAGAACATGTGAGGGACCATTGTAAGGCCTGCTGCCCCAGTAAAAGCTCACCAGTGAGTATGCTGTTTGAGCTGCTTAACCTCATCGTGGGGTTTGATGAACTTCTGAACTGTGAGAGTTTTTGACTCGGGCAACTCAACTCTGCTGCGCCGCGCCTCCCTAAGCTGCTTAAGTCTACTGAGAGGCACACCAAGCTGCTGAGCTCGACTACAAAGTATTCTGATTTAGACGTCGCAATGTGCATCTCAAAGAACATGTATTTGTGACACCTGGAAACAGTTGAAACTTCATCATTATCTTCATCACTTCTCAACCACCTTGATTTCTCTCAGGGCCCTCCCACACATAAGCTGGCAATCTGTTATTGTTTACCAATTGTGTCAGAAAGACAAACTGCTGACTAGTTACTTCCTCTCATGCAGCCACAGAACGTATGTGCATGCTGGTGGTCAGCTGGAGTTTGGCTGAAGACACGAGGCAACGGAAGGCATTTGATCAGTTGGCCTTTGTCACTAGATCTTAGAGTGCCAGGCTCTCTACGCTGTCCAGTGCAAACTATGCAATGCAGCTGAAAACAAATAACTTTTACGCTGCATTATGCAAGAATTTGAAGGTAGAAAGTTAAGGGACAAATGTTGGGTTGGAAATCCGACCACTAAAAGGGAGCGAAAGGGATGAGACAAACAATGTAAAAAGTTTCACGGCTAACTCTTCAATCCAGTTTCCCATTGAGTCTTTGGGTTGTGCACTGGCAGCCTGTGATGGAGGTGGGGTTATATTACATTTGACAGCAGCTGGAGTAGTCTTAAACAATGAGCGTCATTGAACAACAGACGGGTTCCTATCCAGAGCAGAGGCCCCCTTCAGCTTCTGGTCCAGCTGTCAGAGTTTGTCTTGTGCTGCTCCTCGTCTTCCTGCGCTCATTGGCACGAGCTAATGCCATATCGCATTATCTGACCCACGCATTTTCCACAAACTTTCATGAAAATAAGACAAAACACCTCCAGCTGGCAGTTGTTGAACAATGGAAGTCCTTTGAGAGGGTTCAGGACCAACACATGGAAGGGCCATGGCGATACATGGAAAAGGTCACATTAAACAAGGCGTGTCAGGAAAAGCAATAATGCGTGAAGGGGGAGATGTGAAAAAATCGTTGCCAGGATTTATTGCAGTAAAACTTTATCATGAAGCTGTCTAGACCGTAGTAAAGAGTTTGAGAGAAAGGTAAGCACACTGAGAGCAGAGTATACTGTAGAGTGGGTAATAGAAAGAGAGAGTGTGGGGAAATTGGGCACTGTGACTGATCTGGCATCTGTTAGCCTCAGGTCGATTTCCGCTGGGTTGAAACTTAACACCACGAGCTGCAGCACACCCCTTCGTACTTATTTGTACTCTGAACCCCTTTCATCACAGGATCAGATGCTGATGGCGTGGAACTCTGCTGCAGATGCTTATTTAATGTAAAGGTAGAAAGACTACTTCACATAAATGCCAATCAGCGAACGTGCACATGCGGCTAAACCTTTTAGCATTCTGTCACTTTCAACCAAATCATCATTCGAACAGCTTGAGAGATCCAATTTAGATTTTTAGCCATCAATGCTATCAGGTGACCAGTTGTATGCCGCCCAAAATCTGCTTAAAGCCTTTCACACCATCTAATGCACACGAGATAACAAAGACAGATGGCCAGTGCTGAACAGGTGGGAACACATTTTAAGGCAAAAGAGGGAAGTCGCACAATGAAGGGAATACAACTTAAGGAGCAACAAGAATATCAGTTTACATTACTAATCTCAAATCAGTGGAGGTAGTGCCGTGTAGGGCTTTTTCATATGCCTCAGTGGATGTTTTATGGTGAGACTAAATGCACTTTTGATTTTCTGCACACTCATCCAAAGCTACTTCCCCATTTGTAATATGGCTGCAACTCTTCTGAAACTGATACAACTCTGTATATGCAAGAAACAAACACTAATTATAGTAAAAATAGATCCAGATAAATTGTCCAGATGTGTATGACGTAACTGAGCTTCACTTTCTTTGAGTGAAGCTCAGTTACGTTTCTTTGAAGTGAATGCTTTTCTATTTTAGGAATCTAAAAATGCTGTTTTCGGTGTATCTGTTGTTTGTGAATGAGATGTTTGAATCATCAGTCACCTCCCGCTGAGGGCTTTGATTAGTCAAATACCAGACTCTGCCTGCACTGATTTTATGAATGTGAAGAATAGATTGTTGTCGCAACTTTTGCCTGGTGCACAGGTCAACTCTGAACGTCATGTCACCTAAGCCTCTATTTACGAAACAAAGGGCAGGCAGCTTGTTCAAGGTGGGACATAACCGTAGGACACAAACAGTGTATCCAGGTCACATCCACAGTCATTACTGTGTGCCAGCTGAGGGAGCCTTGATAGTTTGTGAATCTAAGGTGACACCAACATGTAGGGCAACATACAAGGGGTGCAGAAAAAAAAGCCTCACAACTGCACGACTACATGAGTACTACATACAAAACAGGAATGCAAAGGCCAAGACGGGCACGAATTAAGGACAGACACATCATGGTATTGGCCACACTATTAGATTGACAAGTGATCTCGAGGAAGTGCAGCTCAGCACTGCAATGAGCGTGCAGCATGAAAGATGGAGACAAAATAAAGAATGGGAATGTCAATAGAGTGGCTAAAAAAGCAGAGGCCGTATATACACTCAGTTGATAGTGTATTGGCTAATATGACACAATAGTCCTGCAATACATCCTACTTTCATGAATGTAATAATGTTCAGTTTTTATTGAAATCGTTTTAGAGAGGTGTTGATTCAACTTTATTTTTGAGGGTGTAGGTGTTTCTATCATGTTGTCTACCTTATTTATAACATAATTCAACAGCACCACAAACTGCAGCCTCCTAAATGACCATACCGTTGAATTAACATATCTCTATAACAGTTTCAACAAAAACTGAACATTATAACCTTCATTAAGGCTTATTTATTGCACTGTTGTATTAGACAGCATTAGCTTTAGCTAGCTGTACCTAATACACTGGCAACGGAGTGTATTTTATACAATGATCTTGTAAAACACTAGGGTAATTCTAGTATAAAAAAGGATCATTTCTGGGTTTGCACTGCCAGTCCCATAAACCTGAAGTGGGATAAAAATGGCCTTTAAAAAAGTGTTACTCACTCTCTCTCTGCTCCCGTTCCCTCAAGATGGCGTCCAGCCATTTCTGCTTGTCCTCTGCATTTTTGGCCATGCACACAAACCACTTGTTTTTAGCAGTGTTGTGGATCTTCCAGCCGTTAGTCACAGTGTAGTTGTTGCTGTGATAGTCCGCTGCAGGGAAGACAAAATATAAGGAAGTCAAGCAATTAATATTGTAAATGGACGAGGTGTCATCATAAATAACATTAAAAGACTTTGTTAGTAGGGTAAGCAATTATTTTGTTCAGTGTATCAGGACTACATTAGAATGGCCTTCTGGGTTTAGGGATTTACTTAACAAATTATCTAATTAAAACAAAATGTACTACTGCAAATTATCTTTCTTTCTGTGTCGAGTTTGTTTTTCTTTCTCAAGTTCTCTTTAGGCATTTTTCATTTCAAGAAAATGAGACAAAACCCCCAGACACACACATTATGTTAACACTGACCTCAGTGGTGAGTAAAGGAAGTAATCAGTGTAATCAAATTACAATCAAGATGTTGTACAAGTTAACATCAAAGTAATCTTTAAATAGGATTTACTACTCAAGCAATGATTTACAAGACAATTAAAAAGATAAACATGATGCACCTTGAGAGCAGTAAAAGACCATCTTTCCACTGACTCAACAAAATCTCCCCTTGTACCCATTTCTAATTTTATCATCCATTTAGCTGCAGGTGAGCAGCTACTGAATAATGAATGGCCACTGGTAATGGGGTGCATTAGTCTCACGCTCAAAGGTCATATAAATAGATCTGATACTTCAGGTCCCACAGGGAGCTGTTCCTGCTGATCTGGGAGAGTAGGGAACTGGGTTGGGACACATACTACTGCGTTGAGTCTCTTTTTAGCCACGGGGATGGAAAAGATGGATTCTAGCAAAATCTTATGCAAGTGCATGGTAAGATCTGGTAAAGGGATATTTATCTAGACATCATTCATTTTTTCTAAGGCTTTCCACTCAGTTCACAATCATTTGGTCAAACAGGTTGCTATTTTAAGCCAGCCTCTTTAACTGTGTGACTTGAGGTTGTCGTATATTGTGAATAGCTTATGAAATCTGTTTTTATTTGTGCCGCACAAACACGATGTTACCATTTCCAATTCAGCAGATAACCTCAAATACTTACACGTTCCATTTTTTTTTTTACACATAGTAATCAGATAATCTGCGTTCTGACAGTTCACATATGTTCACAGTTTCAATGTGGGACCCCTTAGTTCTGCGAATAAGGCATGTTTTTCTTTGTGGTTTCCCCTTCAGCAGCCTAAATGTTACAGCCAGCAGCCAACATGCAGAAAAAAAAAGGTCATGTGAGCTTGCAAAATATTCTACCACCACCAAAGAGAGAAAAAAAGAGGAAACATGTGAGCGAGAGGAAGACAAAGTGTTTCTACACCAGTAGACAACGTGTACCAAGCCCAGCATGGTGCCTCACAAAAAACCACAACAGCAAAGTGAGCTGAGTGACGGCCGTATCACATCGAGACCACAGATGAGTTTATCTTTGGCACAAAATATCTCGACCAATGCGAGAGCACATCAAGTTTATCACCTAGCTCGGGTTTGCGTTTGCACTTAAGATTTCCATCAACACCATAACCCATTACTGAATCATGTACTTTACATCAAAAGGTGGCACATGAGGTTGCGAGCTACATCCTGTTTGAAGCTGCGTGCAAATATGATACTCCACCCAAACTGTCAACAAGTACCTGATTCATATCCAACCACCAGTTTCTAAATGGCACAGTTCATGAACTAAGGTATGAAATCAATCAAATCTATATAACCTGGGATATCAAAATGAACAAATCAAGAGTTTGGGTAACATCAGTTACATCAAAAATAACCTCATAACTCAAGAGAAATTACACAAATGCCCCGGGAGAGTTGCATGAATGGACATATAGACGGTCTCCAAAGGTAACGTTGCTGGGCAAACACAAACCTGTTCCATCTTCCACATTTTCCACCTCCATCACCTCAGTGTTGATTCGGCCTCTGAACACATAGAGGGGCCCGTTGATAGACTTGGTCCTCTTGGTGGACTTCTTTCCAGAAACCCTGGGAAATGAGACAACACTGTGGTCACACTCGGCAGGGAAAACATCCGTTGATGCCAGTGCCACAGTAAGAAAAGAACTTGTGTCTGTAACACATGCACATTCATACAGACAGCTATGGGAGCAGCAGACACATGTAGTTGTTTTTGTTTTGCCTGCATACTAAAAACCTGTCTACACAAACAGGAATGTGAACATTTGCTCCAATTTTCCACGTCTAGTCTCCTTCTAGTAGTGTGTCAATACATTAAGTATTTTTGAAAGCTTTCTTGTTCCTTCTTCCTTGACACGCTGTTGTAGTAGGTGCTGTATAGTTGCCTTTCTCACCTGGACTTCCTCTTACAGTAAACCAAGAGGTTGTCAAACAAGAAGAAGACACGTTCCTGGATGTTGCCTGCTGAGATTTTAAGGAGATTTCCATGAAGCAGCAACTCGGTGCAAATATCTGTCAGGTTGGTTCCCTGAAGAAAAAAACAAAGATTGAGAAGAACATTAGCTACTGACATTATTACTGTAACAACATTATGATGGCAGTTTTATCCATCCATCACACGTCTTTCTCTTTCTGCTCATTCACTGCAACCATAGTTTACGTTATTTGAGCAGAGCATGGAAACTCTGATAGCACTCTGTCTAAATTGGGGAGCTGCAAAGACACTGTTGTCTGTATCAGAACTTGAAGAGTTTAGTGAAACAATATGAATTTCAACTTTGACATTGTGAACAATTTGTTTTCATTCCATCGTCAATGATAGGAAGGAGTAAACAGTCTCCCACCCATTTCCAAAGCCAAACTGCAAAAATATGACCTGCATGCTGTTCCCTGCCAGGAACTGTGACACGTAACAGCAAAACATCCCCACATTACTGCAGGGTTGTGTCGAACTGGAGCTTTTAGTAAATTCCAAATGTGTACGTTCATTGGAAGCACTAAGCACAAAGTGGCAGGGCAAAACTGTTGGCCTACCTTGGCCTACATATAGTTTCCTGTGAGACTTGGGAACAAACAAAGCCTTTTTATTCTCTTTCAGGATGTAAACACAACCACACACAAGCTACAAATACAAGCATCCATACAAATAAAAATACAGCTGTATATGCATAGAGGATGGAGATACATGACTCATGACATAGTAGGTGGAAGTGCTTTAGCCTCATTCTGATCCCTGCAGTGAAACCTTATCAAATGCTTTGTACCTCTGTCATGTCAAGGGGGAATTTAAAAACTGTGATATAAGTCAACTCAGTGTACTAATTCAGGAAGCTGTATGTCACTCTGCAGCCCACCACCTTCACAGGATGTGATCAAGTCTTTCTTAAAAGCCGTTTCTCGTCAGCTATCAAATATACCACAATCTGTTGAGACCGAAAGAGCCTTTTCACTTTATGAAGCAGCGCAAAGGCCAAAGGCACACACACGCAGTGAGCTGAAACAAATAATGTTTCTCTATTCAACACAATTTGCCACATTTTGTCTGAAATATATTAATAATCAAAGATCAAGGTGCCTGAGTCTGATTACTGAAATTTAAAAATATTTTGAAAAGTGGTCCTTGAACCTTTCAGTCTTTGTTCATGAGGTTGTTGACATCAGTCTGGAACTGTTAAAAAAAAAAGCCTTGTTGATTGACCACAGCATGGTGTCTAATTAACCTTTCACGTGGTGAAAGTGTCTGAGTTTCGGGGCCGAGTACTGACATTACTAAGGTTAGGCATCATTACTTTTAGAAAATCATTTTCAGTGTTTTCACATTTCCAACTAGGAAACAGAAACAGCTTAAAAAAAACACAAATACATGCATGATCAACCATGCAGTCTCATCCTGCCAGAGGTGTGAATGACAGAACTATTTCCTACTATAGATATTCAAATAACCGAGGGTTTAATATTAAGTTCATGGGCAGGAGCAGGTTAACGTGCTGCCCACCACAACTGTCAAAACAGGGCTACTAAAACATAAAATACAATAAGTGAGTTAAAAGACATCTCATTACTCATTGTTAAACGGCTCATTCCACTCCAAATCATCCGGAACTAAATACACCCATGTGTGGATTTGAGACAACCTCCCCCCTTCGTCTTGTAGATTACCCATCACCCCCCGCCCCATCCCTACCGGTGCATACGTATACATCAGATTTGAACTTCACTGTTGTCTTCAATGTCTCTGACATGGGTCCACCAGAGACTTGTGGAAACTCCCCCCATCGACCACACCCACTCTCAAGCGTCCATAATTGATTCCCACGAGTATATAGTTATGATGGATGTTCATCGCTCCAGAGTTCATTTAAAGAAAAATGACTCTCTGAGCTTTTCTTAAGGTGCATACCGATAGGGTTTGGGGAGGGGGTCGTGTTTCACACGATCGATTCAACCTCATGTTAAGGGCACTAAGCTGAGGTGGGGGTGGGCATGAGTGTGTGTAGGAGAATTCAGAGGGCAAGCTTGTATCTTAGGGTGCATAGCATGCATGTGTAGGCTTTCCTCCATCTATAATGGATGCGTAAACATGCAAGAGTAAGAATACATGCTGGCGGTGTATGTGTGTGCATGTGTGTGTGTGTGTGTGTGCGTGTGTGTGTCTGGGTAGCGGTAATGCGCCCGGGCCTGATTCGGCACTACTGGCGTCCTCTTCCATTAGGGCTGGAGGTGATTAGCCTGGAGAGTGGCTGTAGAGAGAGAAGAGCGAAACTAATGCTGTAAGGTCGAGAGTTCCTTGGGGGCGGGGGCCTGTCTTGAACAGCAAAATTGCTGAGGTTTTCCCCTAATGAATAAATCAGATATGCATTCGTTCTTAGAAGTAAAACTACAAAATTACATTTAATGACTATTATCATTCGAGCACAATAATAATACAAGATTATCTGAAAGTGACTCAGTGATACCACTTTATTAGTGTTGCATATACCATTATTCATTGTTTCCAACTACACAATTAATCGTTTTGTGTACACAATGTCAGAAAATAATAAAAGAATGCCAATCACATATTCCCCAAGCCAGAATTCCTCCCTTGTTCAATTAACAGTCCAAAGTAATTCAAATTATATATAACTGGGAAATGCAGCAAATCTTCACTTTTGAGGTGCTGGAAAAGGAGAATCTTTGATGGTTTTGTCCAAAAAATCATAATCGTAATCGATTATCCAAAATAATTAATAATTTCTGGTCCCTTGGTTGGCACTACTTGCTTTAGTGTGGGACCAGAACATATTCTGAGTGGCATTTTACTGTCAATATGCTTAAGCTAAATAACAATGTATTGTTTTTTGTTGGTTTTGTGGATATTTATCAGGGTCAGAAGGTTACTTTTCTCTGAGGGAAAGAACGAAAAGGGGTCTGTTTCGGCATGCAGACAGTGGGATGTCCCAGTGGGGCCCATTATCTGGTTCCATCCTTCAATTTTTTTCCACTCCCCCTCCTCTAAAAGTCCCCTCATGTGACCCTCCCAGTGCATGTGAGACTAGAGCTGTGCTTCCTAGGTCTCTTCTGATTGGGCAGTATGCCCGTTGGCATCCCCCTTGGCACCCTGTGTGGGTGGATTGTCCCATTGGTGCCTGCTAGGACAAGGCCTCTGTTGTGGTGGGTGAGGGAGGCGTGAAAAATGCACTGGACCCTTCGCTCGGCTCCCAAGCCCCGTCCGTGGCCCCTGCGCTCAGAGCAGTGATTTGGCTGCAGTAGTGCTTAACTCTTAAGATAGATGGAGACTGTGGTGGTTGGGGTATTTCTGAAATAAGACTGACTGTTTTTGTAGTGGTTATGTTACAGGACTCTCGTATTCTTCTTTCTTTTGCAGAAACCTTGCACACATCATAATCATCATAACCACCCTTTACTTTTTCTAATTCCCCCTCACTCTGTCCTTCTTGCTCTCACCTCCCAGCCCTCAATGTGGGACTGCAGCTGTTCCAGAGCCTCCAGTTTCTCCATCTGCCTCTTGGTCTCATTGATGTTGGAGCAGACAGCCTTCATGGCCTGCAGAGCCTCTTCCACTGCTGGATAGTCAGCATGCTTCTTAGGGGTCCGCTTCAGCAGTTCCTAGGTCAGGAAAAGGGGAGCTTAAAACATATACAGTGGAATTTCCAGAAGAAGGAACAATAAAAAGAAATCACTGTATTAGAGTGGTAATAAAGTATTCTGTGACCTTCAGCAATGACACCTATTCTACACGAGTATCAACCTCCCCCCTCAGTTGGAAATACTAGTAGGTGGGGAAGACTGGGTGCCTTGAAATGCCAGCGTATATAAGGTTTTTGCTCCAAAATCTAAAATGAGTCACTGGTATTTACACAGATTACACAGGCGCTGTATCCATGAAGTGAGATTCATAGTGTCAGCTATCATTTGTTTTTCTGATTGCCTGAGCAGGCCATGATATGATACAAACAAAGCTGGTGTTATTTGATGACAGCGTTGTGACATTAGTGCAGCAGTTGTACAGTACCTTCAGCAGCAGAGGGTACTTGCAGATCCTCTGAATGGGGCTGAGAAGGTAGCCCTCCAGAGGAATTTCTGTGCTTTTCTTCCCTCCGAGTAGCATACAGTGCTGAAGGAGAAACACAAAACAAACAATACCTCAACACAAATGCTCATCAAGACACGTTAAGTGTTTTACAGCACTACAGTAGAAGAGTCAATTTAACTTTTCCATACATCCGGACACACTTATGTTAGACAGCACTTGTCTAAAGAAGTGCTTTCGAGCATTTGCAGCGGTTTCAATTGCGGTCTCGTGTCTCTTGTGTTTTTCCAGCAATAAACAAACTTTAATTGACTATTGTTGTCATTTCCATTTAGTCACAGTCTGTTGCACCGGCAGCAGATACATAACAGGTCCAGGTGCTTATTGTCTGGGAGCAAAGCCTTAGGTTTTTCCATATGTCTACAGCTTTTATAAACAAGTTATTAAACCTGTATGCAGATTGAGACATGCTCTTCATGCTAAAAATGCCTGTGCAAATGTTGTGCTGTTCTCCTTTTATTATCCTTATACAATTTGCTATTATATTATAAAACCACAAGTATTACTTTTACTATTCATTTATCTATTATTTTAATTATATTGCTGACCTCAGATCTGTACAAAGCCTCAGTTTTAAACCACGACAGTTGCAGCTTTGCCGCCAATAACCACATCCTGTCACCAAGTCCATGGTCTTTAATTGTTGGCCTTACCACTTTCTGGTCTGTTTCAGCCACATTTTGAGATTCTGGTTGATATGGTATTTTTATATATAAAGTCTTTTTGCTTGTGTGTTGTGTTTTTATTTTAGATTTTAATTCATATGGATGCATGGAGCATGTTGGTAACAGTTTTTTATGTACACTAAGAAATCATTCTCTTTCTGCCATTTTAAAATGGCTCGTTTGGACCCACAACTCTCTCTATCAACTATATATTCCTTCCACTGTGCCACCGAAAAACCCTGCAAAAACATCCATGTTTTTCACTGAGAAACCTCTTAAGTGCCCTCTCATTCCCCAGAAGATTTGGGCTTTAAGAAATTGCCCCCCAGAACCAGTTGAAAGAGGGGTTTTCATCAGAAGAGTGGGGGGGGGGGGCTTACAGTTACAGTCATAGTTTCTCTACGCCTTGTATTTTGTAGGAGTGCAGCCTGTCAGTATGCTATGAGCTCATGGGACGGGATGAAAGATCAAAAGCAGCCATGCAGATAAACCACTTGAGTGTTCTCCAGTGGGAAAGAAGGCAGGAGATCAGTTTGGAGCATTATAATCATATGGCAATTCCTTTCAACTCTACACAGAGCAGGAGAGGGTGGCGGGGGGTTGTGCAGTATTTTTGATGGGAAAAATGAGCAACAAAAATGCAACTGATCGTGACTGCCAGAACTTTGGGATTCCACGGATTCCTGATGTATTAATACGAATGCATTTCTCTCCTACACATCCATTTCTATCCATATCCATTTCTATAAATCTTCCGTGACTTCCTTTTCTTCTTTCCTCTCATCTTCTGCGTATTTGTAATCTGCCAGCCTAAAGCCAGAGCTCCCTCCGCTCTTCACTCTGACCTCCTTTTGCTTTCACTTCACTTCTCTTCCAATGCAATTAACACTTCATTCATACATACAATTTCAGAAGCTCACTTCATTGTGTGATTCAATTAGCATGAAAATAGTTTAAACCACCAGCAGAAAGAGCCAGTGGCAATACATATTACACTGCCATTAATTACTAGGACAACGTTTCGCAATGGTCACCGCTTCAAGAACTGAAAACCCCTTCACTCTGTATCCCACCATTCTGCAAAAGAATCACACATTTCCTTTGCCATGTCAGCATTTCTTAAATAGCTTTCATTTTCTTTCCTAAATTCTAGTGAATCAATCTTATTTCTGTTTTGCTCACTGTTGCTAGACAAAGCATGAGAGCCAGTCCAATATTTGAGATTATCCTGAGCAGGTCTGACAACTGCTTTAATACATAACCAGATGTTGTTCAGTGATTTTATTTTGGAAGCATTAAAGACCTAACCAATTAACCGCTGCATGACTGGACCAGAGGAAGCAAAAAGCCAAAGCACACAGCAACACTCTGATCCCACTGTTTCCAGTCCTGTGGGTCAGAATAATACCATGGAAGCAAACCATCAGGCAGCGACAAACGCATGGCCTCAGATCTCTCGGCCAATCCCAAAAAGGCTGCCAACACTCCACAGCTGGCTGGCCCAGAATCTGCAGACGATTTCATTGGTTGGACCCCTGCTCAAAGGCCCCAGTTGCCATTCTAAGTTCATTGTCCAGGGCCCAAAGGTTTGGGTGTCAAAACACAGAAACAGCTGGCAGCGGAAACACTACAAGAGCGACATAAAAGTGACCCTGATGGTGGCTGCATCCTGTCCGGGCAGGAAAAACCCTCTGACCTTGTTATGGTTTCTTCCCTTTATTCAAGTGTTAACATGGAAATGGAGGTGATATGATGGAAGGAAAAAGGAAGAGGAGGATGGATAGATGACAAAAAATGAAATAAGCGTGAGAAGGCTCAAGGGAGGAAAGAAATGTAGGGCAAAGGAAGATAGTAGTAAAGACACCAGGAAAGAAAATAAGGTGAGAGTGTGAAGTGGATAAATACAAGTCTAATCACATCTAGAGTAAAGGATACATAAGATTCACGTGCCATGAAATAAGAAAAACAGGGAGATTGGTTTATACATAATCAAGGGAGAGAAGTGAAGAGTCATAGTGGGAAGAGGAAGGAAGCATGAAAATGCAGAAGAAACAGATTTGGTGACTTGAGAACTAGAGAAGCAACACAAAGAAAAAGCAAGATAAGCAAGGCAGAAGAGAGGAGCCGTGGTGACTTACCAGCAGGAAGGTCCTGATGTTGGGGATCTTGTTCAGCTCCATGAGAAGTCGCAAAGCCTTCTCGTGGTTACTGCAGTATTCGCCGTACACTGAGAAACTTTCCCTCTGCAGAACAGGAGAAAAACACAGGTCAGGGTTGCAGACCAGGGACATGATACCATATGTTACTGGCTAGTTGGCCGCCTTGATGAATCTACTGAGACAACTGACAGGAGGAAGATTGACAGTCAAGAGCAGAAACTAGAGAGAAGGCTCCAGTACATTACAGTCTAATGAGATTCAGTTACACTATTGCAAGAATAGTAATGAATAACTGCATTTCCACAGCTGTCATTGCTTATTTTCGTAGAAGTAATGTTATAGTAAATTGTAACTGCAACAATGATTAGACAAAACTACTGAAAGAGTAGTGACTAATGAAGCTTTTTGAATCATTCAGTACTATTATTAACTGACATCATTACTTCTCTTTTTCAAAGTAATCTGCATCATAGTTCAACAGAAACACCATGCCAACATACAACACTTCCCCTTTTCCTAGGTGATAGCATCACATCACAGAACAACCCCAGCACTAATACAGACGCTTTTGTCAGGCTGCCATTTAGTCTTCTTTGCAATACGTAATACTACACCTGAGCAAGTGATTATACTGTAGCTTGAAATGCATTATTCATGCACCATACTGGAGACAACAATGTATATACAGTATCACAGCTGCAGTTGAATTTACACCCTGGAGTTCACTGAAGCCTATTGTATATTCTTAACTGTGCGACAGTAATTGGGATGTGAAACCATGTGCATGGTGGGGCCTAAGCTTGAGTTCTAGAAACTGAAACTGTCATTTGAAAGAGCCTAGTAAGTGAAATCCAAAACTGCAGGTGCTCGTACAGCACTTTCAACCTTAGCTGAAACGCAACTGCCCGAAGGCTTTGCATTTAAAGCTGGCTCGGCCATAATATTACAAAGGAATAGAGAAATCCGGCTAAAGAGCATGACAACATCTTTGACTAACTTTAGTCAAAGATGCTGTCAAGTTCCATGGAATGATCATCTACAACAACACCTTTAAAAATAAAAATGGTTACCAAGCCAGCATCCTGTGCTGGCACAGATGTGAAAAATGATTGTGGTTTAACTCCCACACACAAACTTACTTATTTACACAAACTACATACAGTATGTCACTGCTGCGTGCATGAGCCTGTTTTACATGGTAACCCAGCAGTGCTGACAGAAGCAACAAAGCTAACAGCTCTTTTTATACAACTCGACCAGAAGAAGGCGAAAATCTTTTGTACATGTGTAACACAAGTGAGCAGCACAATGTAAACGGTTTTACCACACAGGCAGGAACCCAAACACACCCAAAGCCACGTTTGGCAGGGGATTCCAGTCCAAAGCACCACTGGGAGCAACAGCTGGGCCAGCATATGGTGTGAAACCACAGATACTGTCAAACTGAGTTAATACGCTACACAGCTAGATGAGGAGAGCACAGGAGGGCCAATTCTTCTAAATGCGCATGTACCACTTTAGTCTATTTGTTAATGTGTACATGAAAAGGTTAATTATTTTTAACAGTCTGACAAAAGCAACATTTTCTAAATGCTGGTGTTTCTGAATGCTTCTGCCCATCTGTATATTTAACAGAAAGGTGGGTAAAATGCAGGCTTCCTCATTCATTTCAATGAGACTGCTCTGTTAGGTCAGCATTCCCAAAGCTCTCTAGCAGAAACAAGGCAGTGTGACAATAAAGTTGATTCTGGCTCTATTTGGTCCACAGTACAATGCAGCACATCAGTCACATGAACCAAATTTCAAATATGTGCACACCTTAATGTGAATTTTGCAACTTCTTGCAATGCTGCTTGTCGGTCATTTAAAGTCTTTATCTGAGCAGACTAGGCAACCTAAAAACCTACACTCCAATATCTTGCTATTCATGAAACCAGTAAAGTAAACCGAATATGTCTTCTGCCTGTCTGCTCTCCCCAACTGTTAGCAAAAACTAAACATGCCCAGACTGTGAAATCCAGCAGTAAACAGGATGACATGTTTCCATTTGTCAGTGTCCCAGATAGTATCAGAGTAACAGCTTGTAGAGGTTTCTTGTATCTGAACTAAGCAGTTCCCTTCTATATTAAAAAGAGTTTAGAAAAAAAATATAAATGAACCAACTCAAGGACAGAATACTTGGGCAGGCTGGATGTTAAGGGAGTGTTTGGGGACATGTAAATGTAGCCACTGTCTATCAGTTTACACCTACTTGCTCCTGGATATGGTGGCACTTCAGTAGCTGAACCTGAAAACAGCATGCCTTTTTAAAGCTATGTTTACAACCAAAGCCCATTCCGAGGTATTTCCTTTCCTCAGATGACAACAACTGCATAGTCAATTTAAGCACACCTAAATGTCTTACAGGGCCTAAATGTGAACCAAAGAGTCCATTTTAAGGAACTAGGACTACTCTGAAAGACACCAGTTGTACCCAGAATAGCTTAAAGGCTTGGTTTGTCCCTTTGATAAACATAAGTCTTTATTTGCATTCTTCGTCATAGGAATGTTATTCTGGAGGCTAGATGAGAGGGTAGTATCACACACGAGGAATCACGTAAGAGTCAAAGCATAATGGGTGTAGTTCAGAAAGTGAATAATGACATGACTGTTGCTTCTTGCATAGTGCTCGGGTATACACTCCTAGAAAGAGAGCAAATATTGATGTCTCTGACTTCTCCTCCAACATTAGTCACTTTTTCACCTTTGCAGAGTTTGAATGTAATTTAGTCTCATGCAAACCGTGATTTTGAAACGAAGGCATAACATCTGCGTGTGTGGGTTCAACCAGAAGAAAATGACTCATTTGTATTATCCCAAAAATGTGATAAATGTGTTAAAAGTACAAAACGTCTTATATCAAACAAATACACAGGCCTTTAACTTAAAATGAAAGACTGGTGCACTTTATTTTATACATCTGCAGTCTCCCAAGCCATCTTGGCAACATGTGACTTTGAATAGCAATGAATCTTCCCATTTTTCTTCCCTAACTGTGAGTGGCAGACAGTCTTGTGGAACAATGCGGGAGGTTAATCAAATCCCAGTCATGGTGTTGACCTCTGGTCTAGGTCAAGGGCTACGGCTGGAGGGCGCCAGACGGGGCCAACCGATTGGCTGAGAGGTGTCAGTGTTAAAGGAGACAAAGGTCATGGGTTGAGGAGGGAAGTGTAATGGATATGCGAGATAACACTTTACTTTCAGTCCCCCTCCTTCGCATTTTTAAGTAGTATATAAACATTTAATAAACAAACTATAATGTAGTTGTAAGCAGATATAAGGACATGTTTAAGTCTTTATTCATGTATATTATTTGTCAACAATTATAACTTACCCTATGAAGAAACATTTTATATTATTACAACTCTGTTTTCATTCATTATCTGTTTAAACACCACTTTTTGTGCTCACAGACCATGAACCAAGTGAAGCAAGAAAGTAAGAAAAAGGAAATGGGTGTGTGTTTAAAAACTGTGTATCTTAATGTTTGCGCATTACACATATTAGCTGAAGCTATTTGTTAACAATTGTGATTGAAATTAACTAATCATTTAAAGGAATGCATCAATATTTTGGGAAATATGATTATTTGTTTTTAAATATTGTTGGGTTTGGCCTGTCTTGCTCGGACAAAGCCAGCATATCAGGAAGGAGGAAGTAATTACCTAGAACATGTATAAACATTCACTTGTTAAGGCATTTATGCTTATACATTTTAGGCCTCTGTTTTAATGTATATTTTTCACATGACATCGTAACCAGTTGAAGAGAACTGTACTAAAATATTATTTACATTTATTATATCAATGCTGCAGTGACATTTATTGAGTTATGACTCAGCGTCATACCTGAAATTGATATCCAATACTGGTTTGAGTCACAAAGGTTTCTTTCCTGCCATGGAACTCAGATAGAATTGAAGTAAACTGAAATCCCGAAGAGACCGAGGCTATTTCTTACATCGGTTCAGTTAGAAATCCAAGCACCTGCAGCGTCCCTATTACCCCCCCAGTCTGACCTCTATATCTCCCAGTCTGACTACAGAGCGACGGCGAAAAGAAAACGGCCAAGCTCCTTTAATCAATTCTCCATCCTGACATTTGGCCTGACAGACTGAAGGACCATAACGCCTGAACGTGTGTGAAGGTACATTTTGATGAGCCAATTTAACAGCCATCCACAGATGTGATTAAAGTGGATTCATGCCACAAGCAGGTAGTGGATATATTATTATTGAGGGGTGTTGTGGTTCATAAAATGCAGGCTGATTTTTAGCTATATAGACATTTCCCAGTGACCAAACCTGCTCTGGAGGGACAAATTATGTCAGTGGTTCAGTTTAATCTTAGTAGAGCCAGAGATCCACAGATTTTTGGCTCTAATATTGGACTGAGAGAAAAAGCAAGGGCCAGAAACGTGTGGGTTTTATTGGTTCTCAAACAATGAGATTTTTTTTTCCCTTCGAGAAACTAAATTCGAATCTAATGGTGTCCTGCAGCACTGACCTGAAGGCTGATGGAGCAGACTGATGGTGGAATACCTAGCTGAGGTGTTGTGTGCCTCAGTGAAAGTGAATTGAAGATAATTTATGAGAGGGAAAGGCAGAAAGGCAGAGAGAGAGAGTGAGAGAGAGAGAACGGGCTACAGATTGAGTGCTACCAGCAGAAGCATTGTCCCCTCGCTGACTGACACACCATCTCTTCCTCCCCGGACACAGACCCTTCTTTGTTTGTTCCCTGGGGCCAAACGAGTTCAAACAGAGGGGAGGGCAGTCGGGGGAGGTGCAGAGCGGAGAGAAATCTTTGGATGGAGGGATGGAGGGGCAAAAAAGAAGGAGATGGCAGAGACAGTGACTCGCACAGACTGATGAATCGAGATGGAGGGAAGAGACACTCTTCTGCCTGACAGGATGCAGGCCTGTTTGGAAAAAGAGCAGGCAAAAGGGTGGAGGTAGCCTGAGTGTGTGTGTGTGTG
>NW_023339707.1:5398535-5399546 GCF_004916995.1 Morone saxatilis
TGTGTGAGGGGGGAGTCCAAGAGACGGGAGGGGTGTTTCATGTGAGAAAGAGAGAATTAAGGGGTATTTTCACAGCAGGCTTTGCACGCTTTCCCTGCATCTGTGGTTACGGGTAGCCCATGAAAAGAGTTTGTGTGTGTGTTTTTGCATGGAGGAGGAATTCATGCATGCATGCGCTCCCACATGTCCATGTGCTTGTGTATGCGTGTGACTATTTTGCTGTTTTATGTGTGTTTTGTGTGCGTGTGTGTGTGTGTCATGAACTTACAAACTGGAGGAACACGTGTCCCAGTGCATGCTGAGGCTGGGGTTCGGGCTGCAGACCGGCCTCCACTGCAGACAACACCTCTTTGTGCAACTCCAGGATGTCCTCAATATTGGAAAACAGAATCTATAAACAGGGGGGTGATGTAAAGGGTGGGGATACAGAGGAAGGAAGAGATAAAGAGGCGGGGTGGAAGGAAGAGAGAGAAAAGAGCAAGGAAGTGACCAACAGATGGACGGAGACGTGGGGAAAGAAGGCACATTTGTGAATAAATCCTGAGCATCACAATATCAAAAACCAGAAATCAGTTCAGATGTTTTGACTTGTAAGCACTGAAACGGCAATCTTACCTTGACATGTTCGGGTGAGAGACACTGTTGGTCCTCTGCAGTTTGTCTGATTCTGTGCAAAAATGCCTGAAGAGGAAACAGAAACAAAGCAGGTATAAAAATTAAGAATTTACATCTGAGACTGTGAGCATAGTGAGTTCTGAACGTCCCTAGAGAGTCGCCTTGCTATCAACAAGATAACAAGAGAGGTTGTTGAAATGTATCTAGTGCACACCAGATTGGTCTGGAAGTACAGGTTCCCTTTACTGATTATTTTAAAATGAGTATGTGCTCTTTGCTTTGAGGAAACAGATCCATACAGTGCATACAGATTCTGTCACATCACTATTATACGTGATCATAAACACATGAGCCTTTGAGCAATAGACGGTCAGTGTACGCTTACATACTTGGTGG
>NW_023339707.1:5399646-5399862 GCF_004916995.1 Morone saxatilis
AGCAACCCAAAATGTTTGCATGGCTAGATACCTTTCAACATAAGTAAGAAAATCTGTTTTTTTGCCATTTGCGTGAACCTACCTTTTATAGAAAACACTTGCATACTATTCAGTCACACATAACATTAGCCTACTACATGTATTACTTACAGTAAGTCACTTGCGTATAATGAAAGACTGACACTTGTAATCACACATTTGCTCTAAAGATAGAAC
>NW_023339707.1:5400017-5413107 GCF_004916995.1 Morone saxatilis
GTATTAAAGGGAAGCAGTAGTCGTCGTGTTCTTGACTGGTTTTGGGAGGGAGCTGATTGTGCTTGAGGCGTACACTAATTAAATCTCCCATATGGCAACTTGTACCGTGTCCACAGTGGAGGAGTCACTCATGTGAGAGATTGCTCCCTGGCAGAGAAGACAAGAAGAGAGGCAGGAAACAAGGCTTTTCCTCAGTTGCTTTCAGATGGTGGAGAGCAGGGTGAGGGCGGGGTAGGTGCAGGAGAGAGCAAAGGGGGCAAAGGATGAAAACTAAAAAAAAAAAAAAAGGAAGGGACAACAGAGGGTGAGGGAGCACTAAAGTACCCAAACTTTAGAGTCAGCCCTTATTGACGTCTTAGACAGCTACCATCCAGGCAGGATTCACTCCTTACACAAAATGTGCCACACAGATGTGGTGACGGGGGGGGTGGAGGGAAGGAGCAACAAAGGGATCCTTTCAGTCCAGGTCTCGTCCCAACAAGGCCATTCTCACCCAAGGCTGTATTGGCTGTCTTCATTGTTCCATCACAAAGCACACAGGTTTATTTTGAGAGAAAATTGGAAGGTTTCTCTGTCCACCATCACGACTGAGACACCAGCTTTAGTAGAGCCAGAGTAGATGACAGAACGGAGCATAAGCTGGGCACGCACGCCAAGCATGTCTGAGCTTATTCAGACTCTAATTTTTATAGTCTGGACTGTAATATTTAGAGAGTGTGACCAGAATCAACAACAGGAAGAAGGTATTATGGGTATAATTGAAAGGATGTTGATATCTGATGGACAGCAGTTCATTGTGCTCGGAAATGCCCTGCATCATAATTGGGAAAACTACAGACTGAACTGATTTTCATATTTAGTCATTTCTTCAACCCTTAACGGTAATGACCAGCAGTCAAAGTAACTTCCTGCCAAGAGAGTCAGCCATACTTAGCAGAAGTTACGGAGACTGGAATCTAATTTTTTTTGACTTCCTCCACATCCTGATTCTCCATCTAAAGACGATGGGTAACCAATACTCAGACAAGCTGCGTGTAATTCTATGTCGCTATTGACTTTATAATGTTAGCCGTGTGAAAGAAATGTAAAAGCAAAGTCAATATTTCACACTTTAGACTGGATAACACAAAAGAAGCAGATGTGACTGCACCCTCAGATAACCCTCAGCATATTACAAGTCATGCATCATTTGCATGGAGAGGACAATACCTCAGAGCATTGCGCACACACACTGACATTAAGATATGAGATGAATATTGAAAGCGCCATCCTTCCCACAGTACAAAACTAAGCCAGTTGTTATTGGAAGAAAATCAATCATGAAAAACAAACACAGTAGTCATGACAAACACTGTAACTCTACCCACTGGACACGGTCTGTGAGCTCATTCTTAATCAACATGCTGAGTGGCAGCAGGATGCGGCTGACGGTCCTTGTTTACTGTCATATCTCCATCTCAGGTGACCTTTTCTGCATCTTTTTTGCCATCAGCACATCGTCATCGGTGAGCCAGAGTGCGTAATGATGCTGAGTGGATGATCAGACATTAATGAATCAGATTTGCGCGAATGATGAACAACAATAACTCTAGTCTACGTTGGTTGAGATGGACAAATTTGTCTTATCTGATTCAGCCACAGGTCAGCTCCTGACCCACACTGGCTGTGGGTTTGATGGAAAGGAACAAGGAGATGATTATGTTTTGAAAGCCCACTGCCTAAAGAAAATGGTAGTTTTTAAAAATACCGATTATAGATCTCCTTGGGTAAAACAAAGCTTTACACTGTAGCCTTTGCTTCATAGATGTGCAGAATGTGTGCATATGATGCTTAGTTACTCTTCGGTACCTAAAAATAGTGATGACATCAATCAATGTGTTAATAATAGTTGGTCAGATGGGAGACAAATTCATTTTTTGATACCCTTGGACTCTTGGATAATAATGAGTCAGAGTGGCTCATCAGAGGGGGCTCAGCTGCTGCACGGAGCACAACAGAGATATTGCACACAAGGTCTCTTGCCACAGGGGCGATGGGCTGTTAGGGGAAACTGCTCATGATGCAATCCCACAGGAGACTAGAAATAAAACCATGAAGCTTCTTGATAGACCACAAAGTAGCTGCCAACTACCACACTGATATGTAGTGATTGATATATATATATATATATACACACACACATATATATATGATACATATATAAGGAAGTAGTCGAAAGTCAAACTAAAACCATCATGCTCCAGAAGGTCTGCTGAACTGGCAGAAGACATAGGAGTGTTATGGTTAATAACATTTTGTAGCAATTAATAGTTTATACCTTATTCCTGTGGCTGCTTTTTTAAGACATATAAAACTTACATCATTATGGAGAGTATTATTAATCTTGAACATTTTCTTCTTTGAACCCTGGCCTAAAGTATGCAGTTGGACATCTTTATGTCAAAACAACAGGTAGGACGATTAATAAGGCTGACTGATCTCATTTAAACGTAAAGGGCAATGCTGCATGACCCCCAAGTTCCCAGAAACAAGCCTGTGTGCTTTGTATAGCATACTAGCTTTTTGTTAGCATTTTCACAACCCCACACCCCTTCCTCTGCACTCATTTACACACAGTACAAGTACAGTACAAGGGTGTTTTCACACTGGTACCAACAAGACGGTTTTCAGGACGCAAGGCCGTTTGGCCAAAGAGTTTGAGGAGGAAACCTCCTGTAGACAGTCAGGCGTAGTTCAGAAAAGCGCTCTCAGGTCCACAACGAATGAGAAAGCCAACCATTCTAGGACTGCAAGAAACCTTACCTCCGTGCTGTGAATGGTGTGAAAACACTTGTTAGATGAAAGTCTGCACTTTTATGAGCCTTGTCGCACAAAAAAAATGCCTCAATTGAAGAGGGTGCTTGGTATACAAGGTGCATTATGGCAGGACATAACTAATCCCAATATTATGCAAAAGGCTTTGACAAGCAAAGTACCAGTGTTAATAGAATAAATAGCATCTTCTGTGTTGCATAAGACATACATTAGACATAGAATGCATACAATTTTGTCATGGATACATGTTGCACAATCTATCCACAGTTTCAAAGGATTATCGTGCGAGACCAGACATCTCTCTCGCTTCCAAATGTCTGAAGAAACGAGCCAGGGGCTGTATTCAAGTGGACCGTTTGTGAAACTGCCCTTACATCAGGTTACATAAAAGCTGTCAACGTGCCACTTGCTGAACCGGAACGTGACAAGGTTAAAGTGAGGTTGGTGGATCCCACCAACCTGAGTCACTGTCCACTTTATTGCAACTATTTATGTGCAAGAAAAAAACTGAAGTTAAAAAGCCCCAAACTGCAACAGAAGAAGTACACACACACACACATGCACGCACGCCTCTGTTAGTGCGTTTGTGTGTGGCATGCAAACAGGAAGTGAAAACAGAGCAATCACGCTGTACAAAAGCCAACACTTTTTTAGACGCCGAATCATTGACAAGAAATGTCTTTTTTTTCCTTTTCGAAGCAGATAGGCAGTGGTTCAACTCAGCGGGGAAGGAAAGCAAACAGTCTGCAGAATGAAGCTGTGCCTCTTGACACAAAAGCAGCAGATGTCCTTTCTGGACAGGAAGTGTGGCTTTTGTGCAAAGGAAGTATATGACACGTTTGACTGCCCGCTAACTGAACTGCCTAAAATGAGTTAAGTCTGATGTTAGCATGCAACCATACTGTAAAAAACAAATAAATCACATTGTGCTTTACACACTTGACTTAGCCCTTAAATTTGTGGTACAACAACCGCACTGTAATGGGACTATGGTTTCTATTTTTCAAGGCACTTACAAAATGACTAGTTCATAAGATCATGCTATTTGCTGCTACGGATTGAAAGGAATAAACAAACATGCAAAGCAACTGTCTTCATTGTTTACAGATATCATCCATTGCCACCCGTCATAGTACTTGGCAGGCTGACATGTCTAACCCAACATCCATCATCACCTGCCCCCCCCTCAGGCAGCGGGATCACTGTTTAACACCAATAACTGGTCTTGTGTCGTACGAGCTTTCAGACATCATCTCATATGACCAGCAGCCAGAGGGTCAGATGTGGGTTGGGGGGTGGTTTGCTAAATGTGGAGGTTTTATCAGCGAAGCGAAGAGGGGCCAGACAGTAAGGTGTGAAGATACAGAGGGACCATATGCTGGCGTGGCTTCAGCGTTCGCTCCACTGGACAGTGAGTAAGAGGCCTGCTGCCTTCGCGTCTGCCTCGTCTGCCTCTGAACACAGCTTTCTACCTGCGGCTAAGCCAAGTTCGTAACGGGACCCGACGAAAGCTTTGCTTCTTTGAGCCAAGGTCTTCACTTCGGTCGGAGACGCTGTGGAGTTGACAGGAATACAAATACACACCGCCGTTAAGTTCATAAAGCTGACCGTGAAACATACGTGTACACACTTTCTCTTAGCAATCACAGATCATTTCTTAACACAGGAAACTCTACACAGTCATAATGAGTATTTGGAAAAGCAGCGGGGAAATAACTAAAGAGAAGTAAGAAAATGTCATAATTGTCAAACTAGGTCAAGTGGCAACAGGGGAGTGAGCCAGGCGTACAGTCAGGCACATAGGTTTGAAGCTGCTGTTACACTGCTGGCAGGGGATGCTCCCTCGAGGGTCACTCAGACTCTACGGAGGATCCTCTTAATTTGCATGTTTACCTGCAGCAAAGGTTATCCATTAAACAGGGATTAATGGGAAGATGAATGTGCATTGAACGCGGCCACATGGCCCCTTGACTGACATTTTGGAAGCCGTGTGGATTACATCATACTGAAAGAAGTTTTTTTTCATATTTTATACAGAAGAAAAAAAGATCTGTTACTGTATTAGTCTTAAGACAAACGGATGTGATTGTACACAAGATTTAGAGGCACTGCTCATTGACCTACCAGACAAAAAGATCCATATTATAATTGGATTCAGATGAAAGACTGATATATGTAAAAGTCCAACATCAGTTCACTCTTGTTTATTAACCTCCATTTGGTAAACGTACTCTCCAGAGAAACAGAACATGTGAGACGTGACAATGACCTATACCGTCAATGCTATGACCTGATGGATTATGCACTTCCAGCTATACGAGCAAGTTAACATTTACATGTGTGGGAATTTAATAGCAAGACGGTGTAATGGGAATATCAAACGTGATTATGTTAAGACTTCTCTCGTTCTAGCAGGTTCAACATAATGAGACTAAAGATGGCGTTAATGAGGACCAAACTGGGCCTTTTTCCTGATTGCCCATGGCTACATCAGCCTTCACTAACAATGCCGGGCCATCTCACTCAATTCAGATATCTCACAAGAGAGCCCGTATATCAAGCACAGGCTCTAACACTTGTCAGGGTTTTTCCAGCAGGCCCTGAGAGCCCCTTTTCAATCCACTGCAGTTCCCACACCTACTGAAACACCCTTAAACAGAATCACAGATCCACAGATTCAGGACTTTTCTTTGCGGGTTCTCAGGTCACCAGCCTCAAACTCTCTATCCCTCCTTATCCAAGAGAAAACAACAACAAGCGAAAAACAATGTGTCCATTAATGGTCTCTCTTTTTGGGGAGAGGATTGGGGTGGCCAGCCACAAAGGGGGAAAGGGCAGTTCTGGAGAGGGAATGGGGCCATTTTGGGGTCGACATGGCATGAAATTGAATAAATAAATGAAGAAATCCCCTCTTTGTGGCCTGAGTGCAGCGGAGCCAGAGAAAGGCCCGTGGCGCTGCCACAATGAGGGTCCCCAGCAAACCTTAGCAGACTTCTTTCTCTCTGAAGCCGTAATTCACATCCCTCCCCAACCCTCCAAAAACACCCTCAGCTCCCCCCTCACCGTCCAACCAGTCCCTCGCTGTCTTCCAAGAGAAACCCTTTTTGGCAGAGCCAATCACCAAAACACAAAGTCTTCTTTGAGTCTTGTCCAGTTTTTTTTCCTCCCACTTTCACTCACTTCCGCTTTGAAGGACTTTAAACTTCAGGGCTCTTTTGAGTAACTCACATGGGCGGAAACTAAACACTGCGGGGGGATGAGACAGTGTCTTGCCCACAGAGGACATCTAGACAGCACTGGACCCGAGACTTCCTGTTTAAAACTGCACACTCATCAAGCCCGCATCAGCTCTGTTGCATTACTGAATGTATGATGCACATGATGAATATGTAAAAGACAAATCTTGCAGACACTTCTGCAAAATCTCTCAGCCAGGCTCTGGCTCAGCAAGCCTTTTCAGTCCATCAAAATCCTGCTTTCAAAAGGTTTCAGTGCTGCAAACATTTCAATCTTCTCAGCATCTCTTTCTGCTGTTGGCCAAGTTGGCATGAAGCAAGCAAAACTGAGGAGGGCCATTTATCTTATTTAACTACATGCCCCCACTTTCAAAGTGGCTGCATGTAATGAACGTGTTATAAATATCCTTTAAGATATCGCTCCTTTTTCAGGCTCGTTAAACATCTGTTAGAAAATAAAACAGAGAAGCACTCAACACTCGTTCTCACCCTGATAATGGAAATAGAAATAACGTGTCATGCATATGTGCTCTAAGATATGACTTTATGTTTATTTCCTCATTTGTACACTAAATGTTAACACCCAGCATCTGCTTCAAACTGTTAAAATGGTCTAACTTTATCTAGCCTACATTTGACTGTGTTTATTTATATTCAAGTACACCGCTGAGAAGACATATTCTCTTCACAGGGAACATGAGCAGCTTTCGCCTCGGCTAAATAATCACCTAATTTCATCTCTACCAGCACTGACACCCGGCACAGGTTTGTCACTGGGGCCCGTTTCTGAGTGGCTTTCCTGTTGAGGGGTGACATGTGGTGATGAGGAGATAACATCATGGACCAGATTGCAGAGGCCATCTGGACATTTGGACGTGAGGGTTCTGGTGCAGACAGACGTAGGGATCACAGACTGCATCAGAGTGTGGTGAGTATGGTGTTGAGTGAGCCATCAGAGAGCCGTGAAGCTCTAGCGTCGAGCGGCAGAAAAAGATGTAGCACAGCTGATCATTGACGCCACATGCAGTTCGTGATTTGCTCCATTGTTCCATAAAACCTGTACACGGGTGTGTTTCAGAACCAAAACATGCGTTTGAGAGTGCCACACCTAGCATTCAGCTGGGCAGACATAGACAGTGTCGTGGTACAGACAGAGTGAAAATGGTGGTAAGGAACCAAATGAGTGTCCCACACTACACAATAATGGTCATTTGGCAAAGCAGGGGGGGAGATCAGAGAGAACACCCACTGGTTCTGAGTCAAACTGTTTCTACCAACCTGATAGAGAACAGTATTTAATGCGCAGACAGACGGTGGCTAGTTAAAGCCTTTTCTGTATCAAAAAGTCTCACTCTAGCTCTGAAAACACTGCTGCAGCTGACCTACATTCTATCTCAACTTCTCATTTCGGCAGCCGCTAATGCGGCAAACACTAGTGCTGGTTTCCACTTCTGAAAGTGATGCTTCCAGGATTTTGATTCACAATAGAACATCTCAGTGCAAAGCAAAAGCACAGCAGAGAGACACCAGAGCGTGGACCTTATATTGTGACTCACATGTAATCCTATGATGAAAAGAGACAATAGTCCTGGTAAAGCCCCATTAAACAAGGGCTCCATTCACTCACTTTCTTCTGACACAAATCTATCCTGTAAAGGGTCACGTAAATCACAGCTGGAGGCGACAATCCCCAAAAACTGGCTGTGGTAATTCATCATGTCAAAACGTAGTAACATTTCCTAAAAGGTTTCCTGTCAGCATGTGAGAACAAAATCATCACAGTAACAGCTCAAGCATGTATGACTCGAGCCTTTAATCGTGCCATGTTAGTTGGCAAACGTGTCATCACACTGAACAAATGCCAAAATAAAAGCCCTTCAGCAACTCGGCCCAAGAATTTGTCAGCAGCTGTCGTGAACAGTTACAACAACACGGTCCGCGGCCCCTTTAACTCGTGGGGTTAAATAACACAAACAGCCAACGAGCTCCAATAATTGGTGGAGTGGAATTGTTTATCTGAAATAGTGTTTAACAAAGTGACAATCTCCATACGATGATTTCAGCATAAGCCTTCCTTGTTTTCAATTCTTTAAATGCTGTCTGTTTGTAGTTGTGGCAACCAGCAATGTTCTGTCTTCCGTGCATCTTCCCACCACGTTTACGCCGTTCCACCACTCACTCAGGCTGTCACACACACCACGCTCTATTGGCATTCTTCCTCTGAACAGGGCATCAGACACACTTTTCATTCAGTTTTGTCACAACATGTGTACCAGCAGTCTTTCAGAGGAAGAGAATCATATGTTGACAAGCAGACCGGAGTCTACAGACATACCAAAGAAATGGACGAAAGAGAGAAGAATGAACTGGAAAAGAAGAAGAATTCATAGATTGACATTTTTCACCCAATCTGGGTAACCACACAGCGATATTATTTGGAGGAATACGTTTCAAATGAGGTAGTGTGGATCAGTCCAGGGTTTTTTTTGTGAAAGTACTTCTGTACCATGGAATAAAAGACAATAGAAGACCTACATTTGAGTGTGTTGGGCAGTGTGTGATGTGTGTGTGTGTAACACTCCTTTGTCCCATTGTGTCGTGTGAACAGCTTCCTGGCTGGACAGCACACAGGCCAGGCATTTACTCTGACCCACCCTGATGGGGCAACACTTCAGCAGTCCTGTAATCTAACCCAGGCTTTATCAACCATCTTTGCCATATTCTCTACATTTAAGAAGCTTTGTGTGAAGTTGCTCTACGTTGTTTTGTTGTTCAGCATTTTTCTCTGACCTCTGACCCTGAAAGAAACCACACATCTGGTTGTATTTGAGAAAGCAAACAAGCATTGTAAGCCTGCTGCCACAGTCCGTAAACCAAACAGGAAGCTCCCAGGGGAGCGTCTATGCTTCTGCAGGTATCCATCCATCCATCCATCCAATCCATCCATCTTCCCGTCTGTTCTCAAAAACATGCTGCCCCCTTACTGCACCCAGTATCCACCCTGAGAAAGTCTGTGTCCCAACTCTGTCCGGGTCATGATCTCCAAGGGGACATTAGAGATCTCATGTTGCTGCGCTTTTACAATTCAGACCAGGTCACCCACCGTATCGTATGACAGCCTGTTGAAAAGCACTTCACAGGGGCACTTTTCACACACACATGTAGCGTCTCTTTTTTGGTGTTTGCTCCGGCCATAAAAGAATTCCCTGTTCACACACAGTGCATCTGAAAAGTCTCTCTGGTCTGCGCTCTTGACATTGCATGGTCTGATATTTTGAAATCAGTAACCTGATCCAATGCTAATGACTTCTGGTTCATGACTCTGTTACCTCCACACACCTCAGATTCCACAGCACCCACTCCTTTAACTGCATAACCACTAACAGAGAACCACTCAGAGAGAGAGACGTTAAATCCTTTAAATCCCTATTGCAACCAAAAGGATGATAGAAACATCCTTCTGTACTGATCAAGTGAATGGCTTTTTTCCTATGCTAATTCACAGCTGTAAGAACCCGCAAACATCTCTCGTGGAGGGAGGGGGTGGGGGGTTTGACATCATGCCTCCGGGTGTTACAGTGGTTTAGACTTGTTAACTTGAATTCTTAAAATTCCTGCTGCAGTCTTATGCCTCAAAGAAATGGCTTATCAACACACATGACTTTAAAAAAAAGCACTAAGATTAAGTTGGAAACTGGCGTTTGACCCCATTTATGCAACATGCACGTCTGGCACTGTTGTGTTTTTTTGGGGGAGTTTTTTGGTTGTTGGCCCGACGGTGGCTAGTTGGACATTTTTAAACACATCACCTGACCCTACTCTGTATCCCATCACTCCAGTCGAGCTAAGCAGCGGAGAGTTTAAAGCCCAATAAAAATAAAACCCTCACAAAACCCCAGCAGCCCGCCATAGTAACTGTTCTACCTGCTGTTAGGGCTCCACTGGCTGCTCTTCCCTTTCCCTCTTGCTATATCTGTGATGTGTGCCTGTGTTTGTATGACTTCAGCCGGGCTGAGGTTGCACTGAACTGAAACCACTAGCATTGTGGCCAAGATGAGAAGTTAGAATCTGAAGCTATTTATACCCCCCTAGCCCAGAGAAACTTCATGCTGGTCTTTCCCACCAAGTGGGGAGGGCTGGAAACATGGAGCGGAGGAAGAAAAAAAAAATAATAAAGAATGGAGAGAGAGAGGTAGACACAGGCTCAAGTTTGGAGAGGAAGCTCAAGGCTGGCTTCCTGCGCGTCTGTCTTCCTGGGCACCGGTCGGATAATGTGTTTGTATGCATGTACACGCGTCATCCTGTTTGCTTAGCAAGCCTTGTCAGCAGTAACTACAAGTGGACATACAGAGAAAGACAACAGCAAAAGTAGAGAAAGGTGTGAAGAAAACGCAGCTATAAAGCGTACGTGCAGTCACACACCACACTACACTATCATTTATCCACACAGACACACATCAGTATTAGACATGTGCAATCTCACTTGTGTGTGGCCCAAAGCAAGGGTCACAGAGGCCAGGATTTCCAGATGTTTCCTATTATCTCGCGGCCCCTGACGAGACCTTCCTGGTCACCTAACTCTCTGTCTCTCGCTTCTCAGAACGGAGAAGGAAGGTCACAAGCTGACTAATTTATTGGCCACACTGATTCCACTGTTGTCTTTACTGGATAGGAATCACAGAGACATTAAGTCGGTGTGGTCAAAAAAAAAGAAAAGACAGCAGCTTTAAAAATGGCTAACCCCCATTTAAATGGTTTTTAAGGAAAATCCCTGACGTCTACTGGGTATGACACCGCTGACTGTATCCCTGTCATAGATAGCCTACATTTTGGTGGATCATGACGGGGAAAATCCAGTTGCCTGGATTAAGTCAACAAAACACTACCCTGGAGAAAATCCCCACTAATCTATGGCACTAAAAAATGATCAATTCAGACACAAACATGGGAATTTGTTGCAACAAAAGCCTCAAGTGTGTAGCTTTCACCATAAACTTGGAACTGAAACGCAATCCGCTTCTTTGAACGAGACTGCTTCCACTCTTCCACCTTGAAGGGGCAATAGATTTACAGATTTGCAATAATAACACTGAGCAAAATGATTCCTTTAATCCCTCTTTTCACACCCCCCACCCCCTTTCTCACCTCTTCCCCCCACCATCCCTACATGCTCCCCTACAGCACGTTGGATGAGCTCGTTGGCGTCGGTAATTGCCAGGGGATGAGTGACACGCAGAATGGCTGAGATGCCAAAGCCGGATAACCGTCTCCTTTGTGTGTCATTGCAATCTGCGACTGAGAAGCGATGTTGCACGGGGGCTAACGATCCAGGAGGTTGTCGAAGAGCACAAAGCGAGGTGGAAAATAAATCAGCGATAAGGCAGTGGAAGGGTGATGTGGGCAGTCAAGAGCGAGCTGCCATTCAGCGTGCGCCTGTTCAATTTCTACCACGGACACGGGGGGGAAAACCCCACTGTGGCTGAGGACCACAAAGCCATCAGGCTCCTACAGATAAGGAATAAGCTGCGGGGGTCTACATAGAAAATCAATATACTGAAACGGCTATGATAAAGTATTTTGGACTTAAATATAGACATGACTGACAACATGTGCAGATATCTCCGGTGTGGCTATAGTGGAGTTTGATAGCAGAAAATGTTTCATTGATCTAAACATCATTAGTATCAACAGTCACGCTGAGGTGAACCAAAACTTCCTAGTCTGAAATGACAACATACAGGATGAGACCGAGGCATCAGGAAACTAGAAAGCACTGCAACCTCAGACCATGTTGGACTTTCAGTTATAGGTGCAGTTCACTTTTCTTGACTGGGTAAAACCCCTCTCGCTGTCCAGCTGTGTTATCGCTATTCCCACCTCCATGTATGACTCTCAGAAGGTGCATACATCTACCAAACATTGTCAGTGAGCTGCCATAAGGGATTCTGAGCTACAACTGAACGAGATGAGGCAGGTTCCGAAAATGCACACACACAAAAACATGAAAAACATCACTGATCATCACAAAATCACCTGATTCTACACTAGAACCACTCACTCACTCGCTTTTCATTCGCCGTCTCTCCTTTAGCCTCTTCACGGAGGGACGACACATCCCTCAACCCCCAACCCTGCGCCACTTTATATCTTTGCTGAAACCATATGTTCTGAGCTCCCCTAGCCAGACTTCCCTTATCAACACCACAGTGAGCTGCATGGCGACAAAGCCCCGGCTCCCACTGAGGGAAGGGGAGCGGGCTCGGCTGGACCCTGGACGGAGAGCTTGGGAGGGATTTGCAGAGGATTTTTTGGGGTTTTTTTATGTCCATGTACTTGTTTAGCAATCTAAACCACTGCCACACATTTCCATATGGAGATTCCGTGTGCATCGGAATGGTCTCGTGTACGCACAGCATATACTATCACATACAGGGCACATTAGTATAGAGCAGCATGCTTTGGCACCAAGGCTTGTTTACACAGTATGAGCCCACATGTGAAGATGACTAGTCATGAGGGCAGTTATATGAATCTCTATCTTACAGAAACACCTGGCATATCAGTTCTTATACTAAAAATTTGATTCTTTGTTTTAAGTAGTGACCACAGAGCAGCATTTATTATCAAACTGCAGGTGTGGGAGAGTTAAATGAGTATACAATCCACAGCCATGAATCCAAATCCAAAATAAATCCCATAGGTTTATCACAACAAGGAAATGATGGACTAAATGTTAATCGCATTAGAATGCAGATTTGGATGTAGAAAGGGCGTTCTATGCAAAGACACGTGATAACAGAATTTCTCTCAAGCCTGACCATATCACTCCCCTCTGGCTATAGCCAGAGGGGCTATACACATGGCTTAAATCAAGACATGCCAATTGATGTGCTGATGGGGAGGAGCGCGGTGGAGGGCACCGGCACTGACAGCTTTCAGATGTGCACAAGAAAAAGCTCCCAGACTTCTCTGATAAATAATTGGGGCTTTGTCTATGTCATTATGCCGGAACTGGGTTTGGGGGGGGGGGGGGGGAAAAA
>NW_023339707.1:5413207-5437929 GCF_004916995.1 Morone saxatilis
TTGGGGGGGGGGGGGTCAAAGCATGTCCCCCTGCTGCCTGGTCTGTCTTGTAACAGAAGATAAGCCTTGGCTGCCTCTTGTCTCTTGTGTAACTGAAAAAGGAAACAGCACCACAGAAGTAGCCCCCCCACTTTTTTTTTGTGTAGAATTTAAAGGCTTTCAGTAATCTAGTTCAGGCTTCGGCCACATACTGCACATCTTCTTCAAGCGACATAATGTGGGTATAACTTTGAGAAGGCCATGCATCACTGACTTGAAGTCCGTGAGATCATTTAGTATCTTCGTGACACTTGGCTACTGTGAACCATCTGTACGGATGAACAGAATTATTTCAAGAACTTTGAGGAAGTTCCTTAACACGTGACAGCACAAGACAAAGAGGGAACCATGGCCATGGCCCTGACAAATGCTTGCCAGATGTTGAAACTAGAAAATGTACAGAATTAAGAAGAAAATTAAGTAAAAATGTAAGTAAAAGTGATAACAATCAACGGCTGCCTTTTCAACCTCCATGCCAGCGGGGTGGCAAAGCGAGTAAGAAGATACCCTGAATTCCTACCAGCTCAAGGGTGATGTTTTGCAGCTGACCCTGACCTTTGACCTTGTTGCGGAGGGGGGGGGGCAACAAAAGAGGGGGATTTCCCTACCGCAAGCAATAATGGATAATAATAAAGCCACATTATTGCTGTCACATAAAATTGGCCAGTTTGGACTTAACCATGCACCGATTTAGTCTCCGCTGGAAGCAGAAACCACCTGCACTGTGCGAGCACCGCAGATGACAAGGCAAGGATGAGGGGAGGACAACTAAAAATGACAAGGAGAAGTGACAAATTGAATAGTCTCCTGCAGGTGGGAGCCGTTTGTGCTGGCACTGTGTTGGTGGTTGAAAGGAGCGTGTAAAATCACCAGGACGTTCATTCATCAAAGGCAGCTGATGTACAATGAGCGAATAAGCAGCTATGATTAAATGGTTTCTTATCTCTGTCTGGAAGCGGGAGGCGTGGTGACGTTCAATGCTCATGAATATCTTTTTATTTGCGAAGCCAGTGTGAATTGAGCCCGGCTTTGATTTGTTTTAAACCTGAGCTTTAACACACAATGGAGGAGAAGAGGTGTGAATCATGCCCCCGAGCATTCGTGCCCATGTGGAAAACCCCATGCCTCAGATCGTGACAAAAAGTCACCAATCCAGGCTGCCTCCTATGTTTCTCACGTTACCTCAGTATGTTCATTGATAGCCTAATGGTAAGATGCAGCAATATATGCACAGATGCGTTTATGCATTTAACGTTTGGACTGAGAAGAAAGCTGTCAATACGCGTCTTTGTGCTGGGGGGGAAGCCACATTGTGTAGCCACCGAGGGCTTTAAACCAGAGCTGCGAGGTGTGTGTCTAACTTCTGCATTCTGTTTATCTATAACAGCAACATGGGATTAAAAAGTTACAACACAGAAGGTAGGCTACCCCTTGTCTACAGAGCGTCACGCCAAACAGAATGCGAATATCTGGTGTTTTATCTTCATACCCATCCCGTCAGCTACCGCAGGCGACATTATCAAAGTTTATTTTTTCCTTGCAGCGTGTCCCATTTAATGTACTGTAAGGGTGCCGAATATAAAAGTATAGTCAGACACTTTAAAAAATTTCACCTATTTCTTAATACAACGTACGCGACGTGTATGTTGGCAAAAAGAAAAGACAACATTGAATTGAAAGCTTTATGACTGGAGTTTGGCGTAATGCTCTGCCCCGTGCATGAGAGAGCGGAACGTGAACACAAGCAACGTGAAAAGGTAATGTCAAACTTACCGACTGAAGGAAAAGCAACGTCCGGACATAATCCCTCTCGGTGTTGAGTATTTCATTTAAAACGCAAAGCCTGAGCCGCTGCTGTCGGTCCGAGTCCTTGGCGGCGTGGATACCGTTCCCCAGATGCCCGTCGTCCTCTTCCATGATGGTAATTCAACCCTCAGAAAGGTTGCTCTTTACAGAAACACTCTTGTCTTTTCCTAAGTATCCACACTTCGCTGAGTTGGTGCTTCAGTCCATTTTGCAGCCGCGAGCTTTCCGAAAAAAAAGAAAAGTCACGAGCGGTGATGCGCGACGCACCACGCACTGGAAATAAAGTTCACCTAAAGTCCCAAACAACGAGCGGAGAGAGCCGGGCTGTGTGGTCGCAGCAGCACCAGCTGAGAGCGGCCGAGGCAACAGTAGATCACTTCAGACTGGAGACCGTGGACAGGAGGAGGAGGAGGGACCCAGAGACACACACACAGCTCACTTTCTGCTATGAGCACAAACAAACAACATGTTCACAGACACATCAGCACCCGAACACTTACATTAATGACTGTAGTATGCAATGTTGCAGTGGCTCCAAAGGGGACAAGAAATACAATATAAGACTAAAACTACTGCAGCCGCCATGAACTAATTCAGACTGCGTACTGGGGAATAGACTTAAACATATAAGCCCATATAAGTATACTAAAACGTAATAAAACACAAAAACAAACACTGTATTCGATATCATATTGTCCCACGCTCACTATATTGTTAATCATTTTGCCTTTTCTGAATTCCACAATGAAATGTCGGTTAATGTAATTTTAATATAGCAGACATCCTACCTTTAAATCATGCTGCCAAATACAAATAATTTATGGTATTCAATGGAAACAAAACCATAAAAGGAGCGAACAAAATGGTGGCTAATAGTTACATTGTGTATACAGCAATTCAAATGTTAGCATTCTTCCTTCAAATGTAATATACTCTAGGTTCTTAAAACACAATGAACGGTCAGAAACACTTCTAGGGTTTATGGAAAATGTACCTAGATGAATGTTTTTACAAAAGTAAGTCTTTTAATGGCGGCCTATATTATTGTTTAATATTTATAATAAGGTGGTAAATGAATGTAGTATTTCATCCCTACCTGTCACAACAGTACCCCACCTGTAGTCAGCAAGTAACCTTAAGAGGAAGGCGCCCCCTGGTGGATACAGGCGGAGGAGAAGGAGCACTCTGTTGAACGGCTCACTTTAAAACAAGCCCCGGTGCAAAGTCAGGTCCAGAAACCCTCTCACTTCGTAATGTGTGGGGTAATGTGCACTGACTGGTCTCGTGTTTATTGTGACTCCAGCATTACCACATTGCACGCGGGGTCATGTGAGTCTCGTGCTTGAATGCTGCGGTCTCGGCCGCTACCGGACGATGACTCCATTGTTTCTCCAGCCAATCTGAAAACGATTGTGTCACCTGGTCCTCTCAGTTGTTGCAGTATAAACACGAATTCAAATGGACAGTGTGTGAATTTAAACCAGTTTAAGGGCGTAGAATCGGGTGCTTTGATGAATGGAGAAGACGAACAGCTTAAAGCTTACATCACAACCTGTTATGGTTGACCTGCTACAAATCATATCTTCGGTTGCAGTAACGTTACGGCACACCTACTGTCACAGGTCTCGCCCCGGAGCAGATGGCTGCCATATCCGGCTTGTTTCACCGCATTCACACACCACCGTTAACGAAGAATCCGTGTGTGCTGTAAACACTCATTACAGAATAACTGCATCTCATTCTGACATCATTCTGTCTCTAACTACTGAAAGTGATGGGGATCTAAACCTAGACCCTGAGGTGCTTCTGGAGAGAAGTGCTGTGAACAATAAGTCAGATATTAGGAATGGGAGAAATTAAAATGTCAATAATAGTTTTAATTGATGCATGTTACATTCAATACCCATTGTGATCCTCCCACACATAATTGCATACATACATAACTTCTCTCGCTATCTCAGATGAGGAATGCAACAGACAACTTGTAAATGCCTTACAGTATCATATATTTACATATCATCCTCCGCTTCTGTACATGGCAAATCCTTAAATATGATCAAACGTCAGAGGAGTAACATAGGATACAATGTATGACTGATTGTATGTAGTTTCTTTGAAGCATATTTAATGTACTTTTTTTCCTTCCAAAAAAAGGCATGTGCATAAAGCACTGTCATAAAAAGTGAGTCACACAATTAGACATGATAGGTTAAAAAGTCCACGACGCCTCTTCTTCATTCATATTTCACAAGATAAAACTCTTCCTTCAGCAGGGTTTTCTTTCAAAATGCACACAAGTACAAAAAGACATGTAAGGTAACCAAAGGGAATAGAAAATAAACATAAAATGTGCTCAGTGCATTAAGACTTTCCAATATAACAAAGAAACTAGAGGTGTTTGCCCTGTTCCATCTCTGTGATAAATAAATTCACATTGTTACAGGCAGACAGTGAGAGGGCTTGAATCAAAACCAAAGTACAGTGAGTAAACAAAAGTGAAACAAATTGTGAAGCCAAAAAGAAAAAAAGGTTACTAAAACGTATGTGAAGGCAAAACTGCACATTTCTGTCATCCAAACTGAACGTAACTGACAAGGTTAAATATTCTGGGTTTAGAATTTTAAAAATACAGCTTTGATCAGCCAAAATGTATAATGCTGTTAGCTACATCGAGTGTTTTGGCCTTTTAATCCATCACCACAGATTTGTTTGGAGGAGCGAGACACTTCAACTGTGCTATAGTTCCGTTTGGTGTTGGCAGAGACTTCAATGTTCTTTGTGGTCATTTCATATTAGCCCTGCAAACATCGAGTGCAAACTCCACGAGCTCTGTAACTACTCTCATTATCAGTAAACTCAAATGTTACCAAGCAGTAGGAGGAAACACATTCTTGGGCCATGTCTTGACTGAGAAACTTTAAATTTTCAGCACTGTATTGTCTTAAGATTCTCATTTGTTTAAAGTGACATAATTTGTCTTTAAATGCCATTTATGGGACTTGGAGGGGTCACTGAGACTCCTTGTAGTGTAAATGGTCTGACTGGCGGAACAAGCATACATATGGCCACGTATACACACACACACACAAACAGTGCAGTGGCTGCTGTGAGATGGGATGACTTTCAGACTGGCACAGAGACAGCGCAGGTGTCAAAAATGACATCCGCACACAATAATACAACGGAAGAATCCTATAAATCATCTGGAAAATAAAAAATATATATAAACAGCAATATTTGTGTGCTCAGTCAATTGCTGCGATGGCCAAATGTGTGTTTGCACTAGGAAGACTTTAGCAGGTGTCTCTGCATGTAGATGACAATTTGTTGTAAAGTTAGATTATGGGTTAATGCTGTCAATCGTTTCTTTGTTCTCTTGAAGCCACCTGCCCTGAAGCAGCTGCAGCGATGTTGTTTTCAATGACATTTTTTATGACGCTTACATGTTTATCTCCTTAGCAAAAATCCAACCGCGAATCTGTTTGATTAAAACAAAAACAGATATGCAGATCTGGATTTTTAACACCGCTCTGTATTACCAAACCATCATGAAATCCACTCGTATCACTGGGCTTAAAGGACAAACGTTGCACAATTTCAGGAAGGCCAACAGTGTAACTATTGTATTGCAGTTTATGACAAGCAGAAACTCTTTTGCCACAAAGCATGAACCTAAATGAGGAGAGACAGTCACTGTTGAACTTCAGCCAGTCAAATCTTCAGTGAGTGGCTGCGACATAGAAATGTAGCTTTTTCCACCTTGGCATGGTTTTTGACACTTTGCTCTCGGAGCCAAAGGCAGACAGTGTTGATATATGTATTCATATAAATAACAAAACAGTACAGTATAAATATAAAGATTCTGTGTGAGTGTGTGCGTGTGTATATGCAAGCACAGTTGTAAATGGTGTATATGAGTATAGGAGAAGAGTGCGTGTGTGTGTGTGTTGCTGTGTGCGGTTGTGAGCCAGTGTTAGGACAGGACAGGGGGGTTAGAGGTGAGGCTTTCCCTCCCCCACCTCGTGGAAGAGCGAGGTGTAAAACTCGGGCTCCAGTTGCTTGTTGCGGTAACGCTGGACAATCTCAGTTATTTTCTGCTTCCGCCTCACGTGAGGCGGGTTGTACAAGTCACTTTCCAGACGCTTCCGTCGGCACACGTTGATGACCGTTTGCCGCACGAGAAACCCTGGGGAGAGGGATGCAAACACAGGAGCTCATCAGGGACAGTTTGTGATAATGTACAAAGGAATGCAATGCAATGGATGAATCCTAGAACAAGTGATAAATCATGAAAATGTATAGCCACAGCACCTTCTAATCAGATAAAAGTAGTGAAGATACACTTGAGTGTAGACTTGTGTTTTTAAAAGTTAAAGAAACTTTCATACACAGCTTCCAACTATGCCACCTGCTGGCCATTACATGCACTTGAGCTTTCCTGTGTTTTTCCAAGGCGAAGTTATGTATCAGCATGGGCGAGAGAAATACTTCAAATGTTTTCTTTCTCTCTGTACGCGATCACAGCTTGTGCAGCCTACAAGCATGCAGATGCAAGTTCAACTGGTGAACACAAATAACAACCCTGCCTTGTTCCTATTACAAACCGTAACTTCTGCATTGAAAAACAAAATAAACAGATTAAATGGAGTTGGTTTCCTCTGCACTTCACACTCAAATACCAACCATAAAATATTAATGCGTGCATATATTATAATTTCACAAAGTCAAATCAATGATCCTAATAGATTCAGCTGTGGAAACCATGTGATGCATTACGACTTGTTGCTGCTCCATTCTCTCTGATGAGAAAAAAAGGAAATGCATGGTAGGGAGGGAAAGACAAAGACAGATGTGAGCTATTACCTAGCGCTCTGCGGCTGACCACCATGCCGTCCACCAGGGGAATCACCATGCCAAATTTACCCACAGCTCCATGCAGCCGGATCCTGAAGAGCCCCGTCTTCAGAGGGTGGATAAAGATTAGAGGAACATCCTTCTCAAGTAACCCTGACCTGAAGTAGAACAACAGAGAGGAAGATGATTTAACAATGACTCCAGAATAATATTTGAGAAACCGTGGCACAATACCAAACATAGTAAAAGCACTAACTTCATAGATAATTACCCAATTAATACTTTACCATGTATCTTGACAGATCAGACTGATTTCATGTAGAACTTAGATGTAAATGAAACAACTGAAAGAAAATGTGTCTATGTATGACTGGCCTCCTCCTCTGGTGCTGTTTTCGGCAATTGGATTGAAAATGTCAATTTAGCAATCTTCACAAATGCCTCCCACCTATTATCGTTCAAGGGACCTGGGCATTCAGAAATTGAGTTACCTCACTAATGAAATGAACGGTTGTCAGATCAGATCAGATCACACACCCTCTCAAAAGGTGGCATTGTTCATTTGGTTGAACCATTTAAATCGGCTTGAGGTTTGTGGTCTGTGGCCTCAGTTGACGACAGCATGTTATCTCAACCTTAGAAAGGATGACCAAAGCTGTACAAATGACTCATTTTTCACAAAAACTGAATATCCCTTTGTGTTACTTCACACTTGAGCTAGTGTCACAGCTTTGCCACAGTTCCTTTTCTCTGCCTGCTTTTGCACACACTGCGTGTTGTGCTTCCTGTTTCGCAATGCGTGTGTTTAGGCACTGCATGTTATCCTGCGTAATAAACAGAAATGGAGCACATGCTGTTTTGCAGAATTGTTTTTTTCTTCTTCTTCATTTTTGCACCCGACGAAAACCAATTCATGGGTCATAAGTTCTCCATATTTGCAGAAAAGTGTTTTGAGTCTGAATACCTGCAGGAAGTGCTGTTGCTCATGCTAGCTTCCAAGCCTGTGCTGGTTTCCGCCAAGAGATCAGACAACGGGAAGTTCTCTAAAAACACAAAAACAATGGCATTCATGTACCCACATCCATTGGTTAAGTACTTGAAAAAACAGCTTTTTACAGCCACCTTTTAAGGCTGCAAAAGCTGATTATTTTTATTGTTGTGGAGAAACTCACTGACTGAACAAAAGAAGACAATAAAGAATAGTATAATCTATGGAGAGTATGTGCCTACCGATATCATCAAAGCGCTCCACCCAAACCACAAACACCTTTGTCTCCGGACCCAGTGGTGGGAATGACTTTCCAGTCGATGACCTCTTCGTCTTTACCAAAGGACTCAGCTACGGTAAGAAGACAAAACAGTGAGTGTAAGAAAAATGAAAATTCATAATCAGTGCTGTCCACGTCCACTTCAGATAACCTCACATAAGCCAAACTGTACCTTTTTGGCAGACTCCAGGTTTTCAGAATGGTTGGGGAACAGCTCCAGTGTGAGATTGGGTTGTTTGAGTAAACCGGGCATGAGGTCTGTGTTGCTGTCTGCCTCCACTGTGGAGTCACTGTGCACTGATGACTCCTCTGGGAAACAACAAAAGAGCAAATGGCAACTCTGTCAACCCCAAATCCCTCACCGAGTTTTCATAATATACAGTGTCTACCAATTCACATTCAAGGGAGTGAATGCTGACCAGAGTTTTCTGTCAAAGATGGAACAACGAAGGCAATCTCTGTCAGAGCATCAGCGTAGTACAAAACTTTCTTCTCCCCGTTGAACACTGAACCTCCTGTGTCCTCAGGAGTAGCTGCTTCCTCTACAGAAAAAAACAGAAGTTCAACATTGACTTAGTTACCACAAATATCCAACATGCAGATAACCAGGCCATGATATGCATTCGCCCACAGACCTCCTCAAACCTAACGCATTAGTTGGCTTAGTAGCTCACCTGTTTGTTGTATATCATTGCTGTCGGAGCACGAGTTGAGGGACCAGCTGGTATCTAGGTGTCCCGTCCACCCTGGGTGGCGTCCCACGTCCACAGGCCAGCCCAAGGACAGCAGGAACTCCAAAAAGTGGGGCTGGACGCTGGACGATGACTCCACGTTCCTAAGGATCTGATCACCACAAGCACGAGAACACACACAGATATTTTTATACACATCTTGTCAAAGAACTAACAAAGTTAAAATTCACACAGAAACTTTTGCAAACAACCAATCAGCTGGACTTCCCTCACCTCAGGGCTGCTTTTCTGTCCAGCCCTCACATAGAAAATAAAGACAGTGTCAAATGGTCGGCAGGGAAGTAGGTCCAAATAGCTGATGTCATCAAAAAAACCTGGCAAGGATGACTCCAGGCCAATCAGATGAGGAGGTAGACGACTGTTGTTGGGCTCCTATCAATAACAAATGAATGAACATACATTCTAAATTGACTTTATTTACAAACAAAATGGTATAACATTAATGATTTATACATTACAGTATCATTATCATTTATCATTATTATTCATTCAACAGACTTGAATATAATCACAATGCAAAAGTACCAATCAAAGTTAAGTATAAGTAAGTGGAAAGCTTGTATACAATATTTGATTAGATTTTCTCGTGAAAAAACGGACAAAGTGGACAAATTAAGTTTAGCAACCTTGAGCGCCTCCAGAGACAGAAAGCCAAAGTGAGAGAGGAAGAGGCGTGCTGTCTGGAACTCCTGGGAGGGTGGAGGGGGTTTGCAGTCTGTCTGTGGGTCAGGGAAACGCTTGGACTTCCAGATTTCCTCGCTGTGCCGCTCCAAGGCGTTTTCATACTCTATCTGCTTGGTCATCAGAATACGCAGCTTGTCATGCTGAATTTCCAGCTGAAAAAAAGAAGGGCATGGGGCATGTTTTTAAAGATCATTTTAAGAGGCTGTGGCTGATGAACGGCACTCGATTGCATAAATCCAGAATGAACCCACAAAAGGCAAGTCCCACAGTCCAAATACTGAGGTGTCACATCCCAAACCTGATGTGAAAAGAGTTCTAGTGTGCAAAGGTGCTTTAAAACATTCAAAGTCCCCATTTTACTAGCTAAACATGTACAATGTAATCCAATCCAGTACAACAACTCTTCAATAAATCCAGTCTTTGTGAAGCTTTTAATGTTCAACAGTGCGTCAGAGAGGTGTTGGTTCAACTCTGTGGTAATTTTTTCCGTCCGTAGTTAGTGGTGGTTTTGGATTGCATTACAAGCTACAAATTATTGCAAGGGTATTGCATTGGATTGAGAAACTGGAACAAAACGATCATCATACGTTTGTCACCAAACCAGATTATTTGACCCCTTTTTCCCCGCCAAGAGACATTTTCAGAAATTTCATCTCTCCAACAACTCACTTGTGGATAATTACTCATCGGTCTTGAATCATCCTGCCAGCCCATACAACACACCTGAGTTTGTATAATAACAAATAACATTAGTGACATTAGTTTACTTTATGGCTTTATTTTAGCCATGGCAACAAACAATCTTGCTTTATCTTATTCCCGTAGTAGAATAATTTCATTTGTGTGTAATTAGTCATAATGTGGGTACTAGATCAATGACAGGGTCCCACAGGAAACAAATCTCACCTCTTTACTGACAATGTCGTCCAGGTCAGGGATACTGACATCAGCTTTAACAAGAGGAATCTTATCCACCTCTTCTGGGAAGGGCCTCTGCTTGACGTTGTACTTGATCCCCACATCGTTGTTGGGCGTTGGACGGCCCTCAGGAACAAACACCTGCTGTGGAAAGAGAACAGATTTGTGGTATCAGCAAAACAGATGTGGAGCTTCATGTTTTACTAAAGCAAAACTCTAGCATGTCATGTTAAAACATTTCTGAGATGATTCGGTTTTAGCAATGTTCTCCTTCATGAAGCAGTAGTCTAACAGTGTGATCTCACCCTCTGATTGGCCCGAGCTCCTCTGGGTTGGTGGAAGAGCTGCATGGTCCAGGCATGTCTGCCAGCCGTCCCTCGGATTAAAACTGTCACTGATGGACTGGGGTCTGTGAGGACAGACGCTTTCATTTACGGACAGACAGGATGGCTTGTTGTTTTCTACATTTTAATTGACCAGTACTTTGCAGATGACTTACACTCTACTTTTAAAAAAAAATTAACCTTAATTATCTCCGATATCCCAACAAACCGCCAAAGGATGGATGATATGCTACTTACTCTGCTCATTGCCGAGAGGTTGCTCCAGCATGGCGAGGATGACCGAGTTGTCCAGGACAAAGTAGCGGAAGTTGCTGGCTCCTGTGGCACTCAGTCTGGCGTAGCGTATCAGGGTGTCTTCATTCAGCAGACTGCAGGTGGATGCAGTCCCACTGGGGGAAGGGAAGGCCCCCAACACCTGCATGATACTGGGGAACACCATAGCAAGAACATAAATATACAGTACAGAAACTGCATCAATATGAACAATTTAGTACAACAACTTTTGTTGACTTTCGTTAACAAGATTTAAATGTCCAACCAAAGATACAAAACTGGCAGTCAAAAATAATGCAAATGTGGATTGTTGAACGGACAACAGTTTTTTTTGGAGAGGTACTATTTCCTGCCGATGGCCCAGTACATGTAATTGACAAAGCATATATGTTCGAGGGAAGTCTCAAAACTGAATTTTAATTTCAGTTTTTTTTTCTTCAAATAATAAAGATTAGATAACCAAAAGGCTGTTTTGAAAAATAAATGTGTTGCAACTGAAAACTGTAGAAACTCTGAGTCTCACCAGGACAAAGTCGCCTCAGCCGCATCCTTGACCCTCATTGAAGCTGGGTTGTGCTCCTTCTCCCCTTTATGTCGGACTTCCTGTTCCTGTCGGGACTTGCTGCCAGAAATTCCCAGCTCCACAATCTCCAAAACCTCTACCAAACAATCCTGATCCACAGAAAACAGAAGAGGCGACAGTATCTTATAGTATTAGTATACATTTTTCTTTCCAAATAAATGTCTCATTTAGGCTGGACTCAAACATGATTACCAACAAAATGTTCCTGACTAAATTTCTCTGAGAGAAATTGTAAAGTTTCCAATTTTCTGTATTTTCTCGGCTTATTTTTATCAAACAATATTCTCTCCCCCCTTTTACCAAACAACAATTTAAGGGAAATTTCCATGCTTTAAACCTACCTTCTCATCCAGCATGTCAGGGTGTTCAGTGAGCCACACACAAAGAAACTGGAACGCAGCTACAATCATGGAGTGGAGGTCACGAGATTGAAGAGGAGCCGGACGGCTACACTGGTAGACAATGTATCCACATATAGAGCTGACAGCACGTTTACGGTCTGCAGAGTCTACCCCCACCTTCACCTGGTTGAGACATATACAAAAAAAGTCAAATTACAGTACTAGAGAACTTAAGCATTTATATAAATCCAAATAACCTCATGTAACCTCCGTGTTGCCTCGTCCTCTTCTCTCTCTGCTCCTCAGCACCCTTCATTTGTGTGTTATCAAGAGCCAGATATTTACATTTTATAGACAATTACTGTCTGTTTTATAATGTGATCTTATTTGGAGACTGACACCTCTCATAGCGTATCATAGCAGGTTCACTAGTTGGCTGGGAACAAGTGTACAGCCATTACCAGGCAGAGAAACTGCAGGCCGCTATCCAGAAACTTCTCTCATTCTGGTCATTTGTGGTACTGTGTTGACAGTTTGAGGGCAACTCCCATGTTGCACATGGGAATTTCCGACTTAGAAGTCGACATGAACCACTTGAACGCACCATTAGTTTTATTCTCTGTGAGGCTAGACTGTCTCATTTGGGCAGGAGGTGCACTAGTTAACTGGGGCCAGGGGTTAAGCCATCTGAAAGGTTAGTTTCATGGTAACATCGTTTATTTTTTCTGTAAGCCTACTAGGAGGAGCAAATCCAGTGTTTACCTTCAAAAAAGCTGTTTCATAACAGCTTTTATTAAGTGAAGTGTTGGTAGAGGTGGCAATACAACAGCTTCCAAGATGGTACGACAGACAAGTGAACTAAAAGCCACACAATAGCCTCACCTTGGCCTGGCCAGCAAGTAATGCAGCAGATTGTTACAGTGAGCTTCTGTGGTGTTTGTAGCTTTACCTTGGCAAGTCCAGCCAGCAGCTCCAGGGCAGCCAGTGAAATGCTCATGTCTTGTCTCCACTGGGAGTTCAGTCTCTGGGTGACTAGGTGGATGCTGCGTACCAGCAGGCCCGCCGCCGTATCTGGAAGAGCTAGACCATATAACACCCCGAAATACCACACACCGCAAAGAATAGAGCAAAGCAGAATTCAGGCCAAACAGCTGAGGTATACAGGACAACAGGAAACATGTACTGGATGCCCAGTTAGTAGATATGTCTTAGTATTGAAAACATGCATTGCAATAGAGATTTAAATCAGTATAGCACACAATGTTGATAACAATTCAGGCAGACTGAAGAATAGGTGAACTGCTAACGAATAGGGCTGAGCGATCAAGTTTTGACTTGGAAAGAACAGAAAACTTTATGCATGATATAATCAACCAAAACTAAATTAATTAATTACCAGGCCTGGTCTGATAAAAATCCACAACACACAAATACATGAAACAGAAATATACTGTTGTTATCTCGTGGGTTGCTATGGATTTGTAACATATGGGGATGTTCTGCTGCTTTATGTGGAACTGACACAAGAAAGTAGTCACAACTTGTCGTACAGCATGGTTTCTCAGTTTAACCTACAATAGATCTTTTTCACAGCAGCCATTTGACATGAAATACCAGGGTAAACACAGGTACTTTTATTGTTGTTGTATTTGTCCTATCCAAAGTAAACATTTCTCGAGCTGACTACCCATGTCAGGGTTTCTATTAAACACACTAGCTGATGTAACTAAAAGTGATTGTGTTGAGGCTTCTGCATTGAGATCATTAGGACTTTCAAAACAAGATAAATCCCAAATCATGCTGAATTGGCTGCAGTGTGTGAACAGCTGTCCCCAGACTCCTGCCTACTCTACAGCCTCATTTTTCCTGTCCAGCACTGTGCCTCACAACACAATGTTACCATCCCGTCCCACAGGAACTCTGCGGAATACCCCCCCATTTCCTGCATGGCAAAGTTGCCTATAAGCAGTACAGCTTTCAGCATAAATGGGTATGAACTTGTGTGTGAAAAATTGAGACTGTCACTGTCATTATTGACATAGTGTCCAACCCATTCATTTAGGCAATCATCGCTCAGCCCTACCGAGGAAAAGACGGAATCTTTCAAATACTTTTGATTAGGCAACATTGTTGCAGCTAATCAATTACTGAAAGAAAAGCAACCAGCCCAGACACTCCATAACACAGCATCACAGCAAATGACTTTGGTTTCACCTACAAAGACATTTCACCCAACGCTTCTTAACTCTGTATACCACCTTAACCACGCTAGCTATAAAGAAGAAATGCGTTCATTCAATAAGTTACATGTTTTGCATTGACCAGCACACAGGTACTGATCACATGAAATTCCAGCAAGCCTGTTATGCAAAGCTGGCACCGTTGTGTTAATTCACCGAGCACAGTGGTATCAGTTTATGTCTCTTACCGTAGTCTCGAAGCAAGGCCTGGGCAGGGCGCTCAGAGTCTGGGCTGGTGGCCTCTGTGCTGCCCCCGCTGGTGAAACTAATGCCACTGTTGGTACGGCTGTGACTCTGACTCCTCACTGTCATGTGGCTGCCATCTATACTCCCCTGCCACCACGAAAAACACAGCAATGTTGAGGTCCAGTTCACACTGCTTCTAGCATCATAAACTGTTAATCGTTTAGCAGTAGATAGCAGTGAGCTGGGCTTACTGTTTCAGTCTGTGCACCAATGGATTCCAACAGCGCTGAGTCTTGAACAATATTTAGCATTGCACCTGAAATAAGTATTATTCTTATTATTGTCTTATTATTATTAATAAGACTTTAACACAGTCCAAAAGCGGTTTAAGTCATAAGTAATATGGAAAGGCTAAATAAATAAGATATGAAGTAGATACCCAGGATGAGCTGTGTGTTGGTGGGGTCAGTCTCAGTCTGCAGTGCTCCTATGAGGACATTGACGAGACGTAGCCTCAGGGACAGGAAAGACACGGGTTGGTCATGAGGCCACCCGTCCTCCTCATTGAACTTCCCTTCCAATAAAACCTAGAGCAAAGCATTAACATGGTAAAGAACCTGGCCTAATTGTTTTTAAAAAGTGGCTTTATGGTGCAGAAAATGTTTCAACAAGGATTTCACATAAGCTACATGAAAACGCTGTGATGAATGTATTCAATTCACACCACCATGAAACATATCCAGCACTAAAGTGGCAGATTTCAAATAAATAAAATGTACAGGTACCAAAAACTGTTACCTCTGATTTGATGTTACCAAAGTGATGTGGCAATGGCAGCATGGCAAGCAGGATGTTAATGGAGGCTCTCCTCAGGTCGGTAGGATTTACATACATCTTGAATTTGGACAGCTCCCTGTTAGAGTAAAACCAATGTCATGGACTTCAAGAGACAATATTCTCAAAATCTCTGAAGATAAATCTCTCTCGATTTCTCCAGTAAATAAAAGATGCTAATCACATGACTGCTCCAAAACCTGCGTCTTACCTGTCTGGTACAATAGTCTCCAGGGCAGCTATGAAGTAGGGCACTACCACATTGATGCCCTTCAGGTCAGTACAGAAGAGAGAGGAAGAGTTGAGAATGATAGAAGCCAGGACTGGTCTACAGATGAAATCAGAGATCTGGAGACCCTGAATCAGGACCATGTAGAACCTGCAGAAACAGAAAGAAGAATTAGGGCTGCCTCCTAATAATCGACTTAATCATTAGTCGTCAAAATCTGTTCAGGAGCTGTGCTTTGCCATCAGGACTTAGGTATCAGGGGAACAGACCTTTTCTCTGTTAACACAGGGGGTCCCTTACCGCTAACTGCTCATTAGCAGTCCTATTAGCGGACTGTACATGGATTGGGAGCTCGAAGGACAGGGGGAATTAAGAGCATAGGAGCAACGGGACCCAGCGGAGAATGCTATGGTTCCGGGATGAGCGGACCAACAGAGGCCAGCTGATTTACAACGGCTACGAACAGGACTATTATGACTCTGGGGATGAAGACATGAGGGGTTCAGGCAGTGACAGGAGAGAAATAGAAACGGAGTAAGGAGCAAGTTTGTAGCGAGTTAATTAACTGTGAACGATATACATCATCCATCATATGGACCAGTATTTGTTTTTGTGAAGTTGGAAGTCTTGGACTATTGGCTTCATTAATTACGAATACTACTCGTCTTGCACAGTTTATAATCTTAACAGCAAAACCCTAAAATTGCACGCCTACAGTTAAACTGGAGATATACTTGCTTTTTAGCCATGCATTTGCATCACGGCACAACGATTCAAACAGACGCAGGATACGCGAGGCAGCCATCATGCACACATAAACACCTAGTTAAAAGCAAGTATATCTCCAGCCTTAGGCTGATGACAGTTTGAATTAGCATTCAAATTAGCAAAATACTATAAAAAAATATTTTACCTGGACAAGTAAACAGGCAGAATCTCTTCTCCAGTTTTCTTGCTACAGAAGATGCGGCACAGAGTCCCACAGGCCTCAGCTCGTCCTGCCTCATAGCTCTCTGGGAACTCATTGGCATCAAACAGAGGGTTGGACACCATGGAGTCTGTAGACATTTGGGAACCCTTCCTTCTCAGCTCCAGACCTACTTGAGTGGCTATCGCTGTAGAGAGTGTGAAGAGACAGAGAATGAAAGGACCCTAAATTGTAATATGGTCATTAGTATACATGCATGTATGTATGAGAAACAGGCAAACATAGACATGTAGCTATTATATGCACACTACAATAAAAAAGTAAACATAGTAAAACTTTGAAAAACAAAAAAGCACCATAAAGCAGACATTTAATCGCTATTACAACAAGAGGGAACAAAGACCTCAATGACTGCAAACACACACACATCATTTAAAAGCATTCAAAAGGGAACTCTGACACAAAGAGTTTGCCATTTATGTTCTACCTATCACTGGCAAAGCATGACCGAGTGCAGTGTGCTCGTAATAAAATGTTTTCAGCTGCAAGACCACAAAGCAAAATCCCTGTGTCAGCTCCCTCGCTGTTGCAATTATATGACTGTCACTCAAGGTACAGGACATTCACTTCATGCGTTGAGGCACCAAACCAATAAAATCAAAACTCAAGTGAACTGACAATACAAAAGGAAATTACAAGAAACAAAACATTAATGCTGAACTTGAGGGGGGTCTGAAACCAAATAAGGATTAGTGTGACCCAAAGGAAAATAAAATGAGAACTTAAAAACGGGGTGGCGTTGTCACAAACTGGCAACGTTATGGTTGAGACAAAGTGGTCAGTTGGTGAAACCCATTCAATCACCTTTGGAGAAACGCTGAGAGAACGCTGGTGAACTTTTTTTTTTATATATATATATATATATATGACAAGCAGTGGGAACAGAAAACAATGGCGATAATGGCGATGATCATGAGGAACTCAACTAAAAAGCAGGAAGATTTGTCAAGAAACGCAAATCAAGTGAGGAAAAAAAGCTGCCGTTCCTACTTACAAGATTTATAAGAAAGGAGAATTTGGATAAAAGAGGCTGCAAGATAACAGAAATAGTGGAGAGACACAAAATCAAAGCAGATCCAATATTTTGGGATCAATTCATATCAGGCATGAATTGTGTTGTTTTTTTCTTTTTGTTCTCCTCAAAACATGACTTTTGACCCATTACAACTCTTTAACATTAATCAGACATAGTAGACACGTGCAGGACACTACACCAAAAAGAGAAAAATAAATGGAGAGCCAATGATGAGCCAAATTTCTTTTCAAATACCAAATACTGTATGTGGTGTCACCGACTCCTCTAGTGATGATTTTACCAATAAAATGACAATATGAAGTCCTTAGCATATGGTTATAGTCTATATGCAGTTTTAGCCAGGTTTAAATAGTTGGTAAATGTAAATGGATTAGAATCAGATGGAAATCTCATACCAGGCCACTTCTAACCAAGCCCTCCACACACAGAAAGGCACAACGAAGTTTCAGAGAAAATGGTGAAAAAAAGAAAAGGATATCCCGAAGACATACAGTAAAAAAAAAAAACATAACAGACACCAAAAAACTCAGATAACTCCACAAAAACACATACTAATGAACAGCAACAAAACACCCACCTGCCCATGCATAAATGGAAACGCTATTAGCCAACGTCTCACTTCTTACCCGTCATGCTGGGGTCTCGGCTGAGGCCGCTGTGGAGCTTACAGTGGACCAGAGCAGCGTCAAAAAGCCACTGGCCGAACAGGTTGAGGATGCTGTTGACCTTTGGCCGTGCAGGGGCCGGCAGGGGCCGAGACTCCCAGCTGCTCTGGTTGGGGCTGGAGAGAAGGGTCGGGGAGGACGAAGTCTGCTGCTGCTGCTGTTGCTGCTGGGATGCTTTGGTTGGTTGACTACCGCTGCTCTGCAGGGTTGGGAGGGATAGAAGAAGATGTTTTTTGCCCAGGTGTTGACAACATGACTAGTGTTACTAACAGATCACACACAGAGAAGATGAGTTGAGATTTTCTCAATTAAATGGGACAAAAGAAATAGCGGTAGATGTGATACACACGTTGATTTTGACAAGTGTAATGAATGCTTTAAAAAAAAAAAGTCTTTCTGATAGAAATCTCTATCACAAATGAATTAGCGCTGTTCTGTCTATAGATTAGCTTGGAAATAATGATATGAAAGAGAGAGACGTAAACTTTTTCTAACTCTGCACTTATTATTTTCTATGGTTCAATGGAACGCTTTAACTTACAGTTGAACTCTTGCTCGTGGTTTTGGTGACCACTGTATGCCGTTGCTTGCGGCTGTGAGGGGGCGTGGTGTTGGTGATGGACGGGGGTGGGGACATGCTCATTCTGTTGACGGGGGTGGGCGGAGCACTGTCAGCTCTGGGACGTGATATACCTGTTGGAAGGAAAGTAAAATGAGCTGGGGACCTTCGCTAGTGTTTTCCCCTCCATTTCTGATTAGCCCCAGCAAACAAGGAAAAAATATTTATCCCGCCATTTTTCCAGTGGACAAAACATGTTAATATTAATGGGTAAATATAATCATTTGAAGCCATTTTCCAATTTCTAATGTTAGAGAGAAGAAGAAGAAAAATGAAGTGGCTTCAGAGTCTGGGAGTTGATCATTGACAATGTTCATTCACAGACATGCAGACGGTTAGACACAAATCAGCAGTAATTGACATCCATCCATCTTGATTGACCTTTTTTTTGTTCCCCCCCCCCCAAGACACCCCTTGTTGATGATCTTGTAGCTTAGTCTGAATGTTTGGGACATACCATTTTGCTATAGCAAGACTAACCCCCAGTAGTTAATATCATCACCACCAATAAATAGACCAATCCATTACATGCCCATCTCATTATATGACATATCAGCTGATGTTTGTACCATGAGAAAGCAGCACTGGACAAAAAGTGAACACCCTCTCCCGTACATCTCTCTTTTCAACAGAGACACCTAAAGAGAAGAATACACACTGACATGTTTCTATTCAAATGTTTAAACAGATATTACTGACTGACATCCTCCATCTTGATTTTACTCAGACGTAGTGCAACAACTGGAAAGGAGTAAAACGATTACAAGAAATGAATGCTTGGAATGGCTTTCACTATTCACATAATCACATATACTTTACACTTCTATGAACCATTTTCAAACAATATGTGTGTTTTAGATTTTTGAATGCATTTTTCCTACCCTGCATGGTTAAAGTTGACTTTTTTTATTAGCTTGAGTGAAATAACAATAAACACTATGCAAGCTTTTGGTGTAAGTATTAACTCTTTGCATGTAATACAGGACAGGCTTTGCCTCAGCCCATGCAACAATTGTGTCATTTTGATAATAGTAAACTTATGTTGAATGTTATGGGTTACCTTTCTAAAGCAGTTAGCTGCCTCGAAGTCAAATATATAAAACACAACATCATGCATTGCAAATCTATCAGTAATATAAACATGTTTTATAGTATGATGGCTAAAATGTGAGGGATCTTACTGCTATGTTTTTCATTTAACTCTGAAATGTATTCCTTTGTTGGCTTCTGAACACTGACAACACCCTCTTAAATGTCTCATGACATTTATCATTTTGAACTCGGCATCCTCTTACCCAAGAAGGCATCCACTAGGCAACTGACGCCCCTCATGGCCCTGAAGAAGATCTGGGGTAGCTGTTTCAAACATGGATGCAGCACCACTTCATGAGGGATACCGCTGGAGTTAAGAAACTGTTCCTGAAACTTTGGAGTGGTGCTCACTATCGCAGGGTTGCTCAGGTCCACGGGGTTGCTACAAATAAACAGAGAAAGAAAGAAATGCATGGATTAAGCGCGCTTATTTGGATATATCTGATGTCTGATTCTGTGGTGGCTTGGAAGCTTGGAATCAGTTCTGTGACATTTAATATTGTGAGCACTGAGATGACGACAGAGCAGTATCAGCAGGATTCTGAGATTCTGAACACATTTGGAACAAACTACAAAAGATAAATGAGATGACTTCAATTAATATGATTATATCTAAGAAGAGGAATGGGTTTCAAACTTAAGATTGTGGCTGCAGTGCCATCACGAGGAAGATGTTTTGGAGCAGACTGTGCAAGACCAAAGGATGGAAGAAAAGAAAGACTTCTCTGTCCCTTGCAACACATGGAAAAGTCATCTGTGTCTATTTAAGTTAGACTGATGGGGAAAGAACATCTCTTTTTCAGGCTGGAACCCAGGAAAACAACGGTTTATTCACCTAAGCATGTGGAGAAAGCGGTACCACGTCTGTGCCACACAGTCGTTGTCCATCTCTAAAGGAATCAGGTTGGCATCTTCATCAGGAACTTTAAAAGGTGGGAAGGATGGTCCGTGGGTAAAGCGCAAAAGCCTGGATTGAAGAAGTGAGACAATAATGAACAGATGACCACATCTTATTATTTTTCCCACTGACATTATTGCAACCGCCAACTGTTAAAAATTTGATTTGCTTCTCCCATTTGTGGACGCAGGAGTTAAACAGGTTAGACAACCCAAGTCTTATCGAACAACCGTACAATACTTTAAACAGAAACAAAACTCATTGTCAGTGACAAACTGTATTTAGTACTAAATCCAGGGCCACATGAAGTTAAGTTGTTCTAACCTGGAGGTCAGGGCACAGGCCACTCTGCTCCACTGCTCTACAACAGGAGGGTGGTGTCTCCAGTTGGCCAGCATCTCCCTTGCTGTCTTCCAATATGGCGGCGTGGGAAAGCAGCGTGCACATGCCAGGAGCCACACCTCAAACAACACTGCCATCAATTTCTCTGCCAGTTTCTCTGCCACCCCGACTGAAAGAGGGAAAAATATTAAAGGGATTATAGATATTAGTAATTATCATTATTAACTTACAAGAAATACAGCAAGAGGGATTGTGTGGCGAAGGGCGAGGCATACCTCCAACCGTGGGCGGGGCAAGTAACGTGTCGTTGATGCGAAGCAGGAAGAGCAACAGCACCTCCCAGGTTTCCCTCACCATGGAAATGGACTCTCGTGCCAATTTTTGGACTGCAGTCAGAACTTGCTGGCAAAGCCTGATGTGGTTCAGACTGTGCTGTTCAGGCCTGGAAGAAGACACAGAGCGTTCAGAGGACATGGAGGAAATTGAAGAAAATGTGTACAATATGCACCAAGTATACCTTTAAATACAAAAACTACAGTTAATGGAAGATGAAAGCTCATCTGTGAACATTCCTGACATACCTTGGTACAAAGACATTGTAGAGATGTTTGAGGATGGTCTGGACATACATATTGGGCTCCTTGACCACAGGCTGAGGCATGGAGTCCCTGGGCGACACCAGGGCCATCATCCAGTCTGTATACACATCCACACACAGCTTGACAGTGTCCCCTTCTAGGGGGAGGGTGAGGCCATAACACAGCACCTCCATGGTCCACTTCACCTAGGAACCAAACCAGTCTCATTAATCTATTTGAATGTTTTCAGATTATTATTAGTTATCGGCTTATTTTGTAGCATTTCGCTATGTGGCATGATTGTTGTTGGTCAGTTTTGTATGCCACTGCCACAACAGAAAATTACAGCTCTCAAAACAGATTTCTGCAAGTTCTGCAATTCTTTTGATATAATACTGTACCTTTACTGTAGGTCAATCTGTACTATGTCATGTGAGTAACCATAAGCAGTTTAGCACATCTGGTTTAGTGTCTCATAACACAGAGGGCCAAAGGTTTAGGGTAAGATGATGATGGCAATAACAGTACACTGCATCTCTTAACCATGTTTTAGTTTCCTGTGAGTCAAAAACAGACCAGATATTCAGAAGGCAAGTGATGAGTGAAAACCAGATCACTATTGTACAAATGTTACATTTTAAACATTGGTGTAAAGACAGTTAAGACATCCCAGTCATGTTTTCTCGCCTATTGTCCCAATTCAAGTCCTTAAACTGTATGTTCAGCACAGAATACAGATGCACACTTAGTCTGAAGTCAGCCTGCAGAACAGCCCTCCCTTGACAGTCTCCTGCCATATTTTGTATCATTTCCTACAGTGTTTTGTGTAAAAGAAGGGAGAGTAAATGTGGCTCAGTGGTGACAGAAGGGTTTATCCATGTTTTATCCTCAGCATGAATGAGGTTCAAAGCAACAGCAGCACTCCAGATGCATGGTGCACCTGAGAAGCGTTTGCTGAAATATTTTTAACCCAACGCAGCTCCTCAGATCTCTTCCTGACGCATGCTGTCACATCATTAACTGAAACTCCTGGCTAGATGTGAGCTCTGCGCCTGAATTGTTCACAACTGTGTGTGTGTTTCATCAGAGCACAGGGGAGACTTTTTCTGACAGCTGGTGTAAACCGAGCATACAAACAAAGGGATGAGAAATTGATCTGGCTTTTTTTTAAGTCAAAAAACATCTTAAATCAGACTCTGCTCTGACCCTACAGAGGGGCTCAGGACATCCTTATTAAACATACTACTATTGTTTATCACTGAATATATACTATGTGCCTCAGAGGCTTTAAGACATAAATAAGACATATTTTTTTACATAATCGGAGCACAACATGAAGAGAAAATACACAGCACATATACATAGGCACACTGTGTTCATTTTCATGAGAATGGACGGTGAAGTGAAGGGGGAACTTAACCGACAGCACTTAGCGTCTGTTGTGTTTCAGACCTAAGCCTCGTGCAGAGATATGAGAAGCTATCTCTGTAGCACTTCATCCGTCACACCTTTATATGTTGATAATGACATACTAGTAGCTGTACCAAAGACTCTTGAGTTAAAAACCTATGACAGCCACCTAGGTTCTGACTAATGGCATTTAAATGGACTTTGAGAGCAGGAGAAAAAAAAAAAACTCTGCTCTCATGACAAAAATTCAACACTTTAGCCTCAATGTCAAGACTTAGAGCTGGTCAAAATCAGGGTACGTAACGTACTGTCATCCCTACACTTAGACTTGGCATTAGTACTGTAGTTTCAGACCATGATTTTAAAGGCAGGAACTGGGAAAGGGGACGATTAATGAAGCCAAATATAGAGAAGACCTTGAATAAACCCTGCTCCACAATGCGAGCAACCTCAACACACAAAGCACAAATCCAACATAGCATTGGTCTTTGTCCCAAAGTTGTCCCAGCTAGGAACATGACTTATGGAAAAGCTTAAGCGCAGATATAGAGGGAAACATATGAGAAATTGCCCAAATCTGTGTGTGCAAACCTGATAATGACATACTATAGTAGAGTTTAAAGTTTATACATTTGCATATATTTCTCATGTATTTTTGTATTTCTCCCAATTGGGTGTTGTGCTTGCACTTCAAAGAAGTTAATGTCATTCAATTAAGTGAGGGGATTGAAATAGCACTTATATCTCACACCAGTGATGTAGGAAGCTGCTCCTTTAAGTTGATTACTGCTCAAATCGCAGCATGTCATATCAAACAATGGTCGTGCAGAGTAAAAATAACTTGAATTCCACCAGTGTGGTGACACCAAGCAGAATGTCTACAACAATTCAAACAGCTGACGCTCAAATTAAGAGATCAATCCCTTGGGTTTTTACTAACCGTGCCTCCTGCTGCATAAGCCATCTTTTTATTCAAAGTCCAGGCAATTTGTGCAGGTTTTGAGCTGACCGAAGCTTTGGTCACGGAGCTGCTAGCCCTCCAAAGCATTAAAATGATGTCAAACACTGAACAGTTGAACAGTTGCAAAGTACATTGGACCTCTTTCTCACCTCCTTGTCTGTTTTGAGGATGTTCTCTGTGGCGACAGGGCTTACAGCTGTGCCCAGAGGTTTGACCACAGCATTCGCCACCTCTGTGCCCACAGTGGTGGGATAGGTGTGCAGGACGCTGAGGTGGCCCTGGTCACTCTGCACCACCAACTGCAGCGAGCGCCACTCCGAGTACATGCTGCTGATGTCTACTGCACTCTACTCACACCTCCTGCCTCCACCTGCAGACACACACACACACCGAAGTCAACTCAATAAGAAAGATTGGGAACATTATGAAGAGGCCACTTAACTAATATCTTACACAAATAGACTGTTAGAGTACTTCTGCCAAAGCTGTCAGTATGTAACCTTGCTAACAGAGAAACACACACACCTCATACAGGATTCTGTTTGACAACTGATTTGATCTAGTCCATCAAAAGGTCCATCAAGCAGTATTTCAACTTTAACTTGTTGAACTGGTTTACTCCTGTCTTACGTAACTAACTTAGGTTATTTTGGTGGAAGGAAAATGAAGGATGAAAACGTACAACGACGATGAAAGATTCAATTATATTAGAACAATTGTCGTCTGGTGCAGTGCATGCACAGCGGGGTTAATGTGGCTAACGTTGGTGTATCAGTAAACAA
>NW_023339707.1:5438029-5438387 GCF_004916995.1 Morone saxatilis
CTTTTATTCCCTGTATGCGTAAACGAAGTGAAGGGATGAAACATAACAGCCATTTGTATCCTGAACCTCGGGTCGGGAACAAGGCGAGCAATCACAACCAGGAAACGGCTCTGAAATGCTAACGTTAGCTAGCACTGACATCAAAACATCTTCCTAATCTTGATGGTGACATTAGCTAGCTCAGGTTAGCTGCTGGCTGGTTGGTGTCGGTGTCACAAGGCGGTCTCTCTGCACAAGACAAGCAGCTGTCGTGAGCAAACGCTGTCGGTTCTATGTGCCCACTAACAGTTATCTCAAACTACGTTGTAGTTGGTCCGACGCTGCTAGCTAGCTGAGCTAATGTTGGCCGCGCTAGCCC
>NW_023339707.1:5438478-5463054 GCF_004916995.1 Morone saxatilis
GCTAACGTGAGCTAACGTGAGCTACCTAACTCTGCTGAGGTGCTGACGTTTGCTCGCTAGCTAAGTAACCCGTAGAGTTTTCATTTACCTGCACCAACTGGAAATGTTGTCATAACAAAGCTCTGAAACTCGCAGTTTGTGCTTTCTGTGTTTCCTGTTCTAGACCATAACAGCCTCCATCTTCGCAATGTCAGGGCTTGGATATTGCAGCTTGATGGGAGGATCCGGAGAATGACGCCCCCTACCGCGCTGCTGCAGCAACTGCGTCAGACCCGATGTTGCCTTCAGGGGCTCCTGGTGAACTCCCTTCCGCTCGTAATCCTTCTTGGCGTCCACTCAAGCACTCTCCGTCAGCTCTGAACCAAACAATGTTTGTCTTCGTGGTGGCTAATAGAAATGATAGGAATATTTTGTTTTCATCTCAGGGAGGTTTGCGTGTTGTTTAGGGGCTCTGATAAAGTTCACAGGATTTTAAAATGAAATAAAACAAAGGATCAAATTGAAGTTACATTATGTAGAATCATTTTGCAAAAGGTTTGACTCTAGGTTTTCTGAGTGACAAAATGTTTTGTTTGTAAAGAAAAAAAAACTAAAACAAGAAGACGAGATGAAACAAAGATTAAACAGGTTTTGAAAAAGGGTAGCCTATACTTTTGTATTACAGTCCCATATACAGTAATATTAGGGTGCCCTGAACCAGTTTGCATGAGTAAAGAGTAGCTCCTGAACTGGTATTCAAAGGTCACCTGATAATCAGAACCAGAAGGCTTAATTCCAGTATGTTTCAGAAATCTGTATATAAAAATATGTTCACTTATTGAGGAAGTTGGACCAAATATCAACATTCATGCAACATGTTTTTTCAAGCTTCACTTCATTAATTTAAGCCGAATTTAAAAAACTAAAACATGAATGCACAAAGCTTTTTTTGCTGATCATCAGTATCCCTATCAGTCAGTGTAGCCTAAATTGGAGTTAAGCAAACTCGTGATTTGGTCAGCTCAGCCGTTATTGTATAGGTAAAATTGTATATTATCACAGTAAAAAGTTTAATTACAGAGTATAAATCATATACAATATTGTCATGGTATGCAGTTGCTGAGCTATTAACCTTATAAATGACAGACTGACAGAATTGAAGACAGAATTTTTAGGCTGTTTGATAAGGATTGTTTTAGGATTTGACCTATGGATCAACGTTCTACATTTAATATATTTAATTCAGAAAAGATTGACAAATCACCAATGTTTATCAAAATGATAACTCACAATTAATAGACTGGCAGTCACAGTCAGACAGTTGAAGATGCTTTCATTCACCTGCAGGGGGAAGCCTTGATATATGAAACTTGCCTGTTCTGCCACTCAGTAGCCTATTGTACTTGTATTCCAACTATGTCAGTCAGTTTATGAGACTGAGAATGAGGCTGTTCTCAAGGCCTAATTTACATTATAATCCAAACACAAGAAACCTTCCCTTAAAGTAAAGCAAAAATAGCCTGCAAGAATGAATGCACCAGAATCTGTGTATCAAGCATGACCTTCATCTCTACTCTACCAAACTCTTATCATACAGCTACATTTTCCCTAAATAACTGAAGCCTATTTAAAAGAATCAATCATAAATCATAGTTTTTAGCTTAATATACCTATTCAGTACATTGTGACAAAGCTAGACCACTCTCATGTGAGAGATGACAGGATCTTTGATGACATGTGCAGGTGTTGAATCCTGCTCTCCTATCTAATAGGAGAAACAGAAAAATGGGTTGGCTTGGCTGTCATCTGCTATCCCACAATAACATCGTACAGATTGTATTCGCTACCTAAACTAGACAAAACTTGAGCCAAAACGCTGCATTTCCCAGAATTTGTAACAAATTATAAAGGCAAACCACTAAATAGTTTTTCATAGAAACTAGTTTTGTTGTGAATATTATTTTATGAGATGGGGCAATTTCGTATTGCATTTGCAAAAAGTTGGGGGACTTTCAATTTAAAAGAGTTGTCTAAATCGCAGAGGCTAAGAAATCTTGAATTCTATTCCCTAGAATGGGTCAAACTCCAAAATGCTGAATCCTACATTTCCCAACATCTTTCATACCCTCTCTGCATGCACAGCTGCAAAGACATTATACAACTGTTTTCATAGCCCTAAGAGGCACTCCTCATGATGTGTAAACTGACTTTAACATGTAAAATGTGTCCCTGACAAAAAGGCTATTCATCAGAATATTTAGCCCTAATATTAGTCCACAATGTTGGATTGTACTATAATGAAAACAGGACAATTAGTATAAACAAAATTATTAGGACTTTATTGCAAGCTCATGTTAAATTTCAATAGTGGTCAACAAACATGAAACAGTACATTTGCTCTGAGAGGATAACAGTAAAAGATCAGCTGTAAGCCTGTAAGGATGCTATCAGTAGGGGGCAGCAAAGATTGGCTTAAAAAAGGTAACAGTCTTAAAATGTAAACAGCACGTCTGTAAATACTTTACGCTATTAATTCTCATACTTACATGACTGTTAATTAATAAATATGGATGATGAATCTATGTCCAGAGACCAATACAAGACTACTCTCAGTTACACACATCTGTATCATATGCAGCATCTCCGTAGTTTCAGGGCATATGGCTTGGTCTGTTCGTAATTTCTTGAAAGTTCAAAGCGATCCTGAAGATCCTGTTATTAGGGACCGCATGCTAACGCTCCCTTGTTGCACTCCAGTGTGCACACACGAGTATCAAGCATGTGCTGAAAGAGAAGTAATTTAAGTACATTTCATAAGTATTCATTATAAATGTAAATCAGATGTTCTGAGTGTTAGCAGGACTGTTTTTTAAATGCTGATTTGGGCATGAGGCCCACATATGGTGCAAAGCCTTTCTCCAAAACAAGCCACATAAAACATCTTACATTCCCAGCAGGCTCTGCTCTATATCTGCAAACCAGACCTAAGAAATATCTTTATCTTTAGCTTGCATCTTTAAACTGAAGCAATGTACATTTACTACAGGTGTAAACCAGATGAGACAATAGAAATGGAGAAGCAAATAGTCCTCTGTGTTGCAGATTGTAGCAGTCAACATGTGGCCATACTGTCCCAGACCACTCTCAAGTGTCTATGGCTTCTACATGAGTGCTCAGTAAGCCAAACCACACATCTCTCCTGGATTATATCCACAGAGGGGAGAGGCAGGGGAAAGAATTATGGATGAAAGTCAGCATTCTTCTTGCCATCATCGTCCCTCCATGTTTGGTAAGGTGCACTTGCAGGTCAGAGGTGCTATGACTGGTAGCCGTATGCTAATGCATCTAGAGAGCAGAAGGAGAAAACAGCAGTTGAGAGACTGACATTTATACATTTAAGCATTTTGGCAAGTGTTATGAATTTTCTTGTGTCCGTGAACACTACCGTCAGACTATTCATTCAGTCCAACAGAAATATGTTCCAGCTGAAAGGGGCTGATCACACAAATTACAAAAACACATATTTTCTGACTTACTTATTGTGGGATCAAGACATGCAGACAGGTTTTATTTGCCTCGATTTTGAAATAACTGTTTTAAGTTTTCTTCCAACCCAGTACAATAGAGTTGAATGGGAGTTCATTTGTGGTGTTCACGGAGAAAACAAATGACATTTAAAAAATGTAATTTTAGGGATTATTACTCCACTAAAAAGTAGATAAAATAAAAATTGTTGGTGGATTATCCACCTTAACCAGGAAACTGATCCTGAAAAGAGACGTTGAGTGCCGCAAACAAAATTCTGTTGACCTCCATGGTATTGGGATATAAACAGAAATCTCAGAGATTGATACCTCAAAAGCTTGAGATTAGTTTATAGAGTGGAAACAGCTAGCCCGTTGTCCTCCAAAGTAAAAAAAAAATCTACTAACCACAGACATCTCTAGAACCGGATATATACTTGCTTTTTAACACAAACGCATCGCATTAATTTCTGTGCACAACCAATGGTCCGGCTGCAGGTGTATTTCACAGTTACACCACATAACTCCCTAAAAACAGTCAATTTTACTTTAGTTTTTATATATGGATTACAAAATGAAATATGTAAAATTTTAGAGGTCCTTGTAGGTGGATTTTGGAACTTTGGAGAGAGGCAGCCTGGCTGTTTTACCTCCTTCCAGTTTTTATGCTATTTTATTCATAATGCAAAATGGTCACATACCCTGTCACCACTCACCTGAATGAAACTGCGCCGTGCAACACAGTCCCTCTCCCCGCACCGTCCGGTAAATGGGCGACACACACACTCTAGCCGATGGGGGGAGGTGTGTGAGGCGTGTTGACAAAGAGTCGGGCGGCAAATAGAGGGAGGAACGCTGGCCAGGGACAGAGCTTTGCTGTTCTTCCCAGGTGAGCCAGTAGCCCCTCAGACCACCTACACTGACCTTCCAGTCAACCTGCACTGAGTCACTACCCACTGTGGTCAGCTGGAGGTCTGCCAGGGCTGGAGTCGCTGGAGATGGAGACCACAGAGATGTTAGTCAGAGTATATTTCAAAAGAGAGAAAAAACTGAGAAGAGCATTTTAGAAAATGATGAGGAGCAAAAAAAGGAAGGAAAACAGAAAAGCTTTAACAGAATTCATACAGTAGATAGAAAAATGTGACTGTTAGGCTCAAGCTCCTCTAGCTGCTCAGAACTACCCTTGGAGTAGTCAAACCTGAATGTAACTGCTAGTAATTATCTGAAATTTAAGATCCAGGAAGGACTGGGCTGCATAGGATTAGGATTAAGGTGCAGTAAACGGATCTTTGATCACCAAGATTGACTGCTTTTCCCTCACGCAGCTCACCTTCCTGAGTACACACTTTGACAGACATGGCCCTCTCCTTGCCCGAGGTGTGCCGGGCAGTGACGGTGACCAAGTAAGTGGTATCCGGTTGGAGGTCTCTGAGGAGCGTAGAGTTTTGCGTTCGGCTCACTGTGGTGGCGTGGAGCTTGCCCTTGGGCAGGGCTGAGTACTCGATGTAGTAACTTGTGACCGTCTCTGGCTGAAGAGGACCCCAACTAACCCGAACGCTGGTGTCCCCTGACTCAGAGATAGTTACCACAGCCGGGCTCATCACCTCTGGTGTGTGGGGGGAGAAAAAACACCACTGATCATTTTTAGTCTTTTAAGTCAATTTGTCTACAGAGAAGCATACAATTCAACATATATAAATAATATAGTTTCTAATAATAGGTCAATAATAAAGAAACTTACTTTGGTTTAAATTTTCCTACCTAATTATTGGGAATTTGGGGGGGAAAGATAAAATGTTCTCCTTTAAAATGTTATATATAATGTCTATAAAATGTCCCCAGCTTCTTTAAATTGTTTGTAAAACACAACAGATAAAAACAACAAATTCTTAAATTTAAAAGGCTGGAGTCAGCGAATGTTATCCTTTTTGCACTATAACCAACCCAGTGAAAAGATTCAGTAAATAGCAGAGTAAGTGCACAGTTTTGACGCAATGTGTAAATCGGATGTAACCCAACCTGGCTTCGTTGTGAAGGTGACAGACAGTGTGTTAAACGCTTGGTCATTGTACTCCGGGGTCAGCGTCGCGGTATAGGTGGTGTCAGGCTTCAGGCCCGTTAGCATGGCAGTGCTGGAATCTGCAGACTGGGTTAGTCTCTGGAACTGACCGCCACCGGTGCTCGGACTGGTCCCAGTTCCTCCTCCACCACCTCCCGTTCCTCCCGTCGGAACCGGACCGAAGCGTACCTCGTAGTAGCCGTTCAAACCGGACAGAACAGGTCGCCACTGGAGCGTGGCAGAGTTGGAGGAGATGTCACGGACGTTGATTCGCTCAGCTCTGATAATCTCTGTGGGAGGCAGGATAAAGATGAATGAAGTTACTGTGTGCGCACAGGTCTGTCAGGGTTTAGGGACAAGTTATAATTCTGCAGGCAAAGGATGGTGACAGGGAAGAGAAGACAGAGTGCTAAAAATGCCTTGGCTTCAGACAGCCACCCTCGTAGACAGCCAGACTTGGGTTTCTGGATGCATTCACAACCCTTGCAACAAGACAACTTGAAATAGCCACCCCAGTGAGGCCCTGCAACAAAACAACAAATACCACAGAGGCATTGATATCTGTGATAGGATCCTTAGGTACGCAGCAAGGACTGGTGCATTTCTCCTTGTACACAGGCCTAATTTATACTATGCATCATGTCTTACAGCAGCAGTAGATACTGTAGAATTGCTGAGGTGTCCCTTGTGAGAGTTATGGCAGTTACCTAATCTGGCCAGAGAAGTGGGCAACCTTCCCCAGTCTATATATAAATAAATATATATATATATGTATCATGTCTAACATAGTGTTGGAGGATGTAGCAAGCGAAGTTGAATCATTAATCCAATAATAGATCGTCATATCTCATTACAGTGACTCTTACACACGCACACAGACACTCTCAGTGTCCCGGCTTCCTATTTAGTCTCACTGTCTTCAGGAGCATGTGTGGAATTAGGGAGACGCTCAGAGACATGTAATGCAGCTGCGTATGAGTGGCAGGCATGATTGTAGCTGTTTGAATGAGGGGGTTTCTATCAAGGAAACACATGTGTTTATAGGGACTATTTCTTTGGTAAATGTAGTTCCACAGATTGGTTATACAGAGTAGACAGGACAATTATGTTAACAATAACATCCTGCAGTCTATATCATTCAGAGAGGTGACTCAGTCTGGAGTTTGCCACCTGCTTAATTATATAGCCTACGTTTGCAGTTTTTTAACAGCAGTATTTCATTTTTTGGTCTCTTGGGGACACAACATTGACATTTTACCTGAAAGCATAAAGTTGTTGTGACTAATACGTTAGCATACAGTTGTCTATCCAATCATCCAGTCAACACAGATCAATATTATCATTTATTTGTTTCTGGTCACCTGGCAAATATAAATCCCGTATTCACTCTCTTTGAGCTCTGTTTTGGCCTCCACCAACACCTGAGGACATCTTACTCTTTAGAAGCTAACGTTCTTCAGCAAGATGCAAGCTTAGTCTGCTATTTGGTGTTGAGCAGGTAGTGTACAGTCAGTTTATCAGTTTTTTGAAACTAGGTTGTTGACAGTAGAAAGATTAAACCAAAAGAGTTGTGGGATGTGAAACCAAAACAATGAGCTAAAAGATGCCAAAATCCTTTAGCTCCATGCAGCTTAGGGGAACTGCAGAGTGAAGTGATAATTGATTAGTGTCATCTAGTGGTGTAGTTGCTGATTGCAATGCTCTCTCCTCACCCTCTAGTTCCAAGTGTGTAGGAGAAACTATGGTGGCCGTGAAACTCGCAAATAACACACAAGCCCTTATCTAGAGCCAGTGTTTGGTTTGACCGTTCTGTAGAAACATGACAGGCTCCATAGCAGAGGATCCATCTGTAGATATAAACAGCTCACTCTAAGGTACTAAAAACACGATTCTTATTTTCAGGTGATTATACACTAATGAAAACATCTTAATGAATATTATATTCCATTTCTGCCAATAGATCCTCCTAAATGAATTAATTAGTTATGTAAAATGTAAAATCAAAACAATGAGCTGAAAGATACTAAATAGCTGAGGGGAACTGCAGTGATAATTGATTAATTTAAAGATGGGTCTTTTTTCATGTAAGCAAAGCAATCTAAAATCAGGGTCTTTCATTGACAGTCAACAAAAGGGAAAATCTGTTAACAATTTATTTTGTGATTCCATCATTTATTATTTGATTTTATTAAACACTAGAAAAACAATAATCATTTTTGCAGCCCACCTCAGGCTCCATACATTAAACCTCAAATGTCACCAGTTAACCCATACTATACTCACCAATGATGGCGTCCCGCAAGTCTTCTGTGATGATACTCATATCATCAATGTCCACAAAGTACAGGTGGTTTTCCACAGGCGGGGTCACCACTTCTCTCAACACCAGATAGTTGCCATGCCCAGTGGAGACCACCAACACAGCCACGCCCTCCTCCTGCAGCTCGGCCATTGGTCCAATTACATCACCAGGTTTCACCCCATCCGTCAACCACACCAGCACTCTCGGGAGCCCCGCCCGAGCCCCATCCGGCGCTCCGGGTCTCAGCACCCGTTCCTTTGCAATTCTCAGCGCCCCCACTGTGTTGGTGTCCCCCCTGAGAGGTTTGGTGTTCCTCAAGGCCTCCTGGAGACCACTTTGGGTGCTGTGGGTGTCAAAGCCAAACTCAAGGCGTGGTTGGGTGCCGACCTGCAGAAGTCCTACCCTCACCTGGTCCTCTCCTAGGGAGAAGGGGAGGAGGAGCTCGGACAGGAAGGCGAGCATGCGGGAGTACTCGTAGGACGACACGCTCCCTGAGGAATCCAGTAAGAAGAGGACGTCACCCTCGCAGCAGTTCAGCACTGCGGAGGAAAAGTAAATCAATACCGTCATCAGATAGTCAAAATACGTACATGCTGCCTTTTAATACTGATGTGGGAACTACAACTCCCTCTGTGATTCCTTGTAACTACCACAAGTTTTTCCACAGGTCCCCTCTCATGCTTCACTGGCAAAAACACACATTTGGAATCTCCCTCCTTTTCTCTGTGCACCTTCTTGGAACAACTCAGTCTCAACTTTTATAGGGGATATTATCAACATGAAAGCAGCAGCAAAGAGTCAGAAGCAAGTAAGAAACAAGTAATTACACTGAAGATTAGAATAAATCAAAACAAACAGAGCAACTACAAAATGATGCCGGCTTTATGATAACTTCAAAAGTGGACGATGGATAAGCCCTGAGCCAGAAAGTGGATTTCCCCCCCTTAATTTTCCACATTTCGTAACAGAAGCAAAGTTTAAAGTGAATGCCAAAAGTGAGGGAAAACAGTAGCTGCTGGGCATTACTGGGAGAGGGAGAGGGAGTGGAGAAAGGAGGGACACAGGGAAATAAAAGGCGTTAAAAGGAGAGTGAGGCTGGAGGGGGGGGGGTTTGTACTGGCAGTTCCAAGCGAGAGACGAAGAGGAATGTTGGATGGCCATATACAGAGCAGAGTAGGGAGAAAGAAAAGAACTAGCAGCGGCAACAGTGACACAATCTAAAAGCAATATTTGGTTGCAGATCTTCAGACTGTGCAGTCGTCCAAGAAAAAACGCCCACTGTTAAAAAATCTAAAGCGAGGGTTAAAGTGAAAAGAAAAATAAACAGATACAGTGAGAGAGGAAGACCTCCAGATTGCTCTGGCTTAAAAGTACTGCAATTACTGGCACCAACTCAGACACCTTGACACCTATGCATTTTTTTTTATTTTCTTTGGATGCCCACTCTTTTTTTTTATATCTGGATGTTTAACACATGAGCTGAGGTGCTGATAAGATTCGGAGGTGTTGAAAGCTGAGAAGGCAGCGAGGCATGTATACACACACACACAAACCGAACGTACACACACATGCAGACGTGCACGCTCGCTGCCTTTCCCTCCATCCGCGTAAAGAATTCCTTCCATCTGTTTGTTGTTTGGACTTTGGAACGAGGGTGGGGGGCTGCTCAGTATCACCTACCCCCCCCACCTCTACCTTTGTGCAGGTATATGTCTTTATCTAAAAACCATACGTTGACGTCTGGACACTGTTTATCTAGAGAGAAGACGTGTTTGAATGCAGCCTGACATTATCATGCGCGCGATAAAGCAGATTTATCGGTGGGTATTAACACTGGAGTGATGTGATGGTTGAAAAATGAGGTGTAAAAAACTTCATGTGGCTCTAGTAAAACACTACAGGAGCAAAGCAGGTCTTGCAACCTGCTGAACACATGGGTAAGTTATATATGTTATCAAGAACAATATACGGCTGGATGTGCAGAAATGTAGCATGAATATGAAGACCAGAAAAAACTAATTTAAAGTCCCCTCCACACAAAAATATTTGTTCTTATTTTTCCTGCAGTTGAAGGTTGTAGCTTTACCGTGCAGAATGATGTATGTGCAGAGAAGGATGGTTTCATATTCATCTGTTGAAAGTGGAAAAGTTTCTCTGTGCTCATTGAAAATCAGATTTTTAAGGGGCGGGGCCTACGAGCATGATATGGCACAAATCGTTTGGATGTCAACCCTGGTCCTATGGGTGCTCCGTTTCTTTCTATGAAAGCTGCTCAGTGGCGCATGAACCCCAAAAAGCCACTTCACACTGTAAAGACATTAGATAAAATTGTGTGGCTCGACCAGGCTTTCAAAATGTTTTTGGATCAACGGACGCCATTGCTGTAATTACACTGCTCAGACAATATGTCAAATTGGCTTCAAATCCCAGAGCTCTTCCTGGGGGCTTGTATCTAGTATGCAACTTATATACATTTGAAGTAGAAAATGGAAGCCACCAGTGCACATGCACTGAGAATGGACAGTGAAGTAAGAGACATCCTGTATCTAACAGGAAAACTTTAGTTACATTTGCATATTCATAGATTCTGGAACGTTTAATGAAGTAGTGTAGATGCCTTTCCATCTTACATATCTGGAGGGGATCTTTAAGCATGTGGTGTGATTAGAGGGATTTGAATTTTAAGCATTTCATGTCAACAGTCACATAGCTTTACATAGTTTCTCTGTACCATTCTTGATCCTTAATTTCACATAATTAACCATACATTGTGCAACATGTTCCTTCTCCGTCTGTGAGTGTGGCTTTTAGTGATGGTCAGCTCTATTATTATTAAGGATGACAGTAATAACATCAAGCACACTTATAAAAAGCCCAATTACTGTAAGCTAAGCTTGGTTCAGTCTCATCAGATCCCTATTAACAGAAATAGCAAAGTGACAGCATCTCACTCACTACTATGTTAACACCGTCATAAAGACCCGCTGCCACTGACAGACTCGGCGGTGTCGCCACCGCCAAGTTTAGCCTCTGAGACACTTCACAATCATCAGTTTTACTGCAGGGCGTGAAGGCACCGCCGTGATAACGTCTGATAACCTGTTTTATTGTGTTAGTGAATCAAAATGCCAATCTGGATCAGAACTGATGACAGTAGCAGCATATAGTATACAGTCCACAAACTCACTGAGGAGTGTCTCAGCGTAACTCTACATCAGTGTAAGATAAAGACAGAACACTACATCATTTACATTGCAGTGTAGATGTGGAAAACTAAACCAGCAGATCAGATCTGTCATTCCTGCCCCCAGCTTACTTTTTCGTTGGATTATTACTTTAAGGAATGAAATAATAATTAGAATGTAACTATTTCTCAGCTGATCTGAAGACTGCTTTGTCCTCACCCTTGGAAACTGTTGCTGTGTTTTCATCACCAGACAATAATCTGTGAATTCAACACTTTTTTTGTGTGTGTGAAATATGGGGAGCACCTGAAGTCTTCCACAGGACGCCTGGGTGGTCCCTGTATGTGCCCCCCCCCCTCGTTTTGGGAACCATTGCCTCAGGCTGTGGGATTTCATGAATTTACAATTCAATACTCAGTCACGCCATTTCACTGAGAACACTGGTGTAATATCAGCCCCACCCTGATCCACCCTGAGCCCAGACAGCCCGTCAACCTCCTGAAGCAACATCACTTTCTAATGGCAAAGTCACTGCATCTCATATTATGTGCCAACAATGTATTTAAACTCACTTTATATAAACAAGGAGAAAAATGGTGCAAAGACTGACCAAGATATTTGGTCACAGTGGGAAGTTACTAGATGACAACATGATGTTAAAGTGAATATTGGTGCTGACAATAATTTAATTGTAGGCATTTTATTTTTAATTTATTTATTTTTATTATTATTATACTTATTATTATTTATTGATGCTTTCTTTCAATCTCGGCATCCAAGTGGATTTCTGACAGGTTTCTTTACTTTAATAAATGTGGATTCTACTGGATCAATTCTTACCTCCTTCAGGTGCGGGGTTCTGTGCAGCCGATGGCCGCAGGAGCAGACACAACAGCATCCATGTCCAACACATGTGGCTCTCCATCATAATGGTTCTGAGTTAGGTCCACCGAAGCTTATTACAACACAAATGTTATGGGTTCTGGACTCAACCATATATCCACCACAGCCCGGAGGAGCGCACTCCCAGTCAGTAAATCATAGTCAGGAGCATAATTTATATGAGTCACATCCAGGTCGGCTGCTTTATTTTGCTTCTTCTCTTTCGCCCTGGTTGAACATGATCCACCAGCCGGTGACTGGACACGCTGGAAGTTCAACTTAAACTCAAAACTTCAGTCCGTGTGCGCAAAGTCTGGGCGCTCCTCGTCAATGCAAATGTGTCTGCTTGCGCTGTGGGCACGAAGATCAAGCACGCGAGAAGTAAATACAAGCTTTCCGGGCAACACTTTCAAAATAAAACTCATTTCCTCAGGCTCATTTAATTTCTTTAAAAAACTCAGCGTCAATATGGGCTTCCAAAATACACGCATGGACTTTCCCCTCAGAGGGACCAACAGTGATATTATAAAAATATATTTTTAACATATTCTATATTTTTTAAAATATATTTATTGTTTATATTTTTTCTAGCAAACAAAGCTTTGGTTTACATCCATTCGGTGCAATGTGCGTATCTTAAGGCCTAACAATCCTGTTGTATGTATTTTTTCCTCATAAAACATTTGGAAATATGATTTTTGTGGCGCACTGCTACGTTTCTTGGCCATTTGCGCCACATAACTATAGAACGGTTAGAAACCCCTGGCAGGAATGTGTGAGGGTCCATCAGCATCCTTGTGTATACAAAAATAAACAAAACGAGGACCTGCTGATGAAAGCATTGCTCCATAGCGCCCCTAATGGTGAACAAACCCCACAGTGCACCTTTAATATGCAAATTAACTCCATAAATATGGTGAAGTAGTAACCTTTGACTTATATTACAGTACCAGCATAAAGTAAATACTCAAATATAGCATAAGTAAGCCTACCTCAAATAAAGTACCATATGTAAATAAATGTAATCTACTGAACCCCACTGTGTTTAGAGTAAGCCACCTCTGACATGGCTGACAAAAATGTGCTTTTATTTTGAAGGTACACTTCCCTCGAGCTATTCCTTCTGTCTTGACACCTCTGACTATCTTGTGTACCTCACTCCTCCCTTCTTTCTCCAGTCTCCCCAGTAACTCAGAATAGTAAATAGGGCTGTGTCCACCATCCAGGCGTCAACACCTTGGATCTGAGCCACAATTAGATTTAAGTCTTCACATTACGTTTTTAGCAGGGATATAAATGGGGAACCCACTAAAAACTCACTTCATTTATTGTATACAGCATAGGGAAGTTTGAGCTAAAGTGAAGCCTATTGGGGTTTCGAGAGGAGTAAGAGCATACATTAGTACATTTGTAGAAATATAATATATCTTTGCTGAAAAACCCCCATGCTCTCTTGATATATTTTGTACTAAAGATGAGTTAGTCTTAGTAATATTTACCTTTAAACTTATTTTCTGAATATTTGTCGTGGTGGAGAAAACCAAGAATTTAAACTATCCTAGAGATTATAAGGAGCTTCTGGTTCACCAAGAAAGACCACAAATACTTGCAGCACTCCAACCACTGGGAGTGCATCTTTGAAATTGCACAGCACATAGTCCTAGAGTGGAAAATGGTCAGCAGCTTTGCATGTAAGCTATTTTCTGAGGTCTCAACCACTCAGACTTTCAAAATAAAGTAAGATTTACATGTAGAAGATAAGGATATGGACCGTTTGGAGTCACACAGGACTTATTCAGCATGGACACTATTAATACTGTGTGTGTGTGTGTCTATAAATGAGATTCTGTGTGAGACAAACAAAAAAGAAACAAAAGGAGTAGGAGGGAATGAATAGATGTGAGAGGATGCGAGAAAGGTCTGGATTCTTCCATGACGTATTGTGTCCAAATACTTCTATTGTTCCAGTGAGACATACACAATAAACACACCCTTCCCAATACACACACCTAGTAACTAAACACTATCACTGCAATACAGTCAGTGATTGTGAAGCATTATGATAGCTCCCAGTGGCGGACTCAGGTTGTCTGAGGTGCATGGGTGACAAAAGTATAAAGGACACTAGCGCACAGAAGGTTTTAAGGCACCATAGAAGAAACCTATTCAGTTTTATCTACAATAGGGGGATCCAAGATGGGACATTTTCAATGGTTTTTCCAACATGGGGTGGGAGGGTCCCCTGTGGGTCCACCAGTGATAGCTCCAACTGACCTACATTTCATCACTCATATGGAAAACTGTGTAAAAAGAGCACCAGATATTAGTACAAGCACATCATTTTGCTTTTTGAGTCACCCTTTCGTTCATTTTTATACACATTTACAGTAACGACTTTGGCAGCCATGACAATTAAAGTCTGTGTCCGGTTTCTGAAAATGTTTTGTTTTATGCTCTGTAGCTAAAATTGAACTCTGGGAAATCAAGTTCCCAGCTGCATCATGATCCATTTACACCCTGCTGCTACTGCACAACAGACATGCAACATTAATTTCTCAGTGGTTTTTCTGTTCCTCCCCTCCAGGCCTGAACAAGTTCTCTCATGCACATTTGCTGGCCCCCGAAGTCCATGGTCAACGACACTACAGATGGGAGTTCTCTAGTCAGTGAGCTGTAAATCAGTTAGATACACACATTATACCCCCGCATGGAACAACTTGGCACTGGTGTGTGCGAGAGCAATAAATAGCTGAACATGCATGTGCACAGAACATGAGTGTATATACCCTGCATAAGCATGTGCCCGCACATTAACACACTTCTGTGTGTGTTTCATCGTGTCGAGCATTGCTTTAGTTGTGCAATGACAGATTACATGCAGCTGACTGACCTGTGTCAAGCACACAAAACTGTGGCTCAAGTTAGTGTTTGATATTGCGCTGAAATCCACAGACATCGCCAGCTGTTTCCACCCAACACAGTCTCATGTCAGCACACTGTCTCCACTGCCTCAGTCAGCATGTCAGATTATGCAACCTGAACAGCAATCTGTTTCTGCTCATATTCACATACCATTATACTCCTGGTGGAATGACGGCTAAAAGTCCTTTCAGAGGGAAACAGCCGTAAACATGACCTTTAGCTCTGGTGCAAGGCAGCAGCAGTGCAGGGAGTAGGAGGGATGGGTGGACAGGCAACAACAGTGAGATGTCATCAAGGCAATGGAAGAGTTTATGACATCTTGTTCATCACAACATTGAGGATGTGATAACATGGAAATAGAGAAAAACAGCCCATCCTTTTGGAAAGGGTTGAAGCCTGAAAGACTCTTTACGCAGCCTGTCATACAGTACTCTTGTAACTTTGGCCCATAATAACAACCTAGTTGTAATTACCCATTAAAATGTTGGCTGCAGAGGATTTGGCTACGTATTGGAATGCCACTGTCAGTGGTTACGTGAATTCCACAGGTCTATATTTGCGTATTCTCCTTCTTCCTGCCAGCCTATGGTATTTGAGGTTTGGTTTCTAGCAAACCATGCTTTTTGTGCAGATTTAGAGGAAGAAAAGCAGAAACGCTGTCTGTCTCTCAGTAAAAGACACTGCATCAAAAATATAGAAAAGATAAAGAATGAGAGGCTAGACGGAATAAGCAAGGAGAGAGAGATTAGTGGGAGGAAAAAGGTATGAGAGTGATGGAAAAGGGAGATAAATCCAAGTGATGCTGGTAAGGAGTGAGGAAACAAAATATTTAGCAGGATTTACATCTGGACCTTTCAGGCAAGCAGCTCTAAACACAAGATCAAGAACCCTCTTTGCCTCCTGCCTAGTGGGTTTTAACACAACACATAAATAAAAGTAATTAAACTAAAAATACAGACAGGGAAGTTGGAGGGACTTCCCGTCACTGGGATGTGCAGAATACCACAAGTGTGCCAAATGCCCACTGCCTTCCTGAGCAACACTGACACCTCCGGTCGTGCGTCAATGGTACTTTCCTGCATCCTCTGATCAGCATCCTGCATGTCCACAGTGGGTCCTGTCTTTTAAAGTAAACAGCGTCAACAAAGGCATTTCCTTAACTTTTAACTTTGAGGACATTTTGTGCTGTATTATGGAAGATAGTGTATATTTGAGGAGCTCTAATCTGAGACACAAACATTTTGAGCAAAATGTTACTTTGGTGGGATGCATCTCCCCGATGAAACTGCTGATATCTCCCTGTGTTCCAAGAAGTTAAGACCTTCTGCTTCCAGGGAAACACTCGGTCTTTGCTTTTCCTAAACAAACATGACAAGTTATATTAAACACAAGAAACCTTCCAGTTCCAGTCCACATTTTCACGGAATAAATGTGGAGTGTATATTTAAGTTTGTACAGAAGCACCAGAGTCTGCTCACTGTCCTGGAGTAAAACTGGGTAGCTCCATCTAGCTAGTTAGAACATCTGTTTTGCAATAATCGACCGTCAGTGAGTCTCCACACTGGTGAGGCCAACACCCACTGCAAGTTTCCACAGTAAAATGTCACAAGCTGCCTCTGGTTCTGCCAAGCTGGGCCGATGGCGGTTCTCTATAGCTGGATTGGCTCCTGGAGAGGTCTGCTCAGACAATAGTCATATTGTGTCAATGGCTGGCCGTGGGACCTCATTTATAGATATGTGGATAAATGTACTCATCTTTTAGGCTCAGAAAGCTGGATAACCACTGAAAAGACGACTGGCTCATATATTTGATTATATCTACCACCTGAGCTAAAGAGTGCCTTGATTCACTCAAAAAACATTTTATGGCCAATTTTAACGGCACAGTAGGGTCTGACTCCTGCGGCATGTGAGAAACTTCACCCCTAATGAACCTGAAGTCCTCTGGAAAACGCTCTAAATAGAGTAACTGAGAACTCGGCATTCTGCTTTGTTGACTATAGTTCAGCAATACAAAAAGGAAATTCCATTCAGAGCCTCAGTGTGCCCCCAGGTCCTCCCTTGCTGTATAAAACAGAGGTCTTCCATCCAAAACTACTCAAAGAAACTTTAATTCTCGCTATAAACCGAGAAATACTAACCTCCCACTTATTCAGAAACCACATGAGAAAGGTCAGTGGCGGTGACTCATGGATGTCAGAGTTCTCCAAGCACAGCTCGTGGGAAGGAGGATGGTAAGCTACAGTTGGCTGAATGTAACAGGCGCTTCTCACACACACAGACAACCACAATCCAGGACTGTGCTGAAGGGTGTTTGTGTCTGTATAAGGACTCTAGTAATTCTCATCCTTTATTTTCTTTCCATTCTTTCTCTAATCCACCTTCCCCTGAACTGTATTTAATAAACAGGCCTATCAGTGTCCTCTTTTTTTCATCATCTTCTCTTCAGCTGGTTCTGCAAAGTGTTTTGGCCTTGGTGGATAGCAGCTGGATTCTCCATTCTCTCCTCCCTTTGTCATTCTTATTGCTTCTCACCCCGCACAATCCCTCCTCAGCAGTCCCAGCTGCCTCCCACCCTTAGTAACACTCCTGCATGCTATACAAACACACAGACACTACGACGCACACAAGCCCTCACATGTACACTGACAGAGGCGCACGCAGACATGCATGCATATACAGTATAAATGCACACATGGGCCGATGCGTGCACGCACAAAAGGTAGCTGAAGTCACTTTTGTGGTATGTCTGAAGGTTTAAAAGAAGCGGAGATGTGTTGTAATTACAAGTGCATCGACAGTGGAATATGTTAGGGCAGGTTGAGTTAGGGGGAGGACCTGGCAACATAGCAAAGCTATCAGTGAGGCAAACCACCCCCTGCCTTGTATCAGCTCGCACAGAGGGAGTGCACAAATAAAAAGAGAATATACACAAAGCCTCCTATATTGTTTATAAGCTGCAATCTCCCCATCTGGTCAGATCCGAGTCTTGTTGTTTGAGCTTCAGGCCAGGATAAATCGAGAGGTTGAAACTCAAACTTTTACCCAAACACCTGACCAGGTGTGATAAACGCCCCACCGTCCTTTAATGACAGACAGATGACAACCTTGCTGTCCGGCCCATCCTGCCTGTTAACACAATCACCTGTCATCCACATCCGATGCCTCTGCACTTAAGTCTGTGCCTTTCACTTCCAGGCTCGTCCCGCACACGCTCAAAGTTTCAGCCTCTCTATGTTATCTTCTCCTCACTTCCTGCTCTTTCTTTTTACAGTACGCACACAAAGCACGCCCTTCAAGTGCCCCACAGGTCATTCAGTCCAGTCTGTCTTGGTTTCACTCAGCTCCACTTCTGTCGAGTGTCCTGGTGACAGAAAAGAGAAGAAACCTGACATTGTCTGGTAGTGATATTGTATGGGGGAGACAGGGGTGTTGTGTTTTAACTTGTCTAGTATGAGCTCACGCTGTCTGTCTGTTTTTTAATGAGTAATCCATTGTGATAGACTGAGCACACACATACACACACACTGGCAGGTTGTGTGACATGGCTCAAGTACAAGGAAAAGAGGAGTTTAGGCCTAAGGGAGATGGATGGGTGATGTGTGACATGAGGAGGCTGCTGGTTAGGTTAAAGAGTTTGTCTTCTTCTTAAAGAAAAATTGCTGAAGCTTCTGTGGTTTAAAACAGTATCACTATTGGCTGTGAGGCAGTTATGTATACCTAACATTGTCAAAGCTTTAACAATCTCCCCGCTCCCAGTTTCTTTTTATTGGCCACACTTGCGGCGTAGCTCTAGGGGAGGCAATGTTAGTCTGTCTGTTGGTTAGTCCACCACTTTGGTCTGGACTGAAACATCTCAGCAACTACTGGATGCATGACCAAAACATTTGCTGCACACATACATGTCCCCCTCAAGATGAATTATAATAACTTGATTCCCTGACTTTTCATCTACCGCCATAATTAGTTCTCTATGGCCAAGCTATACTGTATTTAATGCTAATTTACAAATATTAGCATGCTAACAGACCAAACTAAGATGCTGAACATGGTAAACATTAAGCATAAGCATGTTAGCTTTGTCATCTGGAGCATGTTGGCATACTAGTGTTAGCATCACAGAGCTACAAGTATCAAGTAGTTATAGTAGCCCTAACCCTAACAGGCCAAAAGATATTTCATTTACTTTTATAAAACACAAAGAAAAGCATTAAACACTCAAGCAAAAACAAGTCAATGTTTGACATTATTGTTTGGAAGAATTATTGAAACGATTAATTGATTATTAAAATAGTTACAGATAATTAATTGATAATTTAACTAATCAATGAATTGATTCATTGTTGCAGCTCTAAACACAAGTTTAGTAAAATACTGGTAAAATGTAATAATGCATCTCAAGACATTTTGGATTTTAGAAACTGTTATTTTAAAGGACCAGTGTGTAACATTCAGTAGGATCTATTTGCAAATATGGAATATAATATGCATGAATATAGGTTTCATTAGTGTATGATCACCTAAATATAGATATTGTTGTATTTTTGTTGGCTTATAATAATGTGTTTATCTACAGACACAATGTTGAACCGCAATGTGTCTACAGTAGCCCAGAAAGGACAAACCAAACACTGGATCTAGATAGGGGCCTTTGAGTTCATCACGCATTTTGTGGAATGTAGTTTCTTCTTCATGGATTTTTGATCCTCAACTACACCACTGCCACTAAATCCTACTCACTGGACCTTTAAAGGCAATGTATTTTTAAGCAGATATGTATGCACTGTTTACCAGGGATATTGAGCACAGGTGTTCAAATATATTATTTTAAATAATTTTATGCAAGGTACCACAGGAGTTCACTTTCTATTATCATATCATATCATAATATCAACATATTATCTTTTCTATCACTCAGGGGTTTCAGAGTCATACTCCAGGCTTTTATTTTCCCCTGATTACAAGTCTAGACAAGCTGAGAATGTCAAGTCTGTAAAAAGAGAACTCATATAGGTCCTATGCAACAATTGTTTTCTCACAATGCTTTTTATCTGTACAAAATCAGTAGTTAGCTGTATATGTTGTACTTCCAGTGTTAAATGTAGAAATCATGATTCATACTATGCAAGAAAAAGACTCAAGCTGTGCCTTTGCTACATATAAAGGCTTGTTTATGATACACTGGAGACTCTTTAGTAGACTGTATAAACAGGATGCCTTTCAGAGACAGAAAAATACAGCACACGCAGGTTTGGAGATTCCTCTGTGACAAGGCCAGGATATTATTTTGACAAAGTACCCACGCCGTACTAACAGTTCCTCCACACGAAGACCTGGTGGAAGTTTAATCGCCCTTGCACACTTTTCCGGTGTTTGCCTTGCTCTCACTGCACATCATTCAGACTGGAAAACATGAGGGAAAGGAGAGTGGTGCCAAGTATATAGAATAAATTGGAACTGATGAAGCAGATGGGAAGGGAGTGGGAGAAGAGAAGAGATGAGCTGAACAGTGATCAGAGAGTGTATATGAAATGATGGTGTGTACTGTTAAGAAAATATGAGTTTCTGCAAAACACAGCATGATAAAATGCACAGATACACAAACAGGTGGAAGTACAATGGCTCTTGCTTAAAGAAGTCATTGACATGCATTGAATTATATGTTAAAAATGCCCTTAACCCTCACTCTTGGATAATCAGATTCTCATACTATCAGATATTACTGTTGATAAAGGTATTTAGATTGACTACATTTAGCTTTTCTGTACTATTTTACTATAATATATATTGTACTATACTTTGCTATACTATAGCCTACCATACTATACTGCATTAAGCATACAATACTACACACACTTCATTATACTTTTACTATATATAATAAATAACTATATAATCCTACATATACTGTATATACTATACCATACTGTAAAATACTGTATTTATACTTACATTACACTATACTATACTGTACTGTACTGTGCTATACTATACTATACCATACTACACATATTATACTATACTATATCATACTGCACATATTACATATAGCATATACTACTACAGTACATTTTCTATTATTAAACTGACAACCCCTGCTTAAGTGAGATATTTGAAAGATATTATATTAAATGCATAGCAATAACAGTACAGAACAACTGATTAACTGTACGATGAACCCAAATAGTGAACACAATATCTCCAGGAGCAATGTGTAAAACACTGTGCCCTCATCCTGTGTTTTTTTCAGGTTTAGGTTTTCTCAGATAAATGAATATTTAAAAAAATGTTTTCTGAAATCCCTTAAAATTAAGAAAGCCTTGCAACCCCCCGTGAAGCTTTGTCGACCCCTATTGAGAGTCGGGACCTCCAGGTTAGGAACCAGTGCTACACTATACTATAATAGACTTTACTGTGCTATGCTATGCTATGTAGTTGTATGGTACTGTATGACTCATAGGACATATCTCTCTTGCACATAAACATGATCACCACAGAGTACCGTCATTCCAGATGCACTGGCCTTGGTCTGTTGTAAGTGTTTCTTCTCTTTATGCTTGTGATCCTGTCACTGTTAAAAATCCATTTATTGACCACACACCATTGAACAATGGCGTTTTCTGTTGCATTCTTTGCCATTGGCAACATCTAATCAAATAATTCCAGTGTGCTTCCATAACCACATCCTTGAGTAAAGCAGTTTCCTTGAGTGGTTGGCAGGCAACCATCCTCATACTCATGTAGCCTACTGTTTTTGAGAATCCGAGAGAAAGCTTTTTTTCTGGAGGCAGACAGTCATAGATGGACCTTGGAACAACTATATTGAAATATGCGTGAATAGAAGGCAAAGATATTACTGCTCTGCTCTAGTTTGACTGGGATTGCTTGCCACATTTCAGAATAATCTACATTATGAAAAGAGTAAGCATTCAATCAATTGAAGTGACTAACAATAACAGTTGCTCTAATTTGGGTTGTGCAGCCAGAACTGCAGAAGAATAATATGTGGCGAGAAAATCCATGTTACACTCACACCTACTGGCCAGTAGTTGTACTAGCTCTGATGTAGGGGATTTCACTGGTCAGTTCCCCCTATATGTTAGAAGTAGTGACACCAGCTGCTACAGTGTCTCGTTTAGCCCCCCTAGCACATAACTGCTCATTCCTGGCCTAAAGATGTGTAATTGATCAACTTAAAATCAATTAAGAAACTTTCTAAAACGTTTCAGTCGTGAATAGACCCCTGTCCCGTTCCAAACGTACGTGGAACGTATGTTACGTCACTCACAACAGTGATGCTTTCAATGACAGTCGAAAATGTTAGCATTAGATTCTGAATCACAGCTTAAATGACTCCAAAAAGTTTTTTGTGGTTACATTGGAAGCCGAATTGTTGAACTTTTAACATTGTTTGGTGCTAACAGCGATGTATACGACATATCTCTAAATGCAAGTAAATCATGTTATCAAATGTGTTTCTAATGTACAATGCTCCACTTCATTTGTATTAGTCCAGCACACAGTAGCAATTTGCGGGTTCCAATATAACATTCAAATATCCACAAGAAATGTTTTTGTTGCACTGGTGGTTTTGGGGAATATTAACCATGAAAGGCTTTTGAAAGTGTGTAAGTCGTATTAACGTGTATTTAGATGTCAGCGCTCCGGAGGAACACGTGAAGGCAACAAAAGTTCAGTCTACAGAGTTGTGACATCTGTGGCCATGGAGGAAAAACAGAGCAGTACGGACACCAATTTTACCCCAGGTATCATATCCAAATTGTTTTTTGACCCCCCTAGTGTGGTAGTAGAGTAAGTTATTGAAACTGACGACGGTGTGAGAAGTTAGCACTGAACCGTTAGCTGCTAGAGGAAGCACTGCCACTGTTCACACTGAGTAGCCAGCTGTGTTTAGCAGCTAACGCCAAGTGTTGTGTGTTGTTGAAAGTGAAGTGACTGTTGAAGTGAAGTTATAACGAGCTAACATGACTGTTGAAAAGGCATGTGGGTCACACACACACACATTTTAGCAGCCTCTGTATGTTGAATTGAGGTCAGTTCATCGGAGACACACAGAAGCATAAAGTTAGACTCCATGTAACCTAGTTTCTCCTAGATATCTGCAAGGCTACAACGAAACGTCAAAGGAAACTGCGCTCAAAAACCGGACACATTTCTCATAGGTCACTTATCATGCATACATATCTTATGGAGTATGACATAAGACCTCATATCGATCAGTGGGGTCTTCTCTTAAATTCGGCACCTAGTCGATCCACCAAACAGCGTTTAAAATAAAACCACAACGCTCTTACACATTGTACACACTTATGATGAATGTGTATTTAATATGTCTAAATGTGCCACTTGTGTTTGGATTCCTCCATGATGTGCCTGAATGAGACTGCTACCTTTAAGTTAATAATTAAGCTTTTATCGCCTTAGACCCTGGGGGAGCAGGATCAACACAAGATGCCCCACGTGACCAAAGCCCAGAGGAAATGATCAGCAGGCAGATGAGTGAACAGAGCCGCTTTGCTTATGCCGCTCTGTGTGGTGTCTCTCTGGGGCAGTTGTTTGCTGGACCTGAAAACAGGTGACAGAGCCATGGGGGATAGTTCATCGTGACTCTGTGTGTGTGTCCTTGGGTTGAAGAGTACTTGCTTCAGTTTTTAGACTAATTCAATCTAACATGTTATTTAAGGGATGAGTGAGTGATAACATATGCACAGTGTGATTAATTATCAGACATATGCACACTATGAGGCGACACTGGTCCTGAATGCACCTTTGAATTGATTGTGTTTTTATCACATATGCTTTCTAGATAAATTGATCTAGGCTCTCCATAATGTTAAAAACTGCAAAACCATATGTGGACTTGCAGATGCGGTTGTGCATGTGGTCCTCCACCAAGGTCCAATTAAAGTGGGTGAGAGGGGGACCTTAGACATAAAAAAAAAAGTGGGGGTTTGATGTTAAATGATAGTAGCCGGTTAGAACCTCCAAGAAGTCAAGAGGACTCACCTTTTATTATTATTTTTTTCAGCACAAATAAAACATTTCTAAATGCTTCCACTTGCGAATAACTGCTTCGTTGTGTGTTTCTCAGAGTGTTCAGGGAGCAGTATCTGCAGAGCTTGGTCCGCTGGCTGGACCTGGATGAGTCAGTGATGCCGGTTATGGGGGCTTTCCTGTCAGGCCTGGGCTTTGAGGGCTCCGACACCTTCCTCTCCATCCTACAGGCCGAACCGCTGCTGGCTGCTGGGGCCACCCCCATCATACAGGTGTTTGTCACTCTAATAGAGGATGCAATGGCATCACACTGTAATGCTCCCTATGGGACATTGGATTATTGCAACAACAAATATGATTATGATTAGGAAAGTGTAAATGGGTTGTTGTTTTGCTAATTTTTTTTTACAATAAATGAACAATAACTACAGAAATATGCAAAGTAAAATAATAAGAATCCCAAATGTTATTGAATACAAAATGATTTGGGGGGTTTGATAGGATTGTTCTGATTATGCTAACACAACAAATAAGCTTTTTTGCTTTGTTTTTAATAACCGTTATTCAGTTGCGTTATAATAATTTTGTCTGGATTTCTACAAACTCTCCTGCTATAACCAGCTGTCACTTCATATTTCAGGATCTGGTGTCTTTTTCTGTGAAAGACGGTAAGAATCCCTCCATGAATTATTCTGACCTTGAGTTGCT
>NW_023339707.1:5463113-5476987 GCF_004916995.1 Morone saxatilis
TATGATGCCAGAGCGAGGGTTCTCATCCGTCATGTCAGCTGTCTGTTGCGAGTCGTTCTACAGCAGCTGGAGGAGTTTGAGGAAACACTGGGAGAGAAGCTGAGGGAAGGAGGAGAGGAGAGCGAGTAAGTTATGGTTGGATGGAAGGATAGATAATCGACTGTGACTGAGTCAGTAGCAATGTTTAAATGGTGCCTTTTGCAAACCTAATAGGAAATGTCAATTTGGTTTGTTCTAAACCTTAAACCTCAATTAATTGATTATGCTGAATCTTGTGTGTGTCTGACTGTTGAAACAACACAAACACTGGCATCTTTAATGCACCAGAAGAGTCATTTGACATTTTTATTTTTAGAGCTAGTGAATATTTCAACATATACAGATCTGTCTGACTGTATCTCCACCAGAGAGGAGTCCTCCCGGCGGCTGAAAAGAGAAAGAGGGCGAAAGTTACGACGCTATCTCCTCATTGGACTTGCCACCGTGGGTGGAGGAACTGTGATTGGTAAATATTCCTGCTTCAAGTGCTTTTGAAAACCTTAAATAGACATTTAAAACATCTGGTATCTTATGTAGATGCATAGACTTCAACTGATGAGGTAATCAGCTGATAATTCAATCACCATCGACCGTTGAGAAAATCAGAATAATATATGAAAAGTTCTGTTTCTCCTTCTGTAGACTTAACTTTTCTCTGAAATGCATCACCTTACAGATACTGGCAGCTCTTTTCCTATGCTGACTGCACTCTTTGTGCCCTTGCCAGGTGTGACAGGTGGGCTGGCAGCCCCCTTGGTGGCAGCAGGGGCCAGTGCTGTGCTGGGGGCAGGAGGGGCTGCTGCTCTGGGCTCAGCCACTGGCATTGCAATCATGGCCTCCCTGTTTGGAGCTGCAGGAGCTGGATTGACTGGTGAGTGTGTGGATGACACGTGATTGTGTGCGCAAAGAAGTTATCATTCGAATTTTGACTGAACTTCATAAATTCATGTTTTTGTGGTGTGGTGGCTTTTCTTATCTTCTGCATGATTTTTGTTCTACCTTTACTTCATTTTTTATACCATGATTTTCCAGGTTATAAGATGAATAAGTGTGTTGGGGCAATAGAGGAATTTGAATTCCTGCCACTGAGCTCCGGAAAGCATCTTCACCTGACCATCGCAGTGACAGGTTGGCTCTGCAGTGGTAAATACAGTAAGTATGTCTTCTACTGTCTCAATACAACCACCTACAATTTGGACAATATGAATCCTATGTCATAGTATATGTCATTTTACAATGCAATATCCATATTCAGTTTCATAGTGTAGTACGTTTTCTGTTAAATTGAAATAAGAACATTTTTATGAATAAAATAACCAGGTAGGAATATAAAATATTTTGGGGGTGTACATGTTTAGACATTATGGTATAACAATTGGATTTAATCCTACAACTACATTAGACACGTACAATGTGTGTAATGAAGTCAGAGCATTTGACATTTGAGAAATCATTTTACCTTCCAATAGCTGTCTTTGCCATAACAGCTAAGCCTGCATAGTTCACTTTACAGAGCACTGAATAAATAAAATTACAGTCGTGATCAGGGTTTTTGTTTTTTTTTACCATTTCAAGAGGAGGGTCATTGCCAGGGCCATCACATCCACATGCCCAAGGGAAAGAAACTTCCACCAAATACTAGATTAGCAAACATAGCCAGTGTTACACAATCTTTAATTCATTGAAGGTTCAGTGTGAGGCTTTAGGGCTCAGCTAGAAAATTCCATTGTTCATTATATACTAGATCATTTCTATTGCAGGGGGGTTGCTGGCTACTGAGAAGCTGACACTGACCTGTATTGCTTGATAAACAGCTGGGAGTTAAACTGCAATGCAGAGTTGGAATAGTAGGAAAGAGATAAAGGGGGTGAACTTTAGTGTAAGCGATGAAAGGTGTTAAAATGAGAATTATCGTGTCAGGACTTGAGCTTGAGGTGTCATTTAAGTGACTTTAGTTGGAATAAGGTAAACCATCAGCTGAGCCCTATAAACACTGCCATGTACTCGAATGAGCTGAGTTGTATGTGTGTGTTTGTGTGTAAAGAAACATTTTTTGTAAAAAGGGCTCATGTAGTCTACTGTAAAAGACTACTCCAATGTCACCCTACAAGTTCTTGTTTGTATCTAGGGGCTTTTATTTTGAAAACTCTGCTTTCTCCGCGCTGGTCAACAGGAATCCCACAGTTTAAGAAAATCATTTGATGACTGTGGTAATACTGAGCAAAGGTCTGCACATCATTTTCTGAAACTATACCAGCAGAGTGTCCACATGACAGTATGCAAACAAACCACTTAAGTTTTGGTTTTACATAAAACCATGCAGCTCTCTTCCCCCACAAAAAAATACACTCAGTTACAAGCTTAGTAGCCCCTTCACATACAATGGCTCAAAAAACACTTCACTTACAAGTGCTGCTTAGTCGTTTGCGTACATTAAAACACAACTGCTGTCTTCCAGGTTCGTTCCAGGCCCCGTGGTGCAGCCTGGGCGAGTGCGGGGAACAGTACTGCCTGGTGTGGGAGTCACGTTTCCTCAGAGACCTCGGCTCAGCCATGGCCTCTCTGTTGGATGGGCTGGTCAGCATGGTGGCCCAAGAAGCACTCAAGTACACAGTGCTCTCAGGTAGGAGGATGGTTATGTAGTTCAGTGGATACAGGAGTGTCTGAGCTTCTGGGGAAATATTGTCTGTTCTGAGATTTACACTTGGGATCTAAAAAGGAGTCTTATCTAACCTTTGTTGTATTGACCCATGTCTCTTACACCGCCACACTGTCCAGGCATCGTGGCGGCTCTGACGTGGCCCGCATCGTTGCTGGCAGCGGCCAGCGTCATTGACAACCCTTGGTCTGTTTGTCTGAACCGCTCGGCTGAGGTGGGGAAACACCTGGCCCAGGTTTTGAGAAGCAGACAGCAGGTATCGTACTGGCTCTTACCTCTGTTAAGACACATTTTACTGTAGTGAACCACAGTAGTGTGTCAGCTGTCGCTCTGGAAGGGTTAGTTTTATATTATGTGTGTACATTATTAATTGAATTAGTTCAACTTCAACCATGTTTCTGTATTTTGTATTTGTGGAAATTAAAGAACCGAACTTTAAATTAAATGCCATATTTATTAACCTGAAATACACACAAGGAAGATGAAAGTGTCTTCAAAACTCTTTTCTTTCTTTCTGTGTTTGAAGGGGAAGCGGCCTGTCAGTCTCATAGGTTTCAGTCTTGGGGCCAGAGTTATCTACTACTGTCTACAGGAGCTTGCCAATGACCAAGGTATCAACACCTCTCTATTGAAACCATATTATGATTATGCATTGGAATGTGATGTACATCCACATTTTTTTGCAGTGACTCATTAACCAAACCAGTCAAATCACTTTGATTTTCAAAATGTCCTACATAAGACAGTTCTGAAGTTGTGACTTTTAAAATCCTCGTCTTTTCTGCTACAGTACTGGTGGAGCAGAGCAGAGTGGAATTGTTAGGGTGGTCCTAAATAATAAGCATTTAAATGTGGTTATAACTTGTTTTAATCAAAGCATAATTAACTTAATTCAGTTTCATTGTCCATCTTTTTTTGTTTTTGTGATTCCTCAGGTAGTGAAGGCGTAGTGGAGGATGTAGTCCTCTTGGGGGCTCCTGTGGACGGCTCTGAAAAGGCCTGGGAGAAAATGACCAAGGTAGTCGCTGGAAGAATAGTGAACGGCTACTGCAGGTAATCAGACAGCTCTATCCTGCAGTATGTATTTAGGGTAAATGCAGTAAATGCTTACAGCTGCCTTATAGTTTTGATATACTCATTGTGTATTTGAGGTCCCATATTGTGGTTGCAGTGGATTCAGATTGTATGGTTAATTTGTGTTTTAAGTATTATAAATGACTTTGTGAACTATCCACCTATCAGAGGGGACTGGCTCCTGGGGTTCTTGTACCGGAGTTCATCTGCACAACTGTCTGTTGCTGGGCTACAGCCAATCAACATCCAGGATCGGCGTATAATCAATGTGGATCTTTCCTCTGTGGTGAGTCAAAGCTTCTATTTAAATTTAGGCCCACAAAATTTTCCTTAATGAGTAGTTTTTCAAGTACACATGAGTAGAAGATTATTTAGTCTTTCACCTTTCAAGAAAAGCCACATGCAGCACTTGCCTCAAATCAACACTTTTCGAGCATATAAATGTCACATTTGGTTGTAAAATCTGGAGTTGCCAAACTTTTTTATGTTGAGGACCCCCAGGATTTTTTTACTTTAGATTTGAAGATAATGAAGTCTTCATAGTCAATCAAGGATCAGACTAGAATCATATTAATTACTGTCAATCAAAACGCCCAACCCTATTTTTACCTTGTTCCATTTCCAAAAAAATGCGATAAAATGTAAAATATTTTCCTCCTTTTGGTGGGGACCCCCTACAACCCACTCAGTTTGTGAAGCACTGTGTTAGATAAGAGTCGTAAAATAATATACAGGAAGTGGTCCTTAAATCATTGATGAGAACCACAGCAACCATACATGACACCATCCTCTCCAAAATGTACTGTGTGTGCAGCTAGTCCTCCATATTCATGTCTCTGTTGGTCATAAAGTCATTCAGTCAGTAATGTTTTCTCTCTGGTTTAATAGTTACTGATTTCAGAGAGTGTCCATTTGCTATACTTTTTCTGTTTTTATTGGCTGTGGTCCACAACTGCAGTAATCTTTGTCCTTGGTTTGTTCTTGACTGTAGTGTCTTTCTTCACTATGAAGCTTACTGTATCCCTTAAGTATTAATTGATTTAAAAAAGGAGAAAAATGAGGGGCCACTTGGACCAGCGTAACAAGCTGTAAACACAACACTGACTTATTATCACCATGTCAATTTTTATGGCAGACATGATGTTTGCAAACAGTTGCCCATTTACACATCCAGCAGATACAGAGTGACATTAGCATTCATTTGGAGATGTGTTTCTGGGAAATAGTCAGTCATTTACTTAAGCTGCTAAATGCTCCACTGTGTTCACCAGTTAGTCTCCAGCTGTGTCGGTCTGCTGTTCGGTGCTGAGCAGGTTGTTTACAGAGGGCCTAGCAGAGCTCTTTCACTGTCAATGGCTGCCTGCTGCCGCTGTAAACGAGGGTAATGAGAGCGATGAGACTGAACAGTAAAGTTGCAGGCGGTTAAACCAAAACAGTGAGCTGGAAGATGTAAAAACACACTGTAGAGCCTGGTGGTAGTTTTTGTGTGATCATCACGATGAGCGACCCCCGAATAAATTGTTATGAGATATCATTTTTGGGATGCGGTGTTATTAAATACAGAATTTTTATTAGCATTTCAAAAGACATTTGTATTGTTTAAATAAAATTGAAAGTTAAGAAAAGAATAAGGCCCCTGCTGGTCTGTTTCAGTTCACAGCAATGCCTTTCTGCAACCCTTGTAAATCAACATCATTCCACATGAAACGTCACACTTATGGTAGTTGTTTTGTTTAACCAGGTAAAGTATCAGAGGTTGCACATTTCACTCAACTGAACATTTAAAAAAAAAAAAAGAGTAAAAAGATACTTGACATGTCTGAAGCACCATACGCTATATATCTGGTCATGTAATGTGAGGAGTAAGACATTTTGACAAATATGAAAAGGACAGATTTGTACAAAGTAGTTATCTTTAAAAAACTGAAATTACACAGTGTCTTTTACAAGGATATATGTGTTGTTTTTAGTCAGAGACATAACCATGTTCCTGCTTCCCAGGTGAAAGGTCACTTAGACTACATGCGGCAGATGGACACCATCTTGGTGGCAGTAGGAGTTCCCACCAAAGAAGTCCCAGGAGCCTGTTTTGCTCTTCCTCAGCCTGTTACAAAGACAGCGGACATCCCTGACCAAAACCCAGATGAGCAACATGCGACTGAGACACAAAACCAGGCCGAGGAGGCTCGTACAGAAGAGAGCAGAGACATGAAAGACGTGGCAGAGACAGAGGAGATGGGCGACGGTTGGGATATCCCTGATATTTCAGACCTGCTGGACTTAAACGATACAGAATCAGAGAGTCATATCGGAGTCAGGGACAATTTACCGCTTACTTCGGAGGAAAACGGCACTAATGAGGGCACGACCTCTGCTTTAAATGCCCCGTGTGACAGTGTGGAGGAGGCTGATAATGAACACGTATCATGGAGCTGGGATGATACACACTGGACTGTAGAGCACACACACAAACAAAGGCGGCCAAACTTGTAAAGAGCATGTTACAGGACCAGCTGCTTCCCTGTAAAATCTCGTCTTCTCAAGTTTTTTTTTTTTTTTCAGCGTCGAAGCTTTGTCGGGGAAAAACATTCATTCCATTCTCAACACACTGACACGCCAGAGACGGCAATCACAATGCACACATAATGGCAGCCTCATGTGAAAAGCCCCTGTATTAACCGCTTGGTTTAACCGCAAGATGGAGTTTTTAGACTGTCGACTTAATTTAATAACAATTTTTAGAGTTTTGTAAATGACAGATTTTTTTACAAACTGTAAATAGTGTCATTTATTTTCTGATCTCACTGTGAGATTAAATAGCTGTAAATATAATATTGTGTTTTGCAGCTTTTAGAGGATGGTACCAAATAGTTGATATCTCTGTTCCTCTCGCCCTTCTAATTCTCATTCTCATTCGCTGGCTTGGTTGCTATGGATATTATCACAGCAATTTGATTTCCACAAAGCCGGGGGCAGCTCAGTGAATGTGTTTTCTTCAAGGTCTATCTTTTCTCTATTCCACCCATACCAATGTGAAGAGCTGCCGTCTGCAGAGTTTACCAAGAGCTACGTTACAATGTATGGCCGCTGATAATGGGAGATTTGTTGGAGTAATGCATTGCTTTCTTCAACCTCATTTCTTAACTGGAAAGAAACACGTAATTCAAGCAAGGTTGGAGCTTCGTAATTTTGTGTCCGTAGACGTTTTTTCTGTGACCATAAAAATAATGAATTTCAAATTTGATTCTTTTTTATTTTAGCTTAGGCCTAAGCCTCTCAACTCACTGTGAGTACATCCATTTTTCCATCATTGCTATTCAGTCCAGGGTGTCGACCTGATTGGGCAGAAGCAGAGGCAACTCGATGCCAGCGTGCTCAGCGTCCAGCAGGTTGACGGCATCGGTGGCAGTGGCGGGGGGGTGGATGGGGTCAGAGGCCAGGGGAGAGGGGGGGTTGCTGGCGAGGTTAGGCTCCCCTGAGTTGCGGAGAGAGAGGGAGAGCACCGGAGAGGGTCTTCTGATTGACCGCGAGAAACAGCAGGGCAAGAGCTTCCCCAGAGCTCGCTTGAAGTCTCTCATGAACAGCGGGTAGATGATGGGGTTCATTGTGCTGTTGCAGTAGCCCAGCCAGGTGATGGCGTCAAAGAGCGCAAGGGGGACGCACTCACACACTGCCTGAATGAAGACGGTGACAAGTAACACAGGCATTAAGGCAGGATAAGAATGAATGAGGAAATAATTACAGAAAATGGGCACAGAAATAAATACATAATACATAACCTCAAAGGCACCCTTTTTTTACCCCATAGTAGCACTGTAGCACTGTTGGGCAATGCAATACACACACATATTTATAAAGGTCCAGTGTGTAACATTTAGAGGATCTATTGGCAGAAATGGAAAATAATATTTATAGGTATGTTTTCCATATTGTATAGTTACCTGAAAATAAGAATGGTTTGGGTTTTTTTTTTAAACCTAAATCAGCCGTTTTTATCTACAGAGGGAGTAGGTCCTTTTCAACGGATGCCACCATTTTTAACCAGCATGTTTCTACAGTAGCCCAGAACAGACAAACCAAACACGTTGTTTCTCCTACACGCTTGGAAGGTGAGCGGTATTCAAAGTGTTGCAATGTGCAACCTCACCTCTAGATGCCACTGGACCCTACTCACTGGTCCTTTAAATACAATTAATACAATTGTCGTTTAATATATTTATTTATCCTTTTTGCCAAAATAGTTAATATTTATTTATTTATATAAAAAAACTGAAGTTATGGAAAAACTTGGATATAAATAAATGTAGATATCAACCTGAAAATAAAGAATAAATATAAAAATAACTATTGAATGGGCAATGTGCCTTTTTGCAACATATTTTTTAGCTGTGCACATTTATTTATAATTCATTCATTTTTTTGGCCACTATAGAATTCAAGTAGCTGAGTTGGGAAATGATCAGAAAACAGCTCTGAAATAAAGAAACACAGAAATAAATAAGGAAATGACTTAAATAGATTCATTCATTCACACATTTATGTACCCTTGGTTTGTTTTTGATTTATTTTGAACATTTATTTATGTACCTTCTCTGTGCTTTTTGAGCCTGTAATCATCAAAAAAACGTTCTTTCTCACCGGCCTCATACGTTGTCCATCACTCTTTCTTATGGAACATCATCACTCATTTTTCGTGACTAGAACTTGCAGATACATTTGCGTCTGATTGTTGAAAACAGTGATGTTGAACATATAACCACTAGGTTCAGAGAAGGATGGTGAAGGAGGAGACAGCTGTTAGAGGAGAGCTTCCAATACTATCAAGATGAGAAGGGGAGGCGGTGGGAATAGGACAGAAAGGAGGGGTGCGTTTCACACACCACATTGAGTGTGAAAAGGAAAGCGAATGCAGACACAGTCAAGTCTCTGTGCTCTATGTTATGCAGGGGAGAAGCGAGAGGGCACAGATGGGAAATCAAAATGACTGGATTATTGAAAGCTTGAAAAACAGGACAAGTGTCATTACCAATTTAGATTAAGCTGTTTTTTGACATTCATTTGCTCTCGCTGAGGTTTTTGTGGCCACCAATGTTTGTTCGCTTAGCAGTGAGTGCATGTGCTTAAACCTAATCAAATCCAAATCAACAACTTAAAAAGAATACCAATTATAAAGGGTATTTCGGTGTGTTGTTCTCTGGGTTTTGGAATGAGTCAGCCACACGAAGCTGAAATGCCAATCTATCTCCTCGTTGGATAGCTTGGCAAGGCTGTGACGCCAAAGCTGGCCAATACAAAAATAGACTGGTATCCAAGTGTTTTTCTTTCTTTCGTTTGCATTTATTTCACACTGTTTTAGTTCCCATCACACATATATTTGTGACAAAACGGACAAGAAAAACCTCAGAGTTACAGATACAGGCAATGGAATAGGAGAGCTAACAACCTCTGACTTTTTGGAGATTGTTTATGATAATAAATCTTTATATTAAAGAATTCATGTGCATATAAGTGAAGGCAAGCCTCCCAGCTCATTTGATCATGTATCTCACGTCCATGACTTGTTTGACATATCACATGAACATTAATATATACCTGTAGTTTTTATCCATATTGACTAAATTTCTGTGTTATATCCGTGGTAGAGTCAGTGTCTGGTCCCTCTACTGACCTGAGCCATGTTGGTGATGAAAAAGGGTAGCCAAGCACTGAAGAAGAGTCCCAGGAGGACTCCCAGTGTCAGACTGGCCTTCAGTGCCCTCCGACCCTGCCTGTGAGCCAGACGACGCTCACTGTTCACTGATGGCTGTGGACAGTAGAGAACAATAGAAATAGTTAATGCTAGAATTATAGATACAATGTAAATCCCTATCCTTGGTATTTTGGAAAAGTATATGGCCTCTCTGACAAGCAAATTACATTATTTTAATATTTTGACTTCCTTTATGCATTTATTAGTGTATGTTTTTACATTTCCATTTGTGTATTGATTAAACAAATCAGATTATTTTGTTAGCTTTAGAGGTGTTAAACTTCTAACTTCTTTTTTTTAAACTTTTGACAGAGCCAAGCTAGCTGTTTCCCCCTGTTTCCAGTCTTTATGCTGAGCTAAGCTAGCCGCCTCCTGCCTGTAGCTCCATAGTTAACACACAAACATGAGAGTGGTCTTGATCTTTTCATCTAATTCTCTGCAAGAAGGTGCATTTCCAAAAAATATTGCTTTAAAACTTTGATCAAATACATATATTTAAAGGACCAGTGTGTAGGATTTAGTGGCATCTAGCAGTGCATTTTTTAGATTGGAACTAACTGAACACCGTTCAAGTTGTCATTACAATCTGGGTAAGAGAACAGGCTGGGAAGTGTGTAGAAGAAACTACGGTAAACGGAAAACACGAAAGGTCCTATCTACAGCCAGTGTTTGGTTTGTCCGTACTGGCTACGTAAGAGAAACATAGTGCGGTTCAACATGGCGGACTCCATGTGACCAGCAGTGTCTGTATGTAAAAACAGCTCATTCTAATGTAATAAAATGTCAACGATTCTTATATTTGGGTTATTATACACTAATGAAAACGTACCTATGAATAATATATTCCATATAATAAATCCACCTAAATGTTACACACTGGACCTTGTAATGTTTTCTTTTCCATTTCACAAGAATATATTTTATTTATTTTATTTATGGTAAAAGAAAAATAATGTTATAAACACCTTAAACTTCATTGACCAGTGGGCCGTTTATAAACTCAGGTTATGCAGCCAAACACTGTTGAAACCCACAGGATTAGATTTTACATTTTAGTCGAGATCATGAAAACCCCAAAGAAAACCAAATGTGTCAGGCTTAATTGTAGAAAAGACAATTGATGGTGCATCCATAAGAAGTGTCAATATTACCCATAGTGTCAGATTCATTTGTTGGTACAAGCTGATACAGAATTTTTATGATGAATAAAAGAATGAGATCAGATACCCAAACGTTAAGAAGTTACAGTTACCAGATTTTTTGAGCAGATTTTTTGATTTTTCAGCATTGACTGTTCTGGTGTGCATGAGTGTGTGTGTGTGTGTTTTTTTTTTTTACTGCCGGCAAATGTGACAGACTATGTGGCTGTGATCCTTACAGACGGGGAAACATATCCGACAAAGTCTCTATTTTTCTCCTAGATTTCTGGGCAGGTTTTACATCTCTTCCCTTTTCACTGGGTCTCTACTTTTCATACATTCCGGGCTTTAAGTGACTGAAAAGGAAAAACATTTTTAGCTCTACATTATCTACTAGCAGTTATTTCTACATTATAATAGCCTGATAATGAAGAATAAAGTTTGAAATTCATGAAAAGTAAAATAATTTTTAAATGTTCAATGGCATCATCTACATTTAATACCAATACTGCAATGTATTTGCCATGTCAACAGACTTTGTTTATTCACTAAACCTCCACATGGTCCTTTTCATTGAAAGAGGCACATCCTACTACACTGTCACACACACTGAACTCTACAGCTATTAAGAGGTACATTGCACTTGATCTCCCAAAAGAACTGCTTCTTTATTGTTGACCACAACAACTCTGCATTGTTGAACACAAAGTACCAAAAGAGTTTGGTTCAAAGTCAGCCACACTTTCAGATACATAAACTAGGTCAACTCCAAGGCATGCAAAAAACAGCTTTCAAACAGCATTCTTGAATTCTTCTTTTACATTTGAAGATTATAGTGGTCTATAATCATTAAACATACTCTAGCCAGGTTTATAATTGCTGCACTTAGATGATATTAAGCTTCAGAGTGGATTTCAACAGTATCATTTGCATTTTACAGTAATGGCATGAGAAGTAGGTGTGAACAGTATTATGTAAAACCTTAAAAATGTCAAGGAAAAGACAAGCTTGAGAACTCTTACAATAAATGGACAACTGTAATTTGGTTATTATCTTTGTGCTACCTTCTCCACTCACAGAATCAATCTTTTCAACTCTCATTAAGGTCTGCTCTACTTAAAGGCCAGTCCACTATTTCAGCTGGCTTTCACATAGAAATTGTTCAGTGTTTTATTCAGTGTATTGGGCACCACTCATATATACAGCATCTGCCCTGGCTTTTGTTTTTTTACAGTTTGGTCTCTCTTCCTTACCGGTACATTTTGTGACACAGGAGGCTCCTGGTGACTGCAGTCATCTCCGTCCTGCTGAGCTTGCCCTGCTGCAACCCCAGGTGAAGGAGGCCTGGAAGGTTCCCCGAGCGAGGGGTGCGGGTGTGGTGGGTGGCTCAGTGCTGCGACCCTCTTTGCCTGCCGCCGCGCCGCCAAAAGTATCCTACAGTAGGTGAAGCAAATGGCGCTAGAAGGCAAAAAGAATGTGAGCACAGATGCCACCAGGGCAAAGGGCAGGGTGACCTGCAGGCGGCACTGAAAGGAAAGGCCTCCTGATGGTGACAGCTGAAAGTAGGATTCTGGGTACAGTGTGTCAGAGTAAGAACTGATGTTGCTACTGCTGATCCCAGGAACTGATGAGTGTCCACTCCAGTGGCCTAAGCTGTGCCATTTCATCTCAATGGGCAGGAAGGAAGTCAATGCTGCCAACCCCCAAGCAGCTCCTACCAGGAGCAACGCCCGAGGTGGGGTCATCCTCTGCTTGTAGCGCAGCGGCGAGATGATGAAGATGTAACGGTCCAGGCTGATCACACACAGGTTGAGGATGGACGCGCTGCAGCACATGACGTCAAAGCACAGCCAAATCGGGCAAAAAGCGGGCCATAGCACCCAGGCCCCACACAGCACGTTGAGCATGGCTGGTGGCATGACCACCAGTGCCACCATAAGGTCAGACAGGAACAGAGACACCAGGAAGCAGTTTGAGGTGCAACGCAAAGAGCGATGGGCAAACACCAAAGCGATAAGCAACATGTTGCCACAGACTGTCATGAGGATGATGACAGTCAGCATGAAGGCCAACAACCACGGGCCACTGCCAGTGATGTTCCAGGCGCCGGTGGTGGGAGAGCTGCTGTTGTAGCTTCCTACAGAGCCGGAAAAGTGAGAGTCAGCCATGGTGGCAACAATCGACAGACCAGCTCCCAAAGGTTCCTCTTCTGGCACCACTAAATTTTACAGACCTTCACCAGTTCTCCTTTGCAGCTAAAGCTCTCACTTTAGGGACATTGTTGAACAAAAAGAAGCCACTGAGGTCTTGTGTTGAGAAGCCATCCAACCCTCTCCCCGTCAAGGTTAACCGGACTGTTCTCCATGGGTTAATATCTCCATCTCCCTTTGGCCGGAATACATCCACGTGCCCTGGGCTTACTTCCACTGCCTCTAGTTTAGTGATCAAAATCACCAACACAGTTTCACTCATCTCTCCATCCTGGCCGGCATGTCCCTGCCTCATCCACAGCTAAGAGCCAGAATGAGCCATTGGATGGCTGACAGAGGGTTTTCGAAGCTGCATGTCACAATGATGACAGCCACTGGAGGAGGGCTCAGAGAGAGAGAAGCTCGACTAGGCATACGAGAGCTGTGCCGGTGAGAGGAGCTACTGAAGATGCAGAACACAAGGACCCATTCTCAGAATTACACCTCACCTCACAGAAGTGGAATTGTACAGCTTCCGAAGGTCCTTCGCTGAGCTGGGGCTCTGCTGCCTTTCACAAGTCCTTTTATTCTGCGGAACAGCGTAGGGGAGCAGAAACCAGCACAAAATTGTGCAGCAGTCATTTATAAGCAAGGCTCCGTTCATAAGTGCTCTACAGGTATCATGGTCCTTGTAACGCTGCCTTTATATCCCCCGCTCCTGTTAATCCCTGTGTCGGCCACTCCAGCGCGCCTCCCAGCCAGAGCGCACAGCTTCTCAGAAGGAGCGTGTCAAAGCATTGAGCTGTTAATGCATAACCATGCACAATCACAGCCAAGTAATGCTAATTCTACATCATAGGAACTGGTGTGGGTGGTCTTTTTCCATGTTTGGTTGTGGTGTGTTTTTAACTACTGAGGTACAATTATTGAAGCATTTTTGTCAGACATTATACATACACTGTGTTCCAAATTATTATGCACATACTGTTTTTGTTTTTTTCCCCTAAATAGTCTATATAATTGGC
>NW_023339707.1:5477129-5477309 GCF_004916995.1 Morone saxatilis
AAATTATTATGCAAAACAGAGTTTCAAAACACTCAATAGTTTCTAAAGGATTGAAAACAGAAATCTGTTGTATTTTTTGCATTAGAGGGGATCATTTTTCTCAAATCAAAGCTATTACAATCAAAAACATCTTAACATCAAGTTACATATTACCATAGGAGCCCTTCTTTGATATCACAT
>NW_023339707.1:5477409-5489400 GCF_004916995.1 Morone saxatilis
TTCTGAGCCCACTGCAATCATGTCTCCCCTGCATTGTTTAAGGGTGGACGAAATACAGCTTTAGCAAGCCTCTGGACGATCCTTCATCGAGACCATCAATGTCCATTTTATATCCCTAAAAAGAGGACACCATCTATGACTTTTTAATGTTTTAATGATTTTCAAGACTGAATCACACTTAATATAAAGAAGCTTTTTTACTCTGAAGTCCATGCCTTAGAAATGTTCCTGTATCCTTCCTGATTCAATAACCTTGTCTCTGACTTGTTTGGAATTTGTTCAACCCTTTTTCGCCTTAATGGTGTAATTTTTGACAACTACAGGCCGCACCATATAAAGGTGTTATTTTCACACAGTTTGTGTGACTGCTGACCCAATTGGCTGCTCTAGTCACGATGAATTAGGCATATCAGAGAAAAGGGTGTGAACACTTATGCAATGAGTTATTTTGCATATAAATGTTTTTAATTTACATACCTTTGTGAAGCTTTATCTTCATTTTTCCATTAGTCTTTCTTCTGTTGTCAGTATTAAAAAGCCAAATTGCTTTCACTGTCACTCAGTATTTTTTAAAACAATAAAACATGAAAAATGTCATTAAAACCCACGGATACAAAAGTCACATTAAGGTGCCAATCCTCAATAACAGACTTGGGTCTAAGTTCATGAAATATTTTTCAGTGACAACAAATTTACATTGCCTGTTCTAAGAGCTATCAGAAAACAATACACCTGGATCCTACATTATTCTCAATCCTGACAGTGAGATTGAGTGAGACAATTATTTACTTCCCAACAGAATCAATTGAGGGCTAAATAACATAAAACAAAAGCATTCATGGGGTAAAGTCCTGTGCACTCCAGCTTTTCAATAGCCTCACCAAATACTAAACATATATGCAACGCTCCTAATTTCCATGCCCCCTCAGAACAGACTAATCTCCATCACTACACCCATCATCTGCCAGACCAGCTGCTGCCAACCTTCTGACCCCCTCTCCCCCACACCAAGCCCACCACCTAATGGGATAGCGTCTGCATTGCGGCCCCCTCTTTCCTAACACATTTCAGAAAATCATTCCCACTCGCATTCAGAAATAAACTGAAAACCCCACCTTTTCAAATCTGCATTAACACTTGACTCCTATTACTCCCTCAAGCACCACAATTACTGTTTGGAGTGTATGAAGCATAATCTAGCTGTTATAATTCAATACATTACTGAGGTTATTTTTGTACTACTTTTCAGTATGGTAGTAAATGGTTTTCAGCCATCATAAAGCATCTGAAGAAGAATGAATCACCAGGGCATAATTTTTTTTTAATGATTATTTTATTAAATAAACACAGACTGTCCTGATTAGGCACATACAAATTATACAGTCATTCTAGGGATGGATAGTTCAACAGGGAGATAAGGATCTAACTGTAGAACAGTGCAAATGGTGACTCCCACAGACAAAACATAGCAAAAAGAACAACAAAAACAAAACGACAGTCCCTCGGTGTCTTGCAGCTATTACTCCTGCTAAAGAAAAAAACTGAAATCAGTTACACAAGTCTTGATTTAAATCAACATTGACACAGGGTTGTCATTCTGAGGCAGAGATTTTTCTGCAAGTAAGTATGTGTTACCTTTTCGCTTCTGTGCTGCAAATAATGAGACCTCAGGTCATTCTGACAGTTGGCGTACGCCATGCCAAGTCCCACTCCGGAGCCAAATGAAATCGGCCATGTGTGCCCTACAGATGAAACAGGTACTTTATCTCTTACTCAGACTCACTTCATAGTGTACCAAAGATGGCATGTGAAATCCTTTTCACAGCCTTTGTTTGTTTTATTTTAATTTTTTTAACTTTACTATTCATTTTAATAATGAGAAATTTTAATTTTAATAATTAGAACAGACAGATAGGACTATTGTTTAACAAAAAATACTAACTAGACTGTCACAGCGCATAAGTAAAAAAGTGTTTAGCTACTTGTACTGTCTGTGCTGCAGCAGCTACAGAGCATCACTCCGAGCCCTGCTCCTCTTGTCAAGGACCTCTGAGCTAAATTAAAGGTTCAAGACGCACTACAGCAACAATCCATTGAAACTACTTACGTTTGAAGAACAGAACAGAAAACACGATTCCTAGCCCCAGCCCAGTACCTGGAAAAAGAGGGAGGGATAAACACAGCTGCAGTATGACATGGATGACGATGTACCTTTAACTGGCTGTAATTAATACAGTTACAGACCTTTTTCACAGCAGCCATTTTGACATGAAATAGTAGGGTAAACACAGGTGTTATCCATGATACTAATTGAGGTTCTGTTTCATTTAGTGTAGCAGAGCTTTTCCAGTGAGCCAACATGCACAGTCGCAGCACAATGACTCTGTTTGACCTGAACCTTCATTAGTATGATTGGCAACACTTTGTTTACCCTACTATTCCATGTCATGCTGTGAAAAAGGTTTATTGCTTCATGCTTATATAGTTGTTATATGCATATGTAGTCTCATTCTGTCTCTGACTTGCGTACATTTATATTATATATTTTTCATATAACCTTAGCACACGCTTTATTGCTTTGTAATGCAGTGTAGGCATGTCATGTAGTGTGGGGATTACAGTATTGCCCCCATATTGTTCTCTGAAACTGGTTAATAATGTGCTGTAAATTCCTCTCATTTTATAAAGAACACCTGCAGTCTTTATACATAGCCTCGTTTAGTAGCTGTCTATGACATTGCACCAAACTCCATTCAAATATTCGACAGTTTTATGTTGCTCTGCTTATAAGCAGTATGTACATGACTGAATACCTTTTAACGATAATACGGGATCTACTGGTCTATAGTGATAGATTAAGCAATACCTTATTTCAATAGATAAAATCAACTTTACACTGCTGCCTACCGCCATTTCTAACGCTAGCTAGCTACGTTGGTTCTGGAAAAGGTGGAGTTGACAATGGAAAGTTTTCATGGTATTGTGGTATGGTAAATAAATGTTTGTTGGTGTTTTATATGGATGCCGAATTCAGGAGTAGGCAATTATATATCGTTAAACGTCTTAATTAATATCTTAGCAAAGTTGTATGTATCGATAAAGAAAAAAGCATCAAATTTACATTTTCTCAATAGTGGTTTCACATAGATTTTGTTGTTGGAAAGAACCTGAAGGAAACGCCAATATTTATGAGTAACGTTAGGGCGAAAGTACTGAGGGTTACCTTAATAAAAAATAATAATTAAAGAATTTACCTATCAGATTAAATAAGTCATAGATATCTGACTCTCATGCAGTTGCCCTTTACAAGCCCTTTATGGCTAGCTAGTTAGCCTCTCGCCCAGTCAATGACAGCTGTACACTACAGTAAAACCTGCTGCTTATTTTGTCTGTTTTGGAGACATTACAATGCCGTTATACGCAGAAGACTTTGGGATATTTACCGAGTTTAATGGCACTGTCTGCCAAGCATCGGTCCCACTTTTTCCCCAGCTCCTTCTCAGACATGCTGAACATTAGCTCGTGTCGGCTAGAAGTGTCAAACACAGCGGTGGTGATGCCTTCAAGTGCTGTCCGGATTGTTCAATAATTACGATTTGAACGCTGAACGATGCCAAGTGCCGGGTGTTTTTAGGCCGCCAATCTTATTCTAAATATGACTTTGTCCGCTCGATGTTGTCCATACGGCCTATGTGTAAAAAATACATGTGCTGTATATGAAAGCTCGTTTAATTTAATTTAATTGAACGTAGCATTACGCCATTCTTGTAAACCTCGCGAGGCGTTATACCCAAAACGGCTGAATGTCGCCATCGTGTGGTGAAAAATAGTACAGGCCAAACGTAACTCACCTCTACAGACAGTAGAGTACAGTATATTTGCGTTATGGCAGAAAAACATTCACTTTAAAGCATTTTTTTGCAAATTTATTTTAAAGTTTCTGAATGAAATTTCATTTGACACAAATCAGTATACTGTCATGAAGTCATTACAGCATGTTCACCTTATTAACACTTATTTCCTGAGATGACAATATACAATTTCTGACAACATACAGTGAGCAAACATTTGATACTCACACAAAAAGTTGGCATATTTTTAAATTGTTACCATTAAATAAAGATGTGCCACGAGCTGGGACAGTTGATTACTCTGCATCCAAATCTGAAAACTAGAAAACTAAAGTACTAAACATGGAAATCATGTTATATATGAATTCTACAAACAGACAAACGTATCAAATTCATAAAATGAATCACATATGAACGATCCACTGTCACTCCTCAGTAGGCAAACTGTGTGAAACAGCCAAAAGTCATCGTGTTGGCAGTGATTATCAAGCACAGCCTCTAAAAAATGGTGTAGAATACGAGTTGGCATCTTAATGGACTTCAAGTGAACTCATAGCAGGGGTGGTTATGAGCATCTTACGCATCGTGAGCGCGTGTGAACAGCAAAGGGGCACCAAAGAGGTAGAAACTGTGTCCTTGAATGTATCTTTGGCCAAAAACAAAATAACCCCCCCTTTGCTTTTACTGCCTTTCCTCCAGTATATGTATGCGTCTTAGCTCCTACTGAATTCTTGTCAGTGACAACCAAGACATCTCATTAAAAGTCACGCTTTACGTGGAGTACATTCCAACACAACTTCAGTGATAATACACATACTGTGCATATTAAAACGATAGCTATCATCCAGATATACCCACAGTTAAAGGCATACTAGAATGCTGTGTTTAAGTGGCCTTCACTACAAAAAATATGCTGTGGTTTGACTGCATTTCATCTTATGTAAAAAAAATAATGTGGTGAACACAGGGGAAGAGATCATAAACCCCGTCCCCTGGTCCTGAAGGTCTTCTAGCCACAACCACAGTTCACTCTGACGCTGTTCTGATCACTCATTGGACCCTGGCTGAGGGGACTGTTCCTGTGCTGCTGCTGCCGGGTGGTTGGTTTCTTCTCTCGCCATCTTCACGGAGCCCTTGCTGATGACCAGGAGATCTCGCAGCTCCTTGTTCTCAATCTGATAAATAAAAAAATTGTCAGTTCATTCAAAATACATAGCATCTATCATTACTTCTAGTGGTAGAGCACTTTTTAAATACAATACTTTTCAATCTTTGGGCTTGGGGGAAGGTACAAAGTATGTTCTAGTCAAAAGGTTCAAATCCGAGTGAAGTCAGGAGTCACTCGTGTTAAAGTTGACATCAAGATGCATGTCTTTTTTGATTCAACCCTTTAATCAAATTGACAGAAATGTAGCAACTTGATGTATTGTATGTACACGGTATTCAATTACAGTATATTTGTGTAGCTGACACATGTATGTCTGTATGTATAATGTCGGTTTGTGAGCATGTTCAATGTATCTCTTCACCTTATCTAGGAAAGATACCACATAGAGATGCAGAGACAGTATCAGTGTGATATTTTCAGAAATAGCCTCTCAGAAATAAAACATCTGCAGGTGCTCTTTATTCTGCTGTGCTCACCTCTAGTTGAGCGAGCCTCTCTCGAATAGAGCAGTAGTGCTGATCGTCCACCTGCACTGCTCTCCTCATGACCTGTCCCATCTCACATATCCTCTCCACCTGGCTCTGCACTTCCTGGGGGGAAAAAAAAATAAATAAAAGAGTCAGAAAATCAATACAGCTGTGCAACCACTGATTTGAAATCCTAACCTAACGAAGGGCCGAGGAATGTAAAACGTGAAGCCGGTCGGCATACTTTTGCGTGGTCCTCGTGGAGGCTGAGCACCGGTTTGGTGTCCAGCTCCTTCTTGGCCATCATCAGCTGGAGCATCTGCTTGCGGTATCGACCCATGATCAACTCGAGCGCGTACTGGTGTTCTTCGAGAGACAACCATAGTTCTGCAGAGAGAGTCACGAGAGGGTTAGCAAAGACATAAAACACCTGACGTACAACCGACAGAAGAGAGTGGCTTCTTTTAAACCTTTATTCTCCTGCTGTAGTTCCTTGATTTGAGTGTTTTCCTGAGTCAGAAGGACATGGGGCTTGTATTTGGTCAGCTCCTGGATCTCTGAAGTGTCTTCTATGTGCTGGGAGGAGAAGAGAGAGAGAGAGAGAAGATGAAGCCTCTATCAACGACTGTGTGTGTGTGTGTGTGTGTGTGTGTGTGTGTGTGTGTGTAGGGAGCAGTGCAGCAGTGCAGCAGTGCAGCTTCACATAACCCACAGTCACATATTTGAATGAAACCTCTCTGTGAGCGTGTTGATGCTCGTCCTCACCTTGTCTGGGAGGGCATTCCCCACCTCTCTCATGCTGTGCACCCTCTGGCTGAGGGCCCCGGACTGCTCTATCAGGCCCTCGGCGGCAGTGTCGTGCTCTTTCAGTCTCTCCAGAAGGGTCCGGGCATCGCCCAACACTTTTTCTAAAGTGCAGGCCATTTCCCGGGAACGGACAACTCCCGTGTGTAACGTAAACAAGCTGCTCCACACAGCCGGCTACCAGCTAGCAGCTAACTACCCCCAGGTGTAACTACCTCGCAGTGTTAGCCTGCGTTGGCTGTGTAGCCTTAAGTTAGTTAGCCGAGGCAGCTGCAATGCCTTTATAGCAACGTGTGCAAACTGTTGCAGACCTTTGGAGATATGTGTCGGTAACCGGAATAAGTAGAGCGCATACAAATAAAATGTCAGTCGGTGTCTGTTGTCAAGTCTGTCGTTTCCGTCTGAGACTAAACGATAACGTCACTTCTTCTTCCTTGATCAGTCGCAAACCAAACAAGAGGTAAATACCGCCACCTACCGGAGGGTTTGGAGCTGATGGAAGTTTGACAGTAGCAACTGTGAGACTGATTGAACAGCTGTACCGAATCAGAGGCTGTGATTCTAAAAACAAAGCAAAACAAAACAGATGTACAGGATGGACACTGTGGTTTGTTAAGAGTCCAAGCTGGAGAGCAATAAAAGGAAAGGGAATGAAGGAAAGGGTGAGCACTTTGTTTTCTAATTGAGACCAATTAACTTGACACCTTTGTTTCCATCAGGAAAGAGCTAATCGTGGTTTTTGACTGTTGCATCACCAACACGTCTTCTATACCACACAGAACAGAACAGAGGCTGTTTTAAAAAAAACAACAACTTCACAAGTTTTTAATGTTGTTTGAGATTCAAGTCAGTTCCGTTATTTCAGACATAGACGTGAAGATTCACCACGTTAAATAAGAGTTGGTGTGTCATTTTTCTTGTTTCATCCAGCCTACAATGTGGCCATGTTGATGATTTACCTCCCAACTCACAGCAGCACACACAAGAATATGGTAAATTAACTCATATAGACTGTATTGTTTATTTGTATAGTCCTTCTGTGGTTGAAAATCAGGTAACTGTGGGATTTCAAATGATATATATTCATAAAGTTCAGCTCATTTTGTGATAAATTGATGCACACGTTTGAGCAAATTTGAGTGCGACTGTCATCAACATTTCAAGTCTCCACACGTACAATGAATAATATGAGTGAGGAGTGAAGCATTGCGGCCTTAAATGACATTTCCCCCACAGCCAGCTTCATTCTTGAATACATCCCCAAGTTGCAACGTGTGGCCTCAGAAACTCTACCGCAAGAGGAGAACAGTCGCTGTCAACCGGTTCAACACGGCACACGCTTTGAGTTCAGATGTCTTGAGCTAGTGAATGACATACTAATTACTATACTCCCATTAACACGGCTACCGAGCCCAGGTAGCAAGTTATAGAAAATATTACATGTATCACTCTACTGTATGTCCAGTCTCCCATGAATCCCTGCGAGACCACAATGGGCGCTAGTCAACAGCAGCTGCGCAGCAATGGCCCCTCTTCCCGTGTAGGCTCTTTGGTCGTCCTAACGCTGTCAAATATCGCGGTAGCCGCCTCCCTAATCACTACGTAATGTGCCGTGCTGCTTCAAGCGGCGCTGGTGACAGTGCTGAAAGCTGTTGGGGTGAGTTTTTATTCATTTTACGGTTTAATATAACAATTTTAACATTTGTTTGAAATGCCGAAGTGAGGCATTTTCGGTTACTTATCCAACGAGCCTTTACAATTGACCAGGCTCCGCTGTGCTTAGTCATACGCAGAGCTCGGGCCTGGGTGGGGGCAGCCGTGTTTTTCCTCACCATAAATCACCACACGAGCACCAGGCGGCTCAGCGGCGTGCTAGCGAACTGTAGCCGCTGTTAGCCGCCTAGCATTTTGAACGGCCTCTGTACATCGTTAAAGCCTCAATTAAACAGGCTTGTGTGTCTAAAAAACGCGCCCCAGTGTGCACAAGAGACCGCACTTGTGTGACATTGTAGTGTGAAACGTTAGTGACGGACGTGTTGGGGTTGAGCACGAGCTTCCGACCGCTGGTCGTAGTTTCTTTGTTGTCCCGTCCTCGTGCCGTTAGCTCAGATAACGTTATCTTTCTTTTATTATCTAACCTATGAGAATAAACTCTGTTACCGGGGGTTTATTGGGACTGATTAGCTGTAGGTGTAAATATCCAGTTTAATAACTAACGGTTAAGGTTTAGTCTCAACGTCCGCAGACACCGTCCCAAACTCTGCTTTTGTCTGTTCAGTTACATTTCTGCCAATAAACCTTTCTGTCTGAGCGAAGTGCGCCATGCCATCGAACAGCTCTACACGGTGATTTTTACTGAAATAAAGTCATTACTCGGTCATCACGTGAGTGCGAATAGCCCGTGGACCCTCCGCTTTGTAACAATCCTCGAATAACTGTCCACAAAGTGTGTAACTCCATTTTAGAAACGTTTAAGTAAGTGTTTTTTTTTTTTTTCTGGACGGGTCTTGGTGTGCCTGTCTCGGTGTACAACAATGACACGATTGAGCGCTTACTCTCCGACAACTTTCTGAGCAGAGACTGCGCGCCACGTACCTGCGATAACTACCAAATAACTCAGAAACGTCTGGGGTGCTAACTATTTGAGCTAACTCGTGTCGTAATGACACTGTCGCAGTGAATTAATTTCCATTTTAAGAGTCGGAAACGCCCGGGGGTATTGGCTGTTTACGACTTTAGCATTAGCGACATGCTAATCCGTCTGGTTCCGTGGGTCCACACAAGGTCATTAAGATGATGGGATATATACTCAACTGTTAATGTGTGCGTACTTTAGACTAACGGGCAGTGAAAAGGGGCGAAAGGCAACCCGTCCTCGGTAGTTAACACTCATTTTAGAGTTTTACATGTGTTGGGAATTAGCTGGCTAGCCTAGATGTGACGTTTTTGCATGCCGCAACGTGTTGGATCAGGCCATGTTAGCAGCTCCAGCAGAGGATGGCGGATTGCTGGGAAGTCACATGGTTGGTCCTGCCAGGGTGGTTGTTGTTCGGGCCCAGATCAGGGTGGCACCGTCGTGTTAAAGCCTGCGAGACCTTATCGATTAGCCGTTCTGTCGTATCTCGGATAGTGTGTGTGTGGCTGGCTCTTAGTCTTTGTTGTTTAATGATTACCGAGATAAAACCGTAGACTACTACTCATGAGAGAGTGCTGAAACGTCCAATCGGTGCTGGTGCTTCAGTGGGTGGACTGTTTTCTCTTTCTGCGTCACCAAAGCTGAGGAAGGGGGAGCAGAAAAGCCAATCTCCTCCGAGCTTGTTTTCACTGGAGTCGTCTGTTGTCATTGCTTATAACCTTTAACCCACTTAACCAACCCACCCTGTGATAAATGACTTGCTTTCTACTGTCATTGGACTGTGCAGCTTTAGTTCTTGTGGGACAAGAATTCACCCGAGCTCTGCAAATGAAACTAAAACACACACACAAAGCTTGTTTGTTAATGTAGATTATGGCATTTGGGTCTGAATAGCAAGCAGGCAACCCTCTCTACTGCTAGGAATCCATTGAGCATTTCCACAATGTTATATTTTAACTTTCCAGGAAGTATGTGGGATGGGAGTCATTGCAACACAGTCACAGCAAAATGGATATCATGTGTCCTGGGCTGGCTCACCCAGCTTGTTTTGAAAGCAGTGTATTTAGGTCAACAACACTGTGCTTTTACCTACTGAAGGGGGATCACTTTCTAAGTTTAACTACATTTAGCAAAATTCACTCACGTGGTACAACACACACAAAAACTGAATATCACGGCCCGAACTGAAGGTTTGCTCCGGGACTAGTTGATCTACAGCTCCTGCCTGCTAGTCAGCTGCCTGTCATTGTGGGCTGTATCCAGAGGCATCTGAGGAAAACCTATTTTTATACTTGTGAGTCTGGGGGCAAAGACTCTAGTGTTCTCAAAACAAACTTCAGGCCACTGGTCTTCAGGCTTGTTACTGTTGTTCACGTGACAGAAAAAAGTGAAATTCTTATCATTTGACTGTAATTACATTTCACTGCCTCACTGCAGGCTCTTGGAGCCCCTTTGTCTTTTTTGTGCCAACAGTAAACATTTGATCTGTGAAGTTTTTTTTTTTAATCAACATAGGGTGAAGTCAAAGTCATCAATTCTGCTGAGCTAACTAAATCTGCTTTTTCTCCCCCAACAGTATGAAGTGAAACGGAACTGAATTTTTGTACCATCCGCAACTGCTTCAAGTTCAGATCATAACAAAGAAACCGAAGATCAACCTCCCAAGACAAGCAAAGTTGCAACACCGAAGACACACGGAAAAAAAGGATCACTTCAACGGTTTAAAACACAAGAAGTAACCAAATCCTGAAACGACCAAAGAAGACACACATCAGCCCAATTGAAACACAGAAGAGAAGCAATCCTATGCCCAAGCATATTCTGAGAAGACAATAACTGATCTGAAACCAGAAGTTTGTGCCTACTCAACAGCTTTGACAAAGCACACGTCCCAACGCTGCTCCTAGCCCTCCTCATCCTCACCACACCACCGACTCACCGGGGTGTGGAGTGGGCTGCTATCTGCTAGTTTTTTTTTTTCTCTTCCCCATAGTTCCTCCCATCTTCCCTCCCTCTACTCTCACACTGTTTTCATTATAATTGTTTTCTAAGCAGTGTTATTGCACCTGCGTTTGCCTTTTTCTTTTTTGAGCTAGATTTCTCCCCCTTTTTGCTTTATGCAACCATCTAGAACTTGTGCCAGAAACCTGTAACAAGTGTGTGTGTGTGTGTGTGCGCGTGTGTGTTCAACTGTGTGCGTGAAGAGATCTGCAGGAACTGCATAGTCACTGAGATCCTAAGAATTACAAGATTCAAGACGACAAATAAAGGTGGGTGTCAGTTGTAGTCCCTTCATAACACGAGACCTGATAACTGTACTTTTTAACTGTTTAGTCACTTATGATTTAATTAGTCATGTTTTGAATGATCCCCCCCCCCTGCCCCCCCAATATGCTGAAAACTTTTCCCTGTAAGTGGTTTAAAAACTCACAAAGAATTTGATACTGCAAGTTGGGTCAGAAACTGTAATTGGTAAATTCCCTGTTTGTACACATTACCCTAATATACAGATGTACAAACACAGATTGTGTAACACTCTCAATTCTGATTCAGTTTGGCCAGCTGTGCTGATTTTTGGGCAGCAATGCAGAGGTAGTTTTCTCACTGAACACAAACAACAATGATATTGTTCCTGTTTGCTTTAGCACATCCAACTTTGACCAGTACCTATGCTTTTTTTTTTTTTTTTTTAAATTGGTTTTATTGAAACTCTGGATTTGTGCGCTCATCAATTAGTTTGGGGTTCTCAATTTTTAAATTGCAGCATCTTCAGTGACTATTTTGCAGCCGCTGATTTCACTGATTGGCACATCTTCAAAGAAAGGACAACATATTAGCTCTTGGCACATGATTAACATTCCTCATATGGAATGAGTGTGATATGTGACAGAACTGAAGGTTTTATTGTCAGTGACCTCTAGGGCTGCACGATATGGTAAAAACATCATATTGCGGTTCATGCTTATGTGGGAATTACATTTTCTTTTTTCATTACAAATTGACTTAAATTTGGAGAACAAGATTTGTAGACCAGGCTATCTGCAGCACTACAGTACCTCATTATAA
>NW_023339707.1:5489500-5497371 GCF_004916995.1 Morone saxatilis
CTACAGTACCTCATTATAATGCTGTTTTGTCACACATTTAACTTATCAAAACATTACAGCTCCTGCAGTTTGTGTGTTGCACTTGGCCATATTGCGATTTTTAGAATATCTAGATTAATTGTGCAGCCCTAGTGACCTCTACATTGCCATTTGCCAAAGATAACTCTTCATGAAACTTATGAAGCATAAAGCTAGCTAAACTGAACCGCTACCGTTTCCAAACAACAGTTAAAATGGTTATTCACTTCAGTTTGAGATTGATTTGACTGCCTTCCCACACCCAGCCCGCACCTCTTTCCTGTTCTGTCGTTTTCAAGTCATATCCTCCCTGATTTTTGCCTTTTCTGGGGGGTAAAAGCCCACAGCTATTTTCCTTTGTTTGTGACACTTGGCACACTGGCTGTCCTATCTGCCTTACCCGTTATGTTTGTTCCTCTCTTCACCCTTGCAGACATCCAGCGGTGTATCATTTGGGTGGTTACATAAAAATAGTACTTAACAGTCAAGCAAAAACATTCAAACAAGTAATCAAGTTCAGCAAGTGCTCGAGCAACTTTGGTCCGAGTTTATGGGAAAATATGGGCAGCCCCTGGAAAGGCTTTGTTGAGTTTACCTTGCCTGCGTCGCCACCCACCGCGTTTGTTAGCGCTGACCTGAGCAGCACCTCCCCTGTCGGACTCAGCCTGTCGCCATATGGCCGATCCGTAAGTTCCACCTTCCCACCTCTTTTCTACGTGCCCCACCCCATCGAACACCCATCCACCCACCTTGCCCCGCATCTCTCTGCTGTGAATGGCCTAACCTCTTTCATCCTTTTTCGGGCTCCCGAGACAAGCCTCTATTAGTTATATTGTTGCAGGGTGAGGGGTGTTCTTCTGATTTAGACTGTAGAAATTTGGCACTTTTCATAAGCCTTGAAGAGTCTTTATTTTTTTTATTTTTTTTCTCTCTCTCTCTTTTCTTCCTTAATTTTACTTTTGCGGCACAATCCAGTGAAACCTTAGTCAGACCGTGACACGTGCAACTCGCGTTGAGCTACATTAATGCTAGTGTATAACTTCTCTCAAATCAAAGCAACACAAATGCAAGTTAAACTACATACCAGTTGGTGGTCCCTAGTTAAAAAAATAAAAATTAGAGTAGTAGCTCATTGCGATAGTGCATAACAGGGCCTAACAGAAGAGGCTGCTCTGGGACCCCCTTCATAACCCATAACCCATCACAAACCCTGTCCACTGTAGATGCAATGCTACCTGACCTGTCATTTGCATTTTCCAATTCTCCATCTTCAGTAGTTTTATTTTACTTGATCTTGTAGCATTTGCGACACTCCTTAAACTACTTCCCCTAACGTGCTGCACAAAGAAGTTGGTCGATTAGTTGTTGGTCTTTGTAGAGCCGTACCTGTTAGAAAGCACTAGTGTTTTGAAGCACTTATTGGTGCCATTGGTCGATACTGTAATGTGAGATTGTCATGGTAGCAGATTCATCGTTACTGAGTGGCCTTATGGTTTTTTTCTTGGGATTTTGGTGTCAGGATTTTGTTACAGGGTTTGAACAGTGGTGTTGGTTGTGATGAGCTACGATATGTTATTGGAGAAATCTTTGTACACATGAATGTGTAGTTTATTGCTGTGATATTGTGAAACTTGTGTATATGTTGGACCTCCAAAAATTGGTGCATGCCATGGGTACAACTCCAGTAGAAGATGCTGTAAAACTGGTTTTACATAATTGAATAACTTGAAATTGATATCTGGATTAGGGTAATTATAAGAAAACGATGTAACTATGCTCTTTTTCAAAGCTGTTGCCTCCTCCCCAACAGCATATCAAAGTCCTACCCTCAGTGTCAGAAATGGAACGAGGCTCTTCTGAACCTCCAGTGGCTCGCAACACTGGCTCTGCCCCATCTACCTCTACCGGTCCCATGCCTATCCCTCGCTCCTCTTCTGTCTCTTGCCATCCCCACCCAGGAAGTAAAAAACACAAGCGGACTCCGTTGTATCAGAGATCAGTAAGGGGGCATGTTCGGTGGTGCCCACACTGACTTAACAGCCCAGTGAGCTGCTGTTTTGTCATGTGACTTTTGCTTAACAGCATGGTATGTTGCGTGAAATACAAGTTCAACCAGGTTGCAGTGGCAGACTTTGATGAGTGAATTTTCATAGATATTCCAGTATAATTAATGGCTGGTAGAGGGAGGTGAACAGTTTTGTTTAACACGTGTCTGTCTAACCAGAATTGCATGGAATTTCTACAAAGTCTTGTTAGTGCTTTAGGTGTTTTGGAAGTAAAATCACTTGACAAATTGAGTGAATTTTAGTGCATGACACTTGTAAGCAAAGGTGCCACACGGTGTCGTTATTGTGTGTGTGTGTGTGTGTTCATTTATATTTTTCAGTCGATGGTATAAAATGTCCTAAAATTCTGTCTAGGCATCATCAACGTGTGTGCTCTGTTGATGAACATATACCCCCAGAAGACTCTGTAGCTTTGCTTTTTTCCCCTCCCCACTTCCTCTGAAGTTTGCTCTACCTGCATGTTTTGAAGTGATTTTTGTTGTTTTGTTTTTTTTTTAAGGTTGGCATCAAACACTGCATTAAACTGCAGCCTCTTTATTTATTTTTTTTCCTTTTCTTGTCTGCTTCACTATGACCCACTCCTGGATGCATTTTAACAGTTGCCTCTCCTCTTCCTCAGATGAGTTTTGACCCAGGCATGCTCCATAACAATGGACACACTGCATACGCCACAAACGGCACAGGGCCTGGCATTAGAGAGACTGGTGTAGTGGAGAAACTCCTGACTTCTTACGGGTTCATCCAGTGCTCCGAACGTCAGGCTCGTCTCTTCTTCCACTGTTCCCAGTACAATGGCAACCTGCAGGAGCTTAAAATAGGGGGTAAGAGCCTTGGACTTGTGTACCAATCATACACACTTAACGTGTTGTTCCTGTATCATTTGACATGTGCTAAGTGTGTTCTCTTCTGCTTCTCCGTCCTCAGATGATGTAGAGTTTGAGGTATCCTCTGACAGGCGCACTGGCAAGCCCATAGCAGTGAAGCTGCTAAAGATAAAGCCAGAGGTGCTGCCAGAGGAGCGCATCTCGGGCCAGGTGGGGCCAGACCTGCACGCCTATCCCTTTACTGTGCTGCATGGTTATATTCATCCAGTTAAGGAACACCATTTTATTTTTGGTTCTGTCGTTGTCTGTCAACTTAACATGTATATCGCCCATTGTGTGTGTTTGGGCGGGGGGATGTTATTGTAAGTAGACTGTAAAATTTGGTCCCCCTCTAATCCCGCATCTAAATTAAACTTTTTCCTCGAAGATTTCCAGTACATTTGCAATTTCAGATTTGGCTTGTTGTGCTGACATGCATGTTTGCTGGAGCTGTTGAATGTCTATTGAACAAATATGGTCAAGTGATCAATTGTAATTGCCCAGTGGCTATATTAATTTCTCTGTGAATGCTCACAGCAACTAATTCAGCTGGTCAGTTTCACAAACTAAACAAATCTTACTTGTACCATTCTGGTACACAGTTGTAAAGAGCCAGTCAGCCTGACTGCTGCATCATTAAGTTGAGGTCAGCAATGGGAACGCTGAGCCATGCTATGGCAGACTTTTTGGTTATGTACAGTTCATTAATGCAGACACATAATAAATCTAATTCTGAACACAGAGCACAATGTTACTGCACAAAACCTCCCACTCATACTGATTCATTCACTCACTAACATGTCAGGTTATCAACATGCTAGAGGCTGTTGGAGGCCTGACCGTGTGTACAGATTTTCCACAGCAGCACAGTCATGTACATATAACTGCTAACCTGTAGATGATCTGTGATACTTGATATACTTGTTACTGTGACATTTGAAATTCAGCCATTTCATCCATCCATCATGTCCAGAAATATTTTAGTTGGGCTATGTAATGACAATGAATATTCAACCTAGGATTGGCAAAGCAGTGTGTTAATGGCCTCCGCCTGCAATTTCTTGCAGGTTGTCTCAGCAATCCCGGTGCACTTGGATGGAAAGTCTGCTCCTGGCCAGGTGCCCACTGGCAGTGTTTGTTACGAAAGAAACGGGGTAAGAAAAGTAGCATGGATTACAGCATGCTTCATCAATGCAAGGCAGAATGTTAGTTTTATGTACAGACAGCACTCTGTTACTTATCCCATGCTTACCTGGGTTATTCTAAATGCGTACTTAGTACTTACATCTGCTTCCATGTAATAGTTAATGATGATGTGTCTCAATGATATGCAACCATATGCTCAGAAACTGCATGTGCTCACTCCAGATACCATGGTGTAAATCTTTAGCCTCCACAGTACATGGCTGGCTGTCCTTCATATATATGCAGTTTTTTTTACTTGGTCTGAAATGTGAAATGTTGTTACGGTTAATAGGTTTGCCCTAAACTCTTTAACAAAGTTTTACAGTGGTGTGATGTTCCACAGGAAGTGTTCTACCTTACCTACACTCCTGACGACGTAGAGGGTAATATCCACCTGGACACAGGCGACAAAGTCAGCTTTTACATGGAGACCAACAAGCAGTAAGTCTTTACACCATGCCAGAATTGTCTTAATACTTCCCTGCTTGAACTGGATAGTTAGATATATTACTCTTGTTTTTCAGTACCGGTGCAGTCAGCGCTCGTAATATACAACTTGTGAAGAAAAAGCAAATGAGATGCCAGGGTGTGGTGTGTGCTACAAAGGTAAGGACCACTGATATCATTACATGGACCATTGTTCTTAAACAATTCAGATAGAGTCTGGTTCTTTTTGACTAAACAAAACTAAATGCAAAAACGGTTGAGAAACAAAGTCCTACACTTCCCCATCAACCCAGGAACTGATCTGTTTTAGATGGGTTAGTTAATGCCAGTTGTATCTGGTTCCATACCATGATTTCCACCATACAGATGAATATAATGATACATTGACTAAAATGCATGCATAAATACATTACAAATATAATCTTTCAACATGAGTTACTTTAGCCTCAGCATAGGCTGATTTTTTAATTTTTTATTTATTTTTTAAATTCCTCTAAGATACTCTTGATACAGGCCCTGGATATTCCGTTGTGAGTCGTAGGTACCTGTTGTGTTGAACCATATGTTGTCGTTTAGGAGGCGTTTGGATTCATTGAGAGAGCCGATGTGGTGAAGGAGATCTTCTTTCACTACAGCGAGTTCAAGGGTGATCTGGAGGCTCTGCAGGCTGGAGATGACGTTGAGTTCACCATCAAGGACAGAAATGTAGGTGCCTTTCAGCAAATTTGAATGTATCTCATTCTTAACTGATCAGCCTGAATATTTGTGTACAACATTGTTTACATTTTCTGTTCTTGTGGTCATAGGGTAAAGAAGTAGCCACAGATGTAAGGCTGCTCCCCCAAGGAACGGTCATCTTTGAGGATATCAGCATTGAGCAGTTCGAAGGCACTGTCGTCAAGGTCATTCCCAAGGTTCCCACCAAAAACCAGGCAAGTACATTGAAGGTCTGGCAATGTATTTGCAGAGCCTTTGGTTTTAAAAGCAAGCCGGGAACTGTGACCCACCAACCAAGAATATAACAACTTTGACATATCCTTTTCTTCCTGCTTCCATAGAACGACCCTCTACCAGGTCGAATCAGTGCCCGGATCGGTTTCACTGATAAAGAACTGCCGTTTGGCGAAAAGGACACAAAGTCCAAGGTGACCCTTTTGGAGGGAGATCACATACAGTTCAACATCTCCACCGACCGCCGAGACAAGCTGGAGAGGTCTACCAACATCGACATCCTCCCAGACACCTTCAACTTCACCAAGGAGACCCGTGAAATGGTGAGTATTACGAAAGGGTAAATTTGATTTTCCTGGTCAATTGTGTATATAAAGCATGATTGTAGAGAGAAAGGCAGCCACATTCATCAAACTGAAGTGAATACCTATTCAGACATTAACTTTGTCACCCAATCTTCTCCTAGGGGGTGATTGCGGCTATACGTGATGGCTTTGGCTTCATTAAGTGTGTGGATCGGGATGCCAGGATGTTCTTTCATTTCAGTGAAGTTCTAGAGGAGAGCCAACTGCACATCTCCGATGAAGTGGAGTTCACTGTTGTGCCTGTAGGTCCTGTTTATAAGCTTTTCACAAAAGTATGTATTCAGTATTATTCCTTAAGCAGGTCCATTCAAATAATTTTTTGTCAATAACAAACTAAAAGTAAATGTCCCGCTGTTTCCAGGATATGCTGTCTGCTCAGAGGAACCATGCAGTGCGCATCAAGAAGCTGCCCAAAGGCACAGTGTCCTTCCATACCCAGTCTGAGCAGCGCTTTGTGGGTGTGGTGGAAAAGGAAGTTGTGGCAACCCCCAACAAGAATACTAGTCCCACCAAGACCAAGGAGAAGGTACTATTATTACCAGTGTTTTGTACATGTACATCCCACCAGGATGATCAAAAACCATAGCCTTATAGTCCACTCCAACCCACTTCATCGACCGACATTATCTACCCACTTCCCAATTTTTGTTTTAGTTCTAATTTTCCTCTTTGCTTTCTCCTCCAATGACTTCATCCTGTTCATGCTCCTTGTTGGTTAGAAAAAAGACAAGGTAGGACTTGAACCTCCTGCATGAAGCCACATCAATGAAGCCTCATAAATAAATGATAAAGATGCTCGTATTCTAGACAAATTGTACAAACTTATACCAATAGTCTATACGTTTCACTAACATTTAGGCTAAGATAATTATTTGATTCCTAAACTTTAGATAAACAATCTAAAAGTCAGCAATCAACAAATAATGCAGCGTGATGTTGACAAGCTTTGCTGTCTAATGGATGTCTGTCTTTTATTTTTTTTTAAGGGTAAAGTTGTAGAAAAGGTCAGTCTTTGCAGGCTTCTGGCCCACTGATTGCCTCCTTTATCCTGTTTTATTTGACAGCATGGTGTTTGATCACCAATTAACCCGTAAACCCGAGTCTTGTATCACTGTTTCAGTGTGTTGTAGGGCTGCACAATTAATGATGAAACGGTAGTCCTAGTTACTAGTATGGTTTGTGGGAACAATCTGTTAAGTATTTTTTGTATAAAATATATCATCATTCAATAACATTTTCTTTTTGTCCTACCGAATGATGTAAGCAGCATCTGGATTAGCCATTTAATCAGCATTTCTCTGGTCTCCATTACACCCATCCCTTTATGGCACTTGAATTCAATATAGTTGCTAAATGTTGTATGTACTACAATAGTACAATAATAGTGGAAACTACAATAGTGCTGGGTAATTATGCAGCCCTACATTGTAGGCTGTAACTCAGAGCTGTCGCAGTAGACTAGCCGAACGCTAACCAATTAGGCTGCTACAGAATGATGCAATGCACACACTGGTGCCTCTCGTATGCTTGTGTAGGCCATCTGCGCACCTTCATCTAATACACTTCATCCTATGACATCATCTGATCGAAACAGTTGTGACATTGGTAGCTCACACTAGTTTTGTTGCAGCATTGAGACAGTGGGCCTTGGCTGGGGACAGCTGGATCAGCTATTGTTGGTGCTAATTTCTTGTAAGATAATGTACATTTGTTTCACTCTCTGTAGGAAGCTGAGGAAGGAGTTATTGCATATGAAGACTGCGGAGTGAAGCTCACTGTACCATACCATACCAAGGACCTGGAGGGAGGAGGTTACCCACAAGTCGGAGACAAGGTATTTGAGTGACACTGCACTGAGAATTAAATTAAGACAGTACCAAAGGAAAGCAACAAGATAAACTCTTAAATAGATTTACATATTGAAGTAATGAACTCAATTGTTAGTCACTTCCAAATAGGTGGGGAATAGGTCTGCT
>NW_023339707.1:5497415-5500328 GCF_004916995.1 Morone saxatilis
GTGTGTGTGTGTGTGACGTATTCATGTTCTTACTTCAGGTGGAGTTCTCTATCAACGAAGTGAAGCGAACTGGCCAGCAGAGCGCAGTCTCCATCAGGGTCCTCAACCGTAACGCCTCCAATGCCAAGAGACTGCATGGATTTGTTGCCACACTGAAGGACAACTTTGGCTTCATTGAGACAGCAAATCATGACCAGGAGATTTTCTTCCACTACAGGTAGTAGAGGTTCAAGTTCTAAGATGCGTTTTTTTGAGGGACTTATTTGCTCATTTACCGATTAATGGCTTCTTATATTGGATTTCTCCTCAGTGAAATGTGTGGAGACTTGGAGAACTTGGAGCTGGGCGACACTGTGGAGTACACTCTCTCTAAGGGAAAAGGAAACAAAGTTAGTGCTGAAAAGGTTACTAAAGTGGCTGCAGGTATGACGGGTTTAATTCCAGCTATATCACTTATTATAATCATATTTGGAAATTTTTGGTGGCCTACAAATAGTGTGTTTGTCGCATTCAGTGAATGGCTTTGTTGAGGATGTTGGTGCGACATTGATGATGGGGAAAGTCATCCGTCCCTTACGCAGTGTGGATCCCTCCCAAACGGAATACCAAGGGCTTATTGAAGTCACAGAGGAAGGTTGGTATATTGTTATGAGACTTGTAGACCAACATTTAAAGCACTGTTAAAACTTAAGATGATATTGATCCTCCTTTTTGGTTGTTCAGGTGGAACTAAAGGCCAGAACTATCCCTTTGGAATCATGGGTATGGCAAACAAGGCAGATTGTCTGCAGAAAGGAGAACTTGTGAAGTTCCAGGTTTGCACAGTTGCTCAAACTGGACAGAAGATGGCCTGTAATGTGGTCCCTCAACGCAGAGCCATGGTGGAGTGTGTCAAAGACCAGGTAGTGATCCGTTATTTGTTTCATTAGCACTCATTGCATCTCACGTATCAGGAATCTGTGTTGAACTTACCATTACTACAGTATTACAGCTGGAGTATGTTGAATGCCAATTTTGAATCCTGAGGTTGTCATTTTGTTGCCCCCAGTTTGGCTTCATCACATATGAAGTTGGTGAGAGCAAGAAGCTGTTCTTCCATGTAAAAGAAGTGCAAGATGGCCTGGAGCTCCAGACCGGGGATGAGGTGGAGTTCTCTGTTGTCCTCAATCAACGCACAGGAAAATGTAGTGCCTGTAATGTACGCAGGGTCAGGTAAGGACTCCAGCACACAATTAATGATGTAGAACCTGGTTTACAGTTTTCTGGATAGAATTCGGCCTTAACTTGTTAGCAGTACACTGTATGTTAAACCTTTTTAAGTAACATAGCCCTCAGACCGATTATCTTCATGTGCCTAACGTTACAGTGAGGGGCCTAAACCGGTGGTGACTCCGCGTCCTGATCGTCTGGTGAACCGATTGAAGAGCATCACTCTTGATGACGCCAGTGCTCCTCGCCTGGTCATTGTAAGACAGCCCCGTGGTCCTGACAATTCAAAGGTACAACCATGCCTGTGCTATTGCCTTATTATTATCTGTACTATGTATGTTCTTTGGCCTGATGTGTTAATCATAGCTTTTAAATACCTTTTTTTATTATTATTAAATATTGTAAATATTTGTGTAAAATAAGTGTTTTTAATGAGAATTTATACCAGTACATATAGTGGAAAACAAGGCTATATACTGAATCAGCTGGATTAGATTAGAATGAAGTACCTGGAAAAATCAATGTAGATAGGTGTTGCATTAATGCAAAAATTGTACTGCCATATGCAGTTAACAGTAACTGCACTTCAGCTGACGAGATGTGTGTGTATATATGGCTGGCTTTTAGGGTTTTTATTGTTTTAATGTTAAGTATTTAGAGTAAATGGGTTTTAGATCTTCCTCCCTGCAACTTCTAATTGCCATTGGAATACTAATACACTAATGTTTCTGTCCCCTCCTGTACAGGGCTTCAATGTTGAGCGCAAGACCCGCCAGCCAGGTGTCATTGACTGAGCAATACAGAGCCCGCCCTGTTTGGTGTTGGTGGGATGCTGTCCCAAAGGGCAACAGCAGGGGATAAGGGAATTAAATTTAACACATGCTTGTACACAAACTCATACACAGAACATACGCACACATACAGTAATCGGCATGTGTAATCTTTGTCCCATTGATACCTGCGTGGGAACTTTTTTCATTCCACAGTTCCCTGCCTCCCATGTATGATGTACTTGATAAAGAGTTCCACACAGCGGTGTACGTGGGATCTGAGTGCGTGTGTGTGCGTGTGTGATGTATCCTAGGAGTCATCATAGTGTGTGTAACTGAGATATTTGTTTCTGAGGGTCTTGTACCTCTAAATCAGAGTGATGACTGTGTGGCTGTCTATGTCCTTATCTTTTGAATCTGCTTTGTCTGGAATTCTGCACCTGTAATCTGTCCAGTAGTTTTGCCTGGGTGAATGAGTGTGATTGTTGGCATGTCTTTTGAGCATCTGCTCCTTTTTTTTTTTTTTTTTCTCATATTTTTTTGCTCCTTTACCCATGGAAACTTAAAATGCATTCATTGTAAAGTTTCCACTACTGTATGCTTTCCTACAAGACGCATAAAGCAAAGCAAAGTTCCCTCCATAAGGAGGATCATATTTCTCATATGTGCGAGCTTAAACTGAGGATTCTTCTCTGCTCGGTTTTTTGAGCAGTTTTTAAAATGCTTTATTGAAGAGCTGAAGTGAAAGCATGGTGTGTGTATGATGTACGTGAATGTCAAAGTAGTTAATCTAATGGGATTTACTTTTACCAATCTGGAGCCTTTTAGATACCTTTTTGGTATTCACATGCTCCACTTAAGCAATTTTTCCCAGGTGCAGAATTCCTTGTGGCATCTTATATCTGCAGTTCTTTTATACTATGTTTTTTTTTTT
>NW_023339707.1:5500428-5556443 GCF_004916995.1 Morone saxatilis
ATTAAATTTAAAAAAACAACAAAAAATTAGATGTATCCTCTGTTCCCAGCCAACCGCCAAAATATTCAGAACAATCTTAGGGTGGCTTTCTTTTCTAGTAGAAATAATACTGATATGCATCCCAAACCTGTGGGTTGAACTATACTGTATGTAATGTGTGCTTTTTTTCTTAGTGAAAGTTCAAACTTCAGATATAATGAAACAAATTTAACTTAAAGAAGGAGAAAGGTAAAGTATTAGAAATTCAGTCAAAAAGAAAAAAAAAAAAAAAAACTAAGAATCAGGATATCAGTTATTGTGCTCTGGAGACATGCTGGGTGAGCTTTGTGCCTCTGCACATTAAGTTACAGTCAAATTAATTTCAACTTTGGAGATCACTGGGTTTCAGTTGAACCACGTACAGAGGTTCTCATGTACTTTTGTTAATGGTCTTGAATGAAACAATTGAATTAAAGTTTTATGAAAATCATGAGCTGTTGTGTAATTGTCTTTTATTTTTGAAAGTCTGCTTTATTTAAGACTGAATACAACTTGAAAGCATCAACTAGCTGTGGAATGTATCATGCAGACCAGTGTTCAGTCAAGCACAGGAAATGACCAACAGTTGTTACAAACAGACCAATGTGCATATGCGTTGTTTAGTGCTCCACAGCTAAATCTTAACTAGGGCTTCTCAGCAGATGACAACATGTACAAATTCACCAAAGATAAATTCAGAGCTTTTAGTCCAGTGCCACCCCTCTAAGATGAGCACCAGCTCTCTCCAGGAGTGCAGTATTTGTGTTGCAGAGAACAGCGAAATGCATCATCCAGTCCATTTATTTAAGGCTGATTCTTTGTTTACGTCCTCAGAGGCAGCTTAGTCTTCATGAAGGACACAATGTCATTAAGTCTAAAGAGGCTTTTGTGCCTATGGACATTATCCCGAAAATGTACAGAAAGCTGCCTGCTAGACAAAATGAAGTTTCCAATTTATATGAAATAAAGGCAGAAATGCTCTCCTTTCCCTCTCTTCCATTAAGGTTACATCATGTACAATATATTCCATAATTTCCAAGGCAAGGGTTGGGTGCTCAAATTAAATTCTTAGTCTGTTAATTTAAAATGTGCTATATCGACTTCAGCTGATCCTTTGACGGGGCTCACTTTTGGTTCTGAACCCATTTAATCACTAGAGGGCTCACTTAAGTAAATAAACCAAGGGAAGACTGTGCTAATGTCGATGTGGGTGCACCAGGGTGCTAGTTCCTACATCCCAACACACTGAGGACACAAAGTATTGGTTATAAACGTTCAATGCAAGTTAGTGTTAGTTAGTTAGTGTCTTGCATTTTAAGGAATACAATTGTTACAACTGTTGTACAATGAAAAATTCATATTTATTGACTCAATAATTGACTTAATCTGATTCTAAACCTTGGTGCTCCCCAGATATATAGTAAGCTCAGAGCGGTGAATCACCTTCTTTTTAGTCTGTGATTGAGAGCCTTGGGCTTCAGACCAGCGTGTCCACCACTCCCTCAGCTCGGTGGGTCCTGTGGGCCGTCGCTCCTTTATCTGACTTGGAGGAACTAGAGCATAAGGAGGGTTTAAGTCTTCTCTGGGCAGGAACTTCCTGTTAATATTTACATCCCCATCTGGATCAGATTGTCGCTTTAGGTCCTTGGTTGAAACAGCTGAAATCCCAGTGGCCGTTGTTGCATTTGCACCAACCTTTGAAACCATCTCTGACTCCTTTTGAGCAACGTTTTGAGTGGCAAAGAAATCAAGTCCCTGCATTTTGTGCCTGTACTCCTCCAGTTTGTGCTTGCACTCAATGGCCTTCGCCCTCATCTCAAGGAACTGATGCTGCAAATCCGTCTCGTAACCTTCTTCTGCCTTTAATTCGTTCTCCCAAAACTTGATCTGCTCCATCTCCTCTTCAGCCATTCTCTCCTTGGCTTCCTCCTCATCTTTTTTGGCCCTCTGTTTTTCCTCAAGCTCAAAAATCTGTTTGTCTACGCGTGCTATTTGGACTTGTAAATCTTGCAAACAACTGAGCTGACATATAATGGTTTCTCTTAGACAGTTTTTCTCATCTTCATTTGCAGCACAGCTCGAGCTGAACAGGCCATCAGATTTTGCCTGTTGAGTTTTCCTGGAGTGTTTGCTTTCTTTGCCCTTCGTCTGACTTCCCATGCAGCAGGATGTTTGACTATCCAAGTTTGACTTTAAACTTTTCTGTCCTCTGACTTTGCTCCTGCTAGTTCGACCTGAGTAATCTTTGTCAACAGCGAGAGAAAAATCCAAAGAGGTGCAATTCCTTTTATCAGTCCTCTTACTGCTTTCCTTATCACAGGCAGTACTATAGACCTTGCCTTTACCCAGACTCTCCAGCCATTCCAAGGCCTCTTCCATGAGTGTCAGAGACTTTCTTTTAGGCCTTTTCAGGTCCTCTTTTTGCTGCTCAGTCTCTTGTCTAGAACCGGACAACGGTGGCAGGCTTTGACGATGCAAACTTAGTGAACCGCTGCCCCGCCGCATTCTGGTGCCTGGGTCTTTTCTTCTCAATGGCGGGCAGGGCTGGTATCTACCAACCTTTGTCCTACTCATTTCGTCCCACACTGAGGGTCCGTTGTGGAGCAGTGTGAGTTGGACCTCTCTGGCCTGCTCACCGTACTTCTCAAGTGTCTCCAGAAGGCGTTCGTTGGGCGTCATGCACCGCTCAAAGTCTTTGAATTTCTCTCGTAGTGTGTAGCGTCCAGATTGACCTAAAGAGAAAGATGGCAATGGGGTTGTCAGGTTAACATGTCAGAGTACAAATCTTATTACAGTGTAGAGACATACATACCCAGGGCTTGGGCCAAAGCTATGACCACTTCTTGGCATGTTGTTTCCTCTGTAACTCCACAGACCACGCGTGGGATACCGTCCACAGACACCTTCACTTCCATTGTACCCAATCTGCGATTTGAAAAGGACAGTCAAGTTTAGTCAGTGTCTGGCACATTGTGCAAGGCTCACTTCTCTGTTAAAGGAAGTGGTGGAGACATTCACTGTTATCTGTCTGCCCATCATGTTGTCGCTCAAGCTCGAGGGCAGTTTAAAGCATTTTAATAGGATGTCTACAGTGACCTTTATCCCTATAATACCAAAAATAAATGAACAGAAAACAAGCTTTAAAGAATTAAAATAAATATTCATTCTAAAATATTAGAAGGACCTACCTTTTTGTCCTGCTTGTAGTTAAGATGGTCAAACCTCTCTGCTCTGGGGGAATGTTCTGTTTGGGAGGAACAGTTGAGCAATTAAGACCAATTAAAATTCCCGAAGGCAACTACCACTGTTTATGATCCCACCCATCTTGCATAGTTTCCATTTTCCCTGAAAAAACACAGCAAGATTTAATTTCCCGGCTCATATGACAGAAAAAACAGCAACAGGACACATTTTATCGGGCACTGTCGGTATTGAGATGGTATTAGGAACATGAACAGGGGTCTAAGTTATCAATCAGTGCTTAAGGAGACTTTGAAGTTGGAATGAAGAGGCCTTTAGGTACATATGTGTATTTCCATTACTCAAACCAAATGTATTAGTGTGTAAGTATTTTCTATATTCATCAACAGCCAACTTTCTCAACAGCGACTGCTGAGGCCCAAGTGGCACTTCCGGAGTAATGCTAAATGCTATAACATAGTGTAATGGTGTGTGAAGCAAAGTTCCAGTATTGTGTTATTCCAACAAATTTTACCACGTTTTTCTTTTTTTTTTTGGCAGTCCATGTTTCACCCTAAACTACAGTTTAAGTCATTTAAGAAAAAAGCATCAGTATCACATTATAATGTGAAAGGCTTATTGTTATAACAAGAAGTTTTTCACGTTATAACAAGATATTTTAATATTATTACAACATTCAGACAATAAACTTTTCTTGTTATCATGTGAAATCATTATTGTATTCTATAACTTGATATTATAACAATATAAGTTATCACGTTATAATGTGAAAAGTTTCACATTTAGACCAGATAAATGAAACCAGAAAAGTGACAAAGACAACAAACTTTCATGTTCGAATATGAAAAAAAGAAAAGAAAGAAAAGTCCTAGACTAACTACAAAACAAAGGTAGTGCCATTTGTGGAGTAAAATCAGTGTTATGAAACTTGCTGTGTGTGAAAACAAAGGTCCTGTATATACATGTGTGCACCAGCGATTATGTGGTTTTTCTGGTTTTAGATTTGGGTGTTCCTCTTTATCTTTCTAACAGGAAGAGTGATTACAATCCAAACAGAACATGTAAACATGCTGAACTTGTAAACTGCACCAGTGAGCCATTACATTAAAGCACATACTCATTCCTCACTGAGTCTGCACTGTTACATATTCTCAACCTCCATTCATTAAAAGCAGGTCTATTACTTTTCAAAAGTTCAGATTTTACCTAAAGCTAATATACTTCTTTTGGAGATTTATAAAATAAATCTGTATTGTGTAAAATATGTTGCATGTAATAAACTCAGTTCAGACAACACAGTTGCTATAACGCTGCAGTGACATTCACTTGTCAGTGTGGCTGTTGGAGGAACCAAGGTTTCACATTTCTTCCTACATGCACTTGGAGGATTCGTCACCAGTGAACTTGACACCAGTGATATTCAATACCAAACAAAACAATGTTATATGACACTAACTTGAACTATTCATATCTATTAATACATTAGAAATATATAATTGGAGGTTGCTTTTTTGGGTTTGTTTCATTCTGGTGTTCACAGCTTTGGTGTTCATTGCGCTCATGTTTTGCAGCTTCTCACAGATTATCATACTGAATGATATATGAAATGAATTAGAAAAGTTAAAGCCATAGCAAACGTCCGTATGGACAAACACAACTCTCAGACTAGAAGCCAGACATGGGAACACCTGTTGTAACTTAGTAATGTCTGACAGTCCGGGTGATGATGATAGGAGTAATATGAGACAGGGGAAACTTGGACTCTGTGCTCCCTCTTGCCCATGTAAACCACATGTCCAACTACTGATAATCTCTTAGGTTCATGGTGAGGAACAGTGAGATCTTTGTACACCAGGAAGAGCCAATCTTCAAAGAACTGTTCATTCATGCCAGCCTGTGCATTTGTTGCCACTTGCCTTTAACAGTTTACCCTTCAAGTTCACATTTATGTGGCAACTTGGCAAAAATCTGAAATGTTGCATAAAGAATTCATACAAAAACGTTCAACCTCAGCTTGTAGTTATTGTGGTCAGATCATTTGAGATGAGCAACTGAAGATTAAAACCAAAATTTGTTGAGAAGAAATTCATTCAATTTCTTTAATTAATAAATTGTTTTTAAATATTCTGTCGAAACAGCAATATGGCATGAGGAAATTAAACCAATCCATGTCTTGTGTTCAAGAGGATTCATGTGTCAATTCAATTTAATTCCAATTATGAGTAAAACATAAACTGAAGTTTAACTTGGAATTGTAAAGGTGTCTTTTTGAAAAGGATTAACTGAAATTGATTATTATTTACAAAATGTCCAGTTTCACCAGTAGCTTTCCAAAAGTTAAAACTTTTGTCTGAAATTTTTATTTGTCAGTCTTTGGCTGATTTGTCTGACTGCCCATTTCTAACCTGATCTCTTTAACTTGTACCAGAAGAGGAACTTTGACATTTAGGATCGCATTCCCTAAAAATAGATGGCTTGTTAAGTGTCTTCAAGCTGCACAGTGTCTTAGGATGAACGGATAAGCAGACGTGTGTTACACAAGTGAATGGCAAAGTCTGTGCAATGATGAGGAGGATTTGTCCTCAGTAACAACCAATAAAACATAGCCATTATTTAAAGGGTAATTCACGACAAAATTACAAAAGATATGCAGATAGTTAAGGTCTTATTTGTCTTGGTTTTGAAATATCTCTAGGCTTTTTGCCCCTACCCTGATAAAATGGAAGTGCGTGTGTGGAATTTTGTTTGTGGTGCTCAAAGCAGTAAAAATTACATTTAAAAACCTTTTAAACCAGCAGTATTGAAGTACTGAAGTGTCTTGAGACAATGACATATCGCAGCCGCCTAACCTGGCAGGAGATACCTCCTGCCCCTTACGTGAAGCAGATGGCATAAATCACTTTCTTCCATCGCCCTTCCATTGTCTCAGATTAGAGTCTTGTGGTTCAGACATTTGCGACTTCATAGGGTTTTCAAGAGCCCCCCCCCACTGTTTTATTTCGTCGACTGGCCCATGACACCTCAGATGGTCTCGACAGTGGAACCAGCATCCTGGAACCACTCAGTCCCTCAGGTCTACTCACCACTTAGTTCTGCCCTCCCTCTCCTCTGCCCGCCTTGTTCTGCCATTCTTCTTAGTCATCTGGTCTCTGTCCGCTTGGTGATGTCCCTGACCAATTTCTTGCAGACTGGCCCTCTGACCCTGTGGTTTATCAATGATCTCAGAGTGACTGCCCTGGCAAGCCCCTGCAACCAACTTCCACCGGGAGGTTCCAGGCTCCCAATCCTCTCTGTTGGCTTCCTCTCTCGTGCTCATGCGCCTTCTCAATCCTTTCCTCCCAGGGTACTGTTAGCTTCAAGAGAGCCAGGTTTGGCAGTTCTTGACCAGAGTACGTCAGGACAGTAATTCTTCTGTTAAATTGAGTTGCCTTCCAAGGTAAACTTTCCCAGTCATTCACTGTAGCAAGGATCCCTGTACCCCCAGCCTTTCTGCCTTCTCCCCTGGACAGAAGAATCTTTTGAGTCCTCACCTGATCGTGCCGCCATTTGAATCTCCCATCTGTCAGACTTGTTCGGCATGATGTCAGTATGTGTTCCAGGTTTGCTGGTCTCCCACACAGGAAAAGCAGAAATTCTGAGCTAACTTGTACCTTTCGAGGTCTGTTGGTTTTGCTAGGACCTTGTTCACACACACTGGTAGCCTCAAGCCTTATACTTCCTTGGAAGGCCATTCCTCTCCAGAGCTCTTACCCACATCTCTGCTTAGTTGAGCATCTCATTCATACTTGCCTTGAATAGATATTCCCAAAAAACTGAGTACAGGCCTCTAGAAAAAGAGAGGTTGCTTTTCAGAATCAGAATCAGAATCAGAAATACTTTATTGATCCCTGTGGTTTGTTAAGTAGTAAATATCTAATGTGATTCATTCCTTTATGCAGCAAATTTGCTCTCACCAGTTACATGAAGATTGATACTACTTATGTGTGGCAAAGTTGGCTGGTTGACCACTTTGGTCTAGACTGAAATGTCTCAATAATAATTAGATGAATTGTCACTGTGAGTATGTTAACATGCTGACGTTAGCATTTAGTTCAAAGCACCAATCAGAACAGCTTCACTGAGCCGCAAGCGTGATGGGAACTTGATAGCAAAAAAGTCACTAACGTTGTTCTGTGAAGGTTAACAGAATTAGATCTACTGTGTAGAATTTCTTTAAATATTTCTCTCTGATCTTTGCCGTAAAAATGCCCATAAATTAAAAGACAAAAACAAGCCTTCGTTGTCCTAACCAAGACATATGTGAAACGGCTCAACATTATTTTAAAGGGCCTATTCCACCTGATCTGATCTAATCAAATTACTAAGGTCAGGTGCGAGGATCCCATTTTCCAGGTCCAATTTTCAGGATTGTCATGTTTTCAAATTAAGCACCATGGGAAAAGTCGTGTTGCATATGCACTGTGCACTGCACATGTGCACCCCTCTAAACACCCACCTACCATGTGCATAGAGACTTGAGCAGATATCTGGGATGTTATATAATATGAGCCCCCCCCCCACACACACACACATACTCATCTCTTTTGTCTACACGCTGTGCCTGTCAAGGGGTCCTGCATGCACACATAGACCACTTAAAATAGACTTGGACACATATGAGTTGCCCCGTTACGTTGAGGCGTGTTCCGTGTGGGCATAGAAGGTTCTGGTTACACTTGAGGCAGAGGGAGCTTAATATTGCACCGACCAAGCTCAGGGCTCCACACTTCCCTTCTACAGTGGGCCAGTGGCTGACCACCCTTTAACAGTCCTCAGGGAGCGTTTTACTGGAAGAGCATCACCATGCCTAAAGTCTTAGTGCCAGGTGAGTATGAGCAGAATGACTCTGGTCACCTACAGAAAGAGGGTTTGAATAGCATTTTCAAAAAGTTATTTTACATTGACACGTCACTACAAAAATTAACTGAGGAAAGCCTTCACCAAAAGTGTTTTCAGTTTCTTTTTTTCCCCCAGAACTTGTAATGTATGTCTGTATATTATAGAGGTCATATCCCTCACTGCGTGAAATATCAACAACTGTTAAGGTACTAAATTCCCATATGTTTGCCAGTGCTACATCATCATTCTAATGGATGGTACTGACAGCTTTAATGACAGGTTCATTGGGGTTAAAATGCATATAGTTCCAATATGAAGTTTATACTGACTAATATATAGTCATCACAAAGTCTCTTTCTTAGATTTGGACACTTAAATAACATAATAAAATTTAATCTGTGTTTGCACCAAATAGCTGACAAGTTTGAATGTTCCTATTTTAGCTCAATCAGCAGATTCCAACATCAAAATACCTTTCTTCACGTCAGTTGCATTCATATCATAAAACAAACTGGCAGTGCAGAATCTAGTGAGCAATTGCGTATCTGCTGCGAAAAAGGAGAGTGATGTTTGATGGATGTGACTTGTCAGCAGATTCTCCTTCATCAAGTGTGACAGAAGGTTGGGCCATGCAGCAACCTTTGCTCAATTCATACTTGCTGTTTCGCTACTACTGTTCTAAATGCTGTTGTAATGGTTGCTAATTATAGGCTTACCGCCACCAAGCACTGGGCAACTGGCAAGTATGAAGTCGCATTATGCAAGAGGTAAAAAATAGAAATGCAATGGTCTGAACAGCTGCCGGCTGAAGAGCTTGATTTCACATCTTAATAGAGTTAGGTGGTTGTAATGATTTAGCAGGTAATGTCAGAGAGTGTTTACACTTGTTGTGATATTCTGATGTGACTGCAGAGATTTCACACCAATGTTGTCATGCGGTCCATGCAGGGAGGTTTTACGATCTGCTGGAGCAGGTGTGGAGAGCTGACAACAAATGCATTAATGATCAAACTGATCAAATTCAGATCAGTCTTATATAAAAGGGCCAGTTTACTGAAACCCCCCCAAAAAACAGATTGTCTAGTGGGATTTAGCCATGCAGAGTGTTTTTGGTTTTATTTACAGAGATTTTGAGATACAATGGAGGTTAATTTAATTTGTGCTGAAATATTCAAAACTTTACCCTGAAAAACTCAACTGTGTCAGGAAACGTGTGCAGGACATGGCACATAATCCACAGAACTAACAATTTCATTTCATGTCATTAAGAGTATTTTCTATTAAAGGAATGCTCCCAAAAACAAGCAAAGTCTGTGGACAGTTTTCTTTTTGTGTAGCTCACTTGCTTCCTTTTAATTACTGCTTTGAGACATAACCACACTTGTTTTGCTTCCCTCTAACCTGGACCGTCTCACCCTAAATGGGACTTTTTGCTTACCGAGCAGAGGGAGGAAGTAAGTATGGCGCTAAGAAACTATCCAAGAAGTTGGGGGTAGATGTGAAGCATATCAAATGCATGGATGTGACTCATGTCACTCAGTGACTGATGTGTCACATCACCAAATACTTTTTCATGCATTTAAATGCAATGCAATTACAAACGTAATATGGATCTTAGTAAATGAAGATCTATTCCACTGAAAATGGAAAGTAGGCTAATGGGATATAGTGGAAATGGACACCATTTATTAATGTATTGTTCACATTCAGTATCAGTTATCTGCTTCATTATATTGGTTTGGATCAGATGCTTCACAAACAGCATTATTAGTTTAAAACTGAACTGAAAGTGATTATTTACATTAATGAATGACTTTTCCCAGGTAGCTCACCGACTCCTCCACCATGGGAATGCTTATCAATATGCAAAGCAGCACACAAACAAGACTTCACTGACCTTCAGACTTGTTTGAACCATCAAAGGAATGCCAGGGATACACAGGAAATGCATCTTTACACGCATGGAGATGGTAGCGGTGCTGTAATGGAATCACATCAACTGAGTATCCTCCATATTTGATTCAAAACTAGGAAGCACTGAGACCACAAACTTATCTCTGCACGTATCCTGAAGATGCACTTACCAATTCTTTGTCCAGCTGCTGTGTCCGAATATATTTCAAGAGTAACTGTTAAATCAGTTTAACAGTCACATGTCCTCTCCATTATTCATCCCCTTTATCTTAATCCAACTTATCCATTTACCATAAACTGTATTTACTGGTCTAATGTCTCATTTCATTGCTCATATCCTCAGCATCTTCTATTGCATGTATTTCTAATCTATATTCTATATTGTTAATAACTGATGAATGTTATAGTTAGTGGTGGAAAGTTTGCTATACTTGAGTACAGTTTTGAGGTATTTCTTTAATTGAGTATTTCTATTTTATGCTACTCTATACTTAATAAATTTTGGAAGCCAATATTGTACATTTTACTCCACTACATTTATTTGGACAGTTTTAGTTACGTGCTACTCTGCAGTCGGATTATTAGTAAAAAATATAATCAACCAGTAAATGCTTATGTATTTTTATGGATCATGCTGGTATGTGGCAGTACATAAAGTAAATAATATAAGCCCCACCTTTACCAGCTGCAACATTAGTGGTACTTACATATTAATGAATTTTACCTGTAGCACAGTTTTACACTGTGGTATTGCTACTTTTACTTCAGTAAAAGATACTTAAAAGTACTTCCTCCACCACTAATTATAATGCAGGTACATTTCATAAAGTGTTATATATTCATAACTACGTTAATTATATGATGCATTTGATTTGCATATATTGTAAAACAGTTAAGGGTTGTATGTCATCCTCATGTATAACACCTACCTACCTAACCAATGCTTTTCTAACACTCTCTTTTTTGGGTTTTGTTCCGGGTGGTGCTACTTTCTTGCTGGGCATAATCAGGTCAAGAGAGTAAGTATGGAGAGTGAGAAGTAGAACCCCAAACCGCTTCAGTCGGTTTATGTGCCGTAGCAGAGTTGGTGTCTTAGAGCTGAAAGCCTTGACTTTTGGCTAGTGAGTGCATGTAACAAGTAGAGTTTGATTTAGAGAGTAGTTATCTCTGGAGTAGGCATCATGTAATGCCACTCATGCTGTGTATTGTCACTGTGTTTCTTATGAAACTTGAACGTCTGTTGATGTACTGTTGTTTGTAGCTTGGTTCATAACTCCAGTCATTTTAGACCTTGACCCTCTTTTCCTTTCATTTCTTTTCAACATATTGAATAATTCTGACCAAAATCATTTCCCTTACTTTACTTCCCAATAGAGGTTTTAGAAAATGCAAAATAAACAGTGAAGATGATAAGAAAACTGGGTCTGGAGTTAAAAACCTACATTAAAAAAGGCTTTAATGTCCTGTATCCATATGAGTAGACAAATGTGTGTGCCCGTGCTTTATCACGTTAGTTCCTCTATATGCATGGGACGTTGTGTTTGCAGCCCAAACTGGAGGTCAGAGTTGCAGACTTGTAGTGATTGAGTCAATCTTTGGTTTGGTCGTATACAACGCATGTGCTGGAGTCTGTACACCTCAGGTTAGGTAAGGTATGTGCCTTTTTATGTCATGTTGATGTAGGATGTCATGTGCACAATTCATCATATTGGTGCAGTGTAGATTAGCAGCCAAGTGGTTCTGTTTGTGTCTGGCCTCATAGCCATAGCCTGATCAGTTTAGTGCTGCATGGTGTGATGGGCGCAGAATGTATTTCTGTTATTAACAGAACATACCTCTGCTGTGGCTGACAGAGACCGATGACAAGATGCGGGCCTTCGCGGAGAAAGTCTTTGCGTCTGAGACCAAAGATGAGAACATCCGCGATGAGATCTCTATGTTTGATGTGGCTGAGGACTGCCCCATCCTTCACCATGAGCTGGCCCACCATCTGCACACTGAGGATGATGCTGTGAAACGGTGAGACAGTAGGTTGTTGCTTGTAGTGCAACAAAATCATGTCATTACATGCTAAGAAAATAAGACCTTTCAATCTAAGGACTGGTAAGTTCCCTCAAAGAACAGTGCAAAATCTTCCCTATGTAGCTGATATTATTTCTTGAGGGTAATGTGGTTGGGTTTCACGACAAACATTTCCGAAATGTTGACTGTGGATGAAGCCAACTACTATACCTTACCTGTCTTCATCCACAGCAAGAGGCACCAGCGCTTCCGCACCATGGCCGTGCCTGTGGCTGGTAGCCAGGCAACTGTTGCCCCTGTAGTGGCAGTGGAGGTGGACACGCCCACCTACCTGGAAGTGCCTGACTTCCAGAGAGTGGCCATCATTGGAGACTACGCCTCCGGGGTACTGTTCACTTTATTTGAATGTCTGTCCTGATATTTTTAGTAAATATCACCCAATTTTTTGACTTGGATAAATCATTATAGTAACCAGCATCAAACTAGTTGTAGTCGACTGAGGATGTGGCTGGAAAAAGTCTATTGGTTATTCTGTGTTATTGTTCATATTGGTGGTTAAGGATGATCATTGACTGGTAGAAATACAGTGTACAACACTGTAAAACACTTAAGATCCCTTCATTTTTGTTTCAAAAAGTAAACTTTTACTATTTGTGAAAGTAACTAAGTCACTATATAACATGCATAAACTGACAAAGTTTCAATCATGTATCTTTTCTTTAAACTTAAAAGAGGAAGACTTTATGGAGAGCTAATATGCTAGTCATTTTCTTCAGAAACTTAATTTGGTTGGTATGGTCACGACAACATTCATTAAATTATCATTTCAAATTACAATACTTTACAAGACATTTAAAGGTGGGGTATGCGCTTCTGGAGAAATCGAATACCATGACAAATAGCATGATATGATGTGAACAACGACATAGCAAGTAATGTAACTAAGGTTAGCTATGTTATGCGGTTGCAAACTGTTGCTAAAGCTGCTGCACAGCTTACAGCTAGCGTTACATGCAGCAGAAAGGACAAGATGGTTTCCCAGGGCCAGCACACCGGCTCCACACAGTGATACTCACTACTCTCCTGCTACTATAACTAACATCACAACAGCATATCTTGGCAAATTAGAAAGTAATCTGAATGTCCGTGGGAAAGTCATTTAATATGACCTGACACACAAATCCTGGCTGGAATGGCTGGAATAACTTGTGTTATGTGGCTCTGCCGATTAACTACCAGCAGCAGGAGTTAGCTTAGCTTAGCTTAGCACAAAGTTTGAAAAGAGGAGTCAGCTAGCCCAGCTCTGTCAAAAGGTATCAAAACCTGCCAAAAAAAAGAGAGTATTTCTAAAAATGTCAACCTAGCCCCTTAAAATTAAATAAAGAATAAATCTGATGTATTATAAAATACAGGAGGTGTTTTGCTTGGAGTTTCACTGGCTATATGTGTCTGTGGATCTCCCACTAAACGAGGCCCATGAATGGAGCTCATCTGAGAGCAGGCCGAGGTTTAAGTTTCATGACCGTGGGTTTGACATTTACAGGGAGAGAAGCACTTTGGAGGAGCTGACTGTTGTTCCTGCTTTACCCTTTTCAAAACCTTACATTTGTTAAGATAAATTGTAGGTATACTGACTACATGAGAAAGCATATGATTGCCCATGTAAAGCAGTATATCAGAAAAATCACCCAGCAAAATGAGGACTATATTTTAAACAGAAAACTGTCGACTCTAGCTGTTTACAGCATAGTACTGCAAATTTGTATTAAAGCTTTTGCATGAATAGAGAGCTGTTGATTCATCTTGTTTTTGAAAGTAACGCCTCAAATTTGAACTTAGCCACATATAATTGTAAGGCTACAATTTCTTTAGTATTTCTGCAGGTTAATTGTAAAATCACTTCTCTTACATCTGCTGTTCAGGTGACCATGGATGATTTTGAGCTGTCCTGTAAGGGTATGTACCGTGCCTTGACCATCAGGGAGAAGTACATGAAGCTGGCGTACCAGCGCTTTCCACGTACGGCCTCTCAGTACCTGCGTGAAATCGAGGGAGAGACCTTCAAACCTGAAGATCATATGCAGCCAGGTGAGGAGAAAAGAAGATGGGTCAGTCAGGTGATCGATCTGGGTTTCCACTTATGCAAGATGTTTTCTGTATCACTGGGTATCCAAAATGCTTACTTTGAATTCTTTCATACATCCATCAGTCTTCACATCTCCTCCAAAGAACGGAGAAGACCCCTTTGATTCCAAGGACCTGCCAAAGAATCTGGGATATGTTGCTCGTATGAAGGATGGTGTCATCTATGTGTACAACGACGCTGCAGCTGCTGACAAACATCAGCCCAAGGACATGCCCTGCCCTGACTACGACACCTTCATTGACGACATGAACTTCCTCATTGCTCTCATTGCACAGGGCCCAACGTAAGTCCGTCCTTTAAAATGAGCTGATTACGCTGTTAATTTTTAGAATTGCAATGTCTCAGTTATGATTTTTGTACAACACAATCATGTCAGGAATTTACCACTTTCAACTGATGACCCCCAGGGTTAACTGATTGTTAAGTGTGTGTGGTCCTTGCGATTCACACAGGAACCCTAGACAGGTCCACATCAAAATAACAAGACAAATCTATATTTTTCAGTTTTTTTTATGTAACCGTAACATGTTTTATAGATACAGAAACATACGCGAAATGTCTGTCTGCATGTGTATCACCTCACTGTGCAGCTATTTTGTGAAGATGCTTCTCTTGTTTTGCAGCAAGACTTACTCTCACCGCCGTCTGAAGTTCCTCATGTCCAAGTTCAATGTGCATGAGATGCTGAATGAGATGGAGGAGATGAAGGAGCTGAAGCTGAACCCCCACAGGGACTTCTACAATTGCAGGAAGGTAGCCATGAACAGCATCTCGCACAGACTTCTGATTTTGCTTTAAAATAACACTTAATCAACCTTAAACATGTACCTCTTTCTGTTTTAACTTGTAGGGATATAACAAAAATGCATATGGGCATTGGGCATGTTCATTGAGAAAAAAATTTAAATGGTACTTACTGTCATATTCCTCACTTGCAGCTGCCATGTATCTTGTGTGTGTCTTTAGTTCCCTCTTGTGACCAAGCAGAGTTATTACAACACAAAAACCTCTCTATCGTCTCTCTGCCATTCCAGGTGGACACCCACATCCACGCTGCCGCCTGCATGAACCAGAAGCACCTGCTGCGCTTCATCAAGAAGTCTTACCGCGTGGACGCTGAGCGCGTTGTGCACAAGATTCAAGGGAGAGAGGTCACCATGAAGGAGCTCTTCGAGTCCCTTCACCTGCACCCTTATGACCTCACTGTGGACTCCCTGGATGTGCATGCAGTACGTTCCTCACTTGCTGGATGTGAACATAGAGAATAATAAATGCATAGCTACAACTAGAATTACCATGTAAAGAAAACATGATTTCCTTATTGGTGGTTTTCTCACTGTATTAGAAAACAGTGCATATAGTGCACATAGTATTGATACAGGACACCGTACAGTACATTACAAGTACATCTAATGGGTGAGTTTCAGATGTGAAAGAGTAGCTAAGGACAACGGCAAATGTTTTATATTAAAAATCACAGTTTTTGTTGTAATTTGTCAAAATGATTTTGAGGGATTGAAGGATTTTAACATATATGTAGGCAACAAAATTACTATATTGCATAAAATCGACTACTTAGAGAAAGGTCGCAAATGTATTTTTCAAAAACTATGAGCTATTATAACATCCTATTGTCCCATGCCCTCAGTGAACCATTCTTGATCTGAACTTCTTTTCTTGTCTCTTTGTTGTTTCTCTGTAGGGCAGACAAACCTTCCAGCGTTTTGATAAGTTCAACGCCAAGTACAACCCTGTGGGAGCCAGTGAGCTGCGTGACCTGTACATGAAGACAGAGAATCACATCAATGGAGAATACTTTGCCACCATCATCAAGGTCACCTATATAAAAAGAACAGATACGAAACATCACAGAAAAACAATTCTAGAAAAATGAGTTTGGATAATGAAATAACATCCGGAAAGGAGATGTTAAATTGCTTTCTGCCAAATAGATAATCTATTATGCACACACACACACTTTATGTGAACTGAACCTGAATCAATGTTTGTGTAAACCAGGAAGTAGCCACTGACCTGGAGGAAGCCAAGTACCAGTATGCTGAGCCTCGTCTGTCCATCTACGGCTGCAATCCCAACGAGTGGACCAAGCTCGCCGGCTGGTTTGTCAAGCACAGAGTCTACTCCCCAAACCTCAAATGGATGATTCAAGTACCCAGGATCTAGTACGTTTTCAATCTCTATTTTTTTTTTTTTTCATGTTGGACCCAACTGTGATACAGACAAAAAGGTTTAATAGATGGCTAGAATTCGTGTTTAAATTAATTTATTGTGCCCCCCCCCACCCCCTTTCTATCTTAGTGACATCTTCAGAGGCAGGAACTTTGTGCCCCACTTTGGCAAGATGTTGGAAAATATTTTCCTTCCCGTGTTCCAGGCCACCATTGACCCACAGTCCGACCCAGAACTCAGCATCTTCCTCAAGCATGTGAGTCAGAAACAGTCACAAAAATCTGTCATAGATAACAGGGATGATCACAACAGCTCAGACACAACAAGACACCAGATCTTATCTTGGTCAATGGACAGATTGGCTTGCCACGAATTAGGGACTGTATGAAAATTACTGGGGTGGGGAAGGGTGCTGAATCTTATATTTTAATTTTTTTTTTTAAAGCAAGGCCTTCTCCAGCATGATTAGTATTTTATTTTGAACATTCCCTTCGATTAGAAAAACTACAATACCCTCCTAAAATGTCTAAAAATAATAAATTTAATGATAACATAATGATGAAATTACTGCAACTCTCTATTTTTGAATAAAGAGCTGCAAAATTAACAGCCATTAAAGCCACCATATGAATGAACAGCTGACATGCCTTGTCTGACCCCACCTTCTCCCCTAATAATTTTTGTACGGTCCGTTAAGGATCCCATTATGGGATAAGTGCCCTGAGAGCCCTCTGTTCTGTGTATAATTAACCTTTTGCCTCCTGGCGTGTAGGTGACAGGTTTCGACAGTGTGGACGATGAGTCCAAGCACAGTGGTCACATGTTCTCCACCAAGAGCCCCAAACCAGAGGAGTGGGACATCGTCAAAAACCCCTCCTACACCTACTACATCTACTACATGTATGCCAACATCGCTGTGCTCAACCAGCTCCGCAGGTCAGTAACGCTCAGTGAGTGCGTCATGACAGTAACAGTTCCTCTAAGAATATGTGTCCTTTCCATACTATAACACTCATTTATCTTCTGCTCTCCAGACAGAGGGGGATGAACACATTCACGTTCAGGCCTCACTGCGGTGAGGCCGGTGCCATCACCCATCTGCTGGCTGCCTTCATGACTGCTGACAACATCTCTCACGGTCTCAACCTCAAGAAGGTCCGTACTCTTTTTACGAGATAAAATGGCAGCTTAATTAGGAGCAGTAATACATACACTGATTTGATCTAGCGCCCATTTCTAGGTGTTAGACCTGTAAAGTAACCATAAGGTTTCCATTGTCCTTAATACAATATAATATGAAAGACCTGCTTCCCTATACTAGAGACATTAAAGTCAATTAGCAAAGACGTTTTCTTCTTGACATAATCTCTTATCTGAAAGTACCAAAAGATTTTCTGTCTAGATACATTTTATTTAGGAACTATGTAATTAAAGGCCATAAGGACCACATTCTCAAAGAGTTCCCAGAGGGAAGAAAAACCCTTTTAGGGCCAGTGTTTGAAATCTGGATCTAATATGCTCTGTAAAAAATCAGGGTTGGTAATGATTGGAGTAAGAATGGATTTTACCCTGGATCTTTCTTGATCCTTAACTGTATTAATTGGTGTTGGGTTATTACAACAATCTTGCTTTTCTATGTTGGTAAGTGGATATTTTGGCTACTGTACAATTGATAGTCTAATGCCAAGTGCGGTCTCAGATTTTAGATTAATCTTGTGAGTAATCCTGCAGTTAATACATAATTTATTTCCCTGTAAGGAAATTTGCCTGCTTTATTATCAAAAATAAAAGTAAAAAAAAAAAAATTTAAAGTTCCAGGCTTTGACAAATAATGTCATACATTGACTAAACTGATCATATTTATCTATCAATCCTCCACCACCAGAGCCCTGTGCTGCAGTACCTGTACTTCCTGGCCCAGATCCCCATCGCCATGTCCCCTCTCAGCAACAACAGCCTGTTCCTGGAATATGCCAAGAACCCCCTGCTGGAGTTCCACAAGAAAGGCCTGGTGGTTTCTCTGTCCACTGACGACCCCATGCAGTTCCACTACACCAAGGTCTGAGCACACAAAGACCTTTGATCATAATGTAGACAATGGTGCATACTGTGCTGCATATAAAGAGTATTGTATTGTGAACATCTACAGATCAATGTATTATACTTTTCTTTGCAAGTCTTTGTACTCATACTGTACCGGCAAAGTCATTTACAGCACACTCAAACGGAAATAGAACACAATATACATTGAACACAGTTACCTCTGGAAAATGATGCTATCCACAGTTCAGGGTAAATGTGTATAGTGGAGCTGGTGGAGGTCCCTTTTGAGCCAGCTCAGTAACTCAGAGGAGTGTAAATCTTGGCCGTTACATCCACAGGAGCCCCTGATGGAAGAGTACGCCATTGCAGCCCAGGTGTTCAAGCTCAGTACCTGCGACATGTGTGAGATCTCCAGGAACAGCGTGCTGCAGAGCGCCATGTCTGATGAGGTAACACACCTGATGGAGAGCTTTAAATGTGGTGACTTCTTAATGAATTGCTTGTAGGATTTCTTCTTGTTTTTTATTTTTAACAGCATCTTTGGTGCAAATCAGTAATTGTAGTGGTTTTTCTGCACTTAAAAGCAACTCCTCACAGACACACTGATTCTATCCTCACACCATACAGACCGATCTTAAATCGAAGCGATAACACATCATGTTCCACTTTTTTTTTATACTTGCACCAAAACATGCTTGTGGTTGTCCTCTGTGCTCCAGGAGAAGATCCACTGCCTGGGTCACGATTACCTGAAGGAGGGTCCAGAGGGCAACGACATCCGCAAAACCAACGTGGCCCAGATCCGTATGGCATATCGCTATGAGACCCTGTGCTATGAGCTCAACCTCATCAAGGAGGGCTTGAAGTCTGACTAAACACTCTAAAATCCGCTCAAAACCCATCTTTATTGTGACGTAGAAATGTTTCTACACTTGTTTTTCACAGTAACTCTTAAAAAAAGAAGGAATCTTAAAGACACTGGCCTTCTAATACACTGATGCTCTCTCATTTGGAGGAAGAACCTTTTTGATAATTGTCTTCACTGTATATCATCTGCACATCCTGTCCAATCGACTGAGAAACATCATGTATAAGAATGAAAGGAAATAAAATGTGAAATAACAAGTGTCTTTGTGTGGTAGTTGATGCATTTCATAATTTAATCAGTATTACATTGCATTCATTTTATTTACTTGACAGCAGGATCTTGTCTAGTTGTGTTGATTTTGTGACTTGGCAGTGCTACTGGCTCCTGCCTTCAGACGTTCCTCATAAGTAAAACTTGATATGCACTCTTATTCTGCACCTTATTTCTTTTGCACAGTGTACAAACGGGGATTTTTTAGATGCTTCCCTTTAGAGGTTCAGCTGCGCAGACATTTAGCTGTATCAGCAGAACAAAGACGAAGAATGTGCCTAATCACTTTATTAGTCTGAGTTGTTGCATCCCTTTTGCCATTACTTATTAACAGAGGCTGATGATATCTGCCATTTCCCGTCAAGGCACACCCCTGTTGAACATCAAAGCTAAAGTTAACACTCTATAGCTGGATTGAGTTCACATTTATCCTTGGATGAAGATCAAGTCTGAGATCCATTTGGAAGTCATTTCTAAAAGCAAAATGACACCAGGGGAATTCAAGAAAGCTACCCGCTTTAGGCCTCCAGTCTGCTCAACCGTATAGATTCTTTGAGTGAGTTGCAAAATTCTGATGATAATTATCACCTGCTGCAAAATAGACATTTCTATATTACATTTATTGAGGGAACTGAATGAACACATTACTTATACAATGTGTTTTTATCAAAGCCTCTCAACACTTAAAACGCTGTCCATCACTTCCCTGCACCAACACATCACGCCTGTACTTTACAAATGAAGAGTAAAGTACGGTCATATTTACTGACTCATGTAGTCGCGCAGGTGCAGCCCATAACACAGTGTCTATATTTCCCAGGACACTTGAAGACAACAGTATTTATTCATCGCTGACAGCTGCAGCGGTTGATGTGATGACGTCTTCCCTCTTGCATCGGGAGGATTCAACAGAACTTTCTCACAGTCGCCGCTGCGTCAAGCTCAGCAGAAACACCGAGAGTGCAACCGGAAGCCAGGCGACTTGCCTAGAAAATAAGTTATAATGAAGATATAAAAAAATTAAAAAATGACAAAGTGGGTGTGCAGTAGAGGTGGGGAAACTGTGGGTAAACTTTAGTTCACCCACCTTTTTCAACATATCCTCCAACCATTTGTGCATTAAAATTGCATGTGTGTAATAATCACATTATAAAATACTAAACCAGAATAACATCCCGTCTACAGTTTTTAATAATAATATGTTTGCCTTCAACATTCATAACAAGATGAAACTGGAAATGGGTTATCAAAAGAACATACAAATGTAGATTTTAAAGGTGACGATGCACAAGTAATGTGTGTCATTTCACTTTGTAAGTTGAGAAAACTTCAGAGAACTTCGCCGGTCAATTAAGGATTTTATTTTGGAAGCTACAACCGGAAAGGATGTGGGTTTTGGCTGGTTTGACTAATTGTTCTGAGAAGGAGGGCGAGGAGTGTTCTGCTTTACTTTTCTCTGGTCTATGGACACTTTCTTTGTTGTTATGTCCAGTTATTAGCACAGGGGACACGTTTTTATGCCTCATAAGAGTTTATTTTCTATTAAGTTACCAATAACTGCCGGTGGACTCCAACGTTAGCCTGGATTTATTCAGACTGCTAGCTAACCTCTCCAGATTGAACGATGCGGGCGAGCGGATTTTATTTGTGTATTTCATTTTATCGAAAGGAAAATGAGGGAAGAACATAAATTCTGCTCCTACGAGGGGTAAGTCTTGAGACATGTAGTTTATGCATATGCCCATGTGCCATTTTGTTGTAATATCTTACCACGCAACTTCTCTGACTAACTCAACGTAATGTCTTTCTCCTAATTAACGCTGTTTAGTTAAACGAGTTAACGTAAGAGCTGTTGCATTCAGTAATTCAACATTAACCAATTGTTATCCGTATAATGCAATAAAAGTAGTTGCTTTTCCCCAAAACTTGTCCATATAGTAAACAATTCAACGCTAAACTCTATTGAAAGTATGGGGAGTTAAAGTGAGTTTATTATCAGTAAATATAGTTTTATTTTACTACCAGTATGAAGTCCTGTTGTTCAGTACGGCACGCTTCCAACAATTAAACGGGGCTTTTTAGTCCAATATAAACCTTCAGAGGCAACCATAACGTTATCCCTGTAACGTTATCGCTATTCCAACATACAACTCAGGCACTGTAAACCAGTTGGCTGCTTTAGGTTTTTTTTTTTTTGGCCTTTTCTTAAAGCCGAATTACAGAGTAGTTCTGAATGAGTCAGGGGAGTGATTGAGTTTGATTTCTATGAAAGTAAGGCTTTGAAGTACAGATGAAAAAATGTTAATTTCTGTAGTTTTGAGAGGGAGTTTGGCTAGATGTTTTCTTCTCAACAGAGAACGAGGGCACTTACTGGAGCTCGAAGCGAGGCAGGTTTTTTTTCTCTCTCGTTCTGCATCTATCCCCATTTTACTGCAGTTAAGTCATTGATTATCTACACATGTTACACAGCAATACCGGGAATCGGCTAATTCAGGTCACAGAGTTGGCTAAGGTCATTGCATAGAGGAGAGCTACATGGAAATATTGTGCAGGTGTTGCTAAATGTAGAAAAATCAGTTGAGTTAAAGAATATCTGACTATAACTGAAGAAATCTGAGAGGTATATTCCCCTAAACCCCTCAGAGAAAAGGGTCAAAGCCACAGCAGGAGCACGGTTAATTCATGTGCATTCACTCTGTGCTAAAGCTCTAAAGTTTAACATTAATGTCAATTTTTTGATACTCTAGCCTTCTTTGTGTGAGTTTAAGAGATCATTTCGAGACACTCTGAGCACAGTGTTCTCCACAACCACTGACACCAAATGATAGAACATGTCATGTTAAAGTGGTCTATCTTTCTCTCACCGACGCTGTCAAAATGAGTGTCTGTATGCACACAAGCTGTTCTGGTGGCCGCTGATGGATAAGTCATTTCAAGGCACTTCGTCTTGGTGTGTCCTTTCATGCTGGCATTTAGCAAACCCACATTTTTCCTTTTATTATAGCCTCAACTGTCACTGTTGATGGCGAACCACAGTCGTACAATACCTCACCTACAACATGTTGTGACACGCCGCACTTCTTTGGGGAGGGCGTTTTGTGGTGGTTCTGAAGGTGCAATTAGGTTGAATTTAGCTGCCAAGTGATGACGGGGTACTTGAGCTTCATGGGTCCCCTGTCTGGTTTCTACCTTGATGAGTCAAGAGAGTTTCACTAGAGCATACAAGGATACCTCTCTGCGGAGTTGACAGCCTCATACATATCAGTGAAGTTCACTTTGACTTACCCTCTGGCATTGTCACTCGATATCACAGCACCTCACAGTTTGCCTCACCAGCAATAACATTAGATTCTAACTGTGCGCATGGGAAAGGGGAAGCTGACAGTTTTAGACATGTTTGCGAATGTTACTGCAACCAGCTAGTAGCTGCTATATTTCTGGATTGACTGCGTTTCAAAGACAATGTTTGATTACTATCACAGGGTTTGGATATAGATGATCTAAACATAGCTCAAATCAGTGGTTGCAACTGGGTGCAAATCTCTCCACACCATAATTATGGACAGTCTGCTGATCCTTCTTCCTGCAGCTCAGGAAACACAACTCATGCCTTCCTGTACAACACACCGCACACAGACAAATAATGCAAGTGGGTCAGCTTGGGAGTCGCATTGTCACTGCATGGTCTGGCAATGATCGAGCGGCATTCCAGTATGCGCACGTACATTTGATTTAGGTCAAACCGAACAAAGGCGTCACTTGGAAGACTGACGGACCGACTGTCTCTAGTTAAATGTATTCCCCGACCCCCCCCCCCTCTTGTACAGCTCTGCAGGAATGCAGCTCATAGAGTTATTATGATCATGAGCTGCGGAGTGGAATTTTACCATGTCTCCCCTTCTCCACATTCTCTCAGCCTCGGTCCTAATGTGCAACGTGTCCAAATGGTTTGGTTCCAGCGAGCCAGGAGCTGCTGTACGAGAGTGTACAGTGACCGCATTGATGTTGATTCAGGGAATGTGAGTCAGGGTGGATGCCGCTGCAGAGCTTTACATCAAGCCTCTGTGTCTGATAGCATTTGATGAGAGGGAGCGAGGCCAGAGATTATAGCATTATACCATACACACTCTAATCCAACTCATCAGTTAATTACAGACACTAGTCGCGTATGTTTGTATCTCGCGTCTGATAAATGGCTATAGGAGCTTTTATTCCGCTGCGTAGATAGGTGTGGTTTCCATCATTTACCTAGTCGTCACTGGCTCTTTATGTACGCCTTGAGATTAATATGGTTTTTCTGCCTCTAAAGCTCTTTGAAATCACTTTGAAGTCTTCCCAGTCATCTGAAAGACAGCCTTGCAAGACAACTAAATTAGATTTAATGCTTTGCTGTATCTTTGGCATTTCATATTTGGCCAGCTATGTGGTTAAGACATCAGACGACAGCTACAGAGAATACAGAATTCCCCCGGGGCTAGTGGAGGGTTGGGGCGGCTCAAGACACAGACACATAGCAGCAGAAATCTGCGGTAACCTTGTTCCTGTCACTGTCTTTCCTTATTCTTATTTTTTGGAAACCGACCTTGACAGGAGCCTGTCCTTTCTGACCTTCTCTCTGTCCCTGCCTACAAGTTGGAGAATGCTTCAGATGTTGCGCCGTTTCAAAAGACAGCACACCGTAGGGTCAAAGGGATCCCTTTGACCCTACGGTGTGCTGTCTGGACTTGTTTTTAAGTGCAGTGATTGATGAGTCATTTTTTGTGTCTTGTCTTTTTCTTTCTAGGTTGTTTACAAAAGGAGACAAGGGGGAAATAACACTCTGCTAGCACAAGAAGACGCATACAGACACAAAGGAAGCATTTACAACCAGAAACCTTGTGGCGCTCCTGCTTTTACTTATCATTTCTGGATTCATAGACAACAGATTACGTGGTTTTTCCTGTCCGTCTTTGCGAGGAAACCCCTGATGCATTCCCCAATGGAGGACTGAGGGTGAGCTGACACTTGCCCCCTCTCAACATGCTGGCTCTGAGGCTGGAGCAGGGCAAGCGAGAGGGTGGTGAGGTTGATCGCCTGCAGAAAGGGGCCACCGTGGCCTGGCAGGGCCGCCAGGCGGGGAGGCCCCCTTCTCACGAGCAGGGCATTAACATCAGGGAGAAGATCTCCCAGTGGGAAGGTCGCAGTCAGCAGGGCAGCAGCCAGGATGCTGGGGTGAAAGCACACCCTCCGGCTGTATCCCGAAGTCTGTCTGGAGATGTACTGGGCAACGGATGTTCCAACGAGGGATCAAGAGGGGGGCTTCATGCGAAAGCCAGCCTCTCAAAAGCTAAGAGCTTAGATTTTCGGGAATCCCCATCACAGGCTGGGCACGGTGTGGTTGGTAGGAAGTCCGAACCTCTGCAGAAATGTTCCACCGAATTTTCAACCCCAGGAAATAAACCACTTGCAGCACAAACATTTGCGTCTCCCAAAGTGGAGGCTAACACTGCTAACTGTACAGGTAGACAAATCATCTCTGCCAATGGCGACCAAAAAAGGGATCGCATCTTGGATGTTGAAGTAGTCTCTAAACCTCTACCTCTATCGACTTATGACCAAGACGACAACATGCCTGCGGGGAATTTCTACACTTCACGGGGTTTCTGGCGTAAGCTCGAAGGGGACAGACTGCTCTGGGAGAAAGGCAATGACTCCTCAGGTGAAGCTCAGGCTCCTCCCAAACCTCAGCGGACATTCCAGTATCGGGGAACCAACAACAGCAACGCAGGACAGACTTGTCAATGGGACAACAGATCCCCTCATAGCAACCACTCCAATGTGAGGAGCAGGAGGGTAGCCCACCCACCTAGCTTCCCACCTCCTCCATGTCCAGTAGCAAAGACTAATGGGATTTCAAGGCATAAAAAGAACAGGTGAGCACAAATTCCTCTTTCAAATTCTTTTAAAAAGGTTTTAAGAGGGTCCAAGTTCTCGCAGTGCTTTATTTGACCTGAATCATGTTTTTGAAGAAAACAGCTCCTGCTGATAGAATAAGGAAACTCTTCTGTTCCCTGCTTTTGGCTACAACACACGTCATGTTTATTGAATACCAGCAGTGTGTTTGGGACACTTTTGGGGAGGGTACTGAGTCTAATTGCTGGCTGGACTCCAGGTGTGATGTCACATGATATCTGGCAGCATTGTTCTCTATTGTCTGGATGTGGCCTAGTTCCTCAGCAGCCACTGAGTCCAGGGTCATCGTCATCACACACTCTCTCTCACACGCTCTCCCTCATTTACTGACGGCCAAGCAAAACAAGGCAGCTGTGTAACCCATGTGCACACTCACATTAGGACTTATTAGGTGACATGACTTCTAATAATATAGTTCTCTACACTGTCGTGTCCTGGTGTTATCTGATATCATCCAAACATAGTCCAGGATTTGTTGACAGAATACAGTAATATGCAATTTTTTTTTTTTACAATTTCTAATAAAATATAAATGTAAATAACACCTGGTAGAGCTGGCCGCCCCGTGTATCAACTCTGTGTCCTTGCTGCAGCGGCCGTGGGTTTGATTCTGACCTGTGGCCCTCTGCTGCATCCCCTCGCTGTTTCCCCTTCCTGTCACCTTTCAGCTGTCCTATCCAATACATGGCAAATATCTAAAAATGTAAAGATTAGGTGTTTCTGTTTTGTAGCCGAACCTTAATAATATAAATAAGAGGACAAAAATAACCATACAGTTGAATTAACACCTCTAAAACCGTTTCCTTCATGAAGGAAGGATGTATTGCAGGATTGTTTTGTTAGGCAGCAGTAAAAACGGATGTGAGAGAGCAGACTCTGAAAAATGCAGTTGTATTAATATAATTAAGCAAACCCAAAACCACAATACAACAATACAAATTAGCTCCACTAAGTCTTTTGGAACGTCTCGACTTACCGGTATGTGAGACAGATGAAAGCTTTTACAAGTCTTTTATCATAGATGTTTGAATATGGAAACGAATTCTGCCTAGTGGTAATAAACTGAAAGGACCTTTGGTTCTGTGTTGGTTGTCAGTTATCAGTCATTGTCTTGAGCCTACTGAACTTATTGCCCTTTCAGTCTCAATCATACTACACCGGAGGAGAGGAGAAGCCAGTTTATTGGACTGTAACCTAACCTTTCACTGAGGGATTATAGTACAAAAATGTAGCCAAATTTATCACAAGCTGCCCAAAATCATTTTTACCCATCCCAAATAAAGTAGTCCAGTGGAAACAATCCAGTCTAGCAACACTCCACCTAACGATTATGTCTTTAAAGCAACTGACTATGGGCGATATACCTGATGAACTGGTATACTGGTTTTATCTTCCTATATGATTTTCATATATCGCAATACCAGTGCATAGCTGAAACAATTGCTGTAACTATAATATGCAACAATAGTATTTGTGCTGCAAAGAGCCAAGCTGTGTATTGTGTGTATGGAGAGGGGAGCCGTCTCAGTACTCGTACCTTTCTTACGAACAGTTATAACTTTTCAACACAACAACTGAAAACCCACAACTAATTTCCCTAACAGGGCAAAACATCATGGCACCCAACATTTGTGACAGTTTGTTTCTTTGAACTTTTGAGAAATATCTATTGGGGGAACTTAAATTCTTTGTATCTGCCTAGACATATTTTTTTTATTTTTGTGGAAGCAACGTTAAAGTTGTTAGCATATCTTCTTTTATTTTTAAGTTCTGTTTTTTTTACTACAGGTAATGCTGGGAAATAATAATAAAATAATGTGCCATTCTGTAATATTGTAATTGCCTGTGTTGTGTTTACTCCTACAACTAGTGGCTAATACACGTTTTATTATTAAGTGTGCTCTGAAATCAGGGTGCAACATTTACTTTGTTTGTGCAATTACCAAATGGTAAGTTGATGTCTCAATTACTGTAAAAACAGACTTTAAACCCCCTAATTATGAGGCTAGTATAATATCAATACATCAAGTTGGCAGTGTAGTCAATTATTTTCACTTTCATGTCAATTTGTTGTGTCTCTGCACACAGTTAGCATAGTTTTACAGAAGAAGCCATTAGCTGTCATTCACTCTTGTGTGTTATGAAATACCTCCACGGGGTTAGGTATTACATCACACTGAACCTGAATCATGCAACAGTTGCTGTTTGAGCAACAGGCCAGATTGATCATGTACATGGACTCAAGCACATGAAAAATAAAATGTTACCACTTAAAACTTAGAACTAAATGAAGCTGCATCTTCATTTTAAAGCTTTCAGAGGAGGAACGTTGCACAGTGACCTAATTTCTGCTTTTGCTACAGCTGCTGACATTGTCATATTGTCGATTGCTATCTCTGTCTAAATCCTGTCATACATACTTTTTTCCCTTATTTTGCTTTTTTAAACATTTGTACTATATGCTAAGTCATTTCCTCCCATGACAGTTTATCACACTCTCTCTGCGTTGCTGTGTTTGATATCAACATAAGGAATGTTGTGGTGGGACGCTGGCTGAATATAAGACAATAGAGTGAACAATAGTATGGTGGTTATCTTTAGGATAGCAGCCAGGCCCCCCTTTTCACTGCCTTCCCTTCCCTTCTCTCCCTGCCACAGGAAGTCCTTTGAGTACGAGGATGCGGCCCGTCTGACGGCGAAGCAAGGCACGCTGCGAGGCGAGTCCAGGGATTCAGGCCTTTACCATGCCTACTCTGACGACAATATTTACGAGGACATTGTTTGTAAGTCCGACTCCCTGTGGCATATAAACTGAAGAAGACGTTTGATCTATACACTGACTGTTGTCAGTGACAGCTGTCATGGATTTTAAACAGCTTAACTGAGCACTGGTTTTGCTAAAAAGAGACAAAGACAGGAAGTCATAAAGACTGTTGGGTGTCGGCCATTGGTTGTATGTACAGATCGGAACTTCACAATTGTCATTACAGAGTCTGTTTAGAGTTGGGCTATTACAGGGACAAGTGAACTAATCATTGAATATGCTTCGAAAAGGGGCCTGTTTCCCACTCTCATTTTGAGTGTTATATTTAAGATGGAAAAAGACTGGATGGCATGTCTTAGTCATCAGTTTTGGGGAATAATTGCCTAAAATGATGTTATATGTAGTGGGATATTAAGAGTATACACTATATGTTGCAGGTTTTGTTGGCAATTCATTTGTTAGAGTGTGCATTTTATTTTAGCCATAAAAGCCTATTTCCTTTTTAAACATACTTCTTCCTTTTTGAAAAGAACTTCTAACTTGAGGCAATAGTTTCTTAAATATTCACTAAATATGCAGGAATGTAGGATTGTATTATTGTATTATCTACAATAATATAATGCCAGGGTAAATATTATTATTATTATTATTATTATTATTATATATATATATATATATATATATATATATATTCTTACTAAAACACTTTAACCTTGTGCGCACCTTTCAGTGATTTCATCAGAGACAATACAGTGATTTGTAATACACATATACACACATACAAATCAGAAAGGAATAATAGTGAAATGCTCCTGCTTTGTGCTGGAAAGTCATCATTATTTATATCCACAGCAGACCCCTCACGCATTTGGTTTTTTACTAAGTAGCCTTTTGAAAGCAAGCATTAGGTGAGGTGGTCTTAATCTTTTCCCATCACTCTGTCTTCCCCCAGGTGAAGTGACCAGAGATAACCCCTATGAGGATGTCAAGCTCCAATCTCCCATGTGTCTCCCTATTGCAAGGCCTCACACCCCAAAGGTAATGGAAGATATTGCTTTTATGTCTCCCTTTCACAGTATGCCAGTATTTTGTATTAGTTGTGTATGGGTGTATCAAATGATCCCTGCCTAACCTGAGATTCTAAGGGAGGAAGGAGGAAGTATTGTAGTAGGATACCATGTAATTATCTAAAAACTGAGTGATAACTCCACAGTTCTTGTCTTTCAGCTGCCTCCTAAACCCCAGACGTTGCAAGGCTACGCTGGCAAAGTTGAGAGGAAGAGGTTCCAAACGTTTGCAGCATCCAAATCCTCAACCCTTGCAGATGCTCCCAAACCAGCTACACCGCGGCGCACGAGCACTCAAAAAATACATAGGATGCCTCCGGTAAATAGTAAATGGCTTTTGCCATTACTTTACACGCTGCCTGAGGTGTTCTATTCATATTGCTATATGGTAGAACAACACAGTGGTATGTACCCTGTTGACTGAGTGATCATGTGTTGGAAAGAAAACAAGGGGGCGGTGACTTGTTCAGCAGGAAGGAGAGGACGCTGAAAGAAACAGATAGTGGTAGAGCAACATGTATGAATGCTTCATGAGAATTCAGACAGAACACATTCATTCGAAAATATAACTCATGGCAGTGGAAGGAGTGGGGACAGTGGGGAGGAACTTTGACGATAAGGTATAGTAATATTGACATATAAAGGTGAGAACCAGAAAAAGATTATAGCTTCAAAACCCATGTGACACTAGTGGCTCCTAGCAAGTTTGACAAATGTAAATCAGGTTTATTTTTAGATGGTATTTTAATAAGGTGTCATTGCTGATCTGTTTTCAGATTCAGTTTTTCATAATTTGCCATTATGTAAGTTTAAAATAACAAATAATTGAGAATAAATCACTTAAGTAGTAATAATAAAAGATAACATTTAGTTAACTAACTATCCTTAAACTCTTTTAGATCACATCTTTGAGAAAAACGTTGAACATGGGCATAGACATAATAACACCTCATTATGTATGTTTCTGCTTAACAACAGTACCATTATCTTGGTAGTTTCTTTTCTTACACTGTCATAAAAGTCTGTCTCCTTAACTGGCAGTGAGTTTTGTGTCCTCTTAAAGATAAGTTTCAGCTTCCTGTTTTTGTATTGAGCCAAGCACTAGTGTATTAATGCAGGGCCTCAGCTGACTCAAGTCCACTGTCAAATATTCAACTGTGCGCTTTCAGGACATTAGCAGAAGAATGCAGGAATGTATGGGTAAAAAAAATGCTGAAAATCTATAATATAATTATGTGCTTAGTGGCTGTTATATCATGATTCCCTGTAATCATGATTCTATAATGGCTGTGAAATTATGGGGCTGACAAGTACCTGTGTGTTCTACTGCGCAGTACGTCAACAAGATCGAGACCATCTTTGACGACAAGCGAGGGAGGAAGAGAGTAAAGAACCAGGGAGTCTTAGTGCGAGGTAACACACACACACACACACACACACACAGATGGTCACAGATGCCCAAATGTCACCCACATCAACACTTCAATAAGATTAAGTTGAGCCTCTTGGTGGAAATACCCAGCTTTTGATGGTACACACAAGGCCAGCTGCAGCAGGCGAAGCCGCTGATTATGAAACAAAGGCTAACTGTCTGCATCTGATTATGGCTCTTCTAGTCTTTTCCATTCCTCTGCTTCTCCCTAATCTTTCCCTCCTTTAATTCGTATCAACAGAGGAGACCAGCGGGACAGAGAGCGACCCTGAGGACAACACCAAAGGTATCACCATAGAGCTAATGTGTCTATAATGCGCCTTTTATCTGAAGTCTGGTTTTTAGGTAAAGTTTAATGCCGGCCTTGTGACATATTTTCTATTATGGAGTTAGAAAAGTCCCAAGTATAAACATAGGACTGCATAAAAAAAAAAAAATCATAGCATCTCTGAAGAATTAATCAGCTCTACTGAAGTTATTATCATTCTTCAGTGCCTGTTAATGCCATCCATGTGACATATTTCTGTTCAATGGAGTGACATACAATCATAATTGGACCATAATACAGCTGATTATACATGATGGAGACATCGAGACTAGTGCTGACAAAATTAGTTTAGGGAAAATTTGATTACTTAGTGAAGTCATTTATCACAAATGCCAAGTGCTCGCTGGTTTCAGCTTCTCAAATGTGACGATCTGCTGCGTTTCTCTGCTTTAGAAAAAATTGCACATTTGGGTCTTAGCCTGTTGGTCAGAGAAAACAAGAATTTGGAAGATGTTCACTTGACTTTGCATATTGAGAGGAGCTTTTTCTTCACAGTTTTCCAATATTTTAAAGATTCAACAATTGATTTTCAGTGATTCCTTGCAGCTCTGTGCGACTGTACGTAGGCACAGTGCTGCTTTGAGCTGAATGCTAAAGTTAGAATGCTAACATGCTCTCAGCTAAAATGCTGATGTTTAGTAAGAAATATTTATCATGGTAATCATCTTTGTTTACCATGTTTGCATTCTAACATTTGCTAATTAGCAACAGATACAAAGTACGACTGAGGCTGATGGGAATGTTAATAGTTTTCCAAGTAATTGGCCATAAACCAAAGTACTGGACAGAGTGAAACTTTGATCTGATTATGGCGCTAAATTAACAGTCAGGGAATCACCAAAGTTATTACATTTCATCCTCTGGGAAACACGTACCAGATGTTATGGCAATAAGATGTATCAGTCTGGACAAACATTGTCACCCCTAAAGTCTAGCTTGGCAACTGTGGCTTCTGTTGAGCTTCCTCAGAAAATTCAAACAAAACAAAAGCACATCCAAGCAACATCCTCTTTGCAGTAGTTAGTGATGAGGCTTATGGGAAATGTTTCAACTTTGAGAAACTCAAATAACACTACTGCCATGAGATACAGACTACCAGTTATCCATGACCATTGTTTTGGATACTGTATAATCAATCACAATTATACTGTATATTGATATTTAAAATGGCTCATATTGCTGCAGTGTGCTGGGTGGGATACGTCCCAGGACAAGCATTACTATATAGTCTCATTGTGTGATGTCCTGCAGGCTCCAGGAGATCAGTTTACATCCAATCTACACTGAAGCGCCGGCCAGGCTACCGCACCCTAGAGAGAGACCTGATCCAGCTGCAGCAACAGCAGCTTTTCCAGATCTTTGTGGTGGTGTCGCTGAGAAAAGGCTCCCCAGGAAACACCTACACCCCTGAAATCACGCAGCAGTTCCCCAAATTGGTTAGCAGCCTTTTAACACGACCCCACCCTTCTTCTAGGCAAAGGACATAACTGTACTTTATTAGGGCTTTAACTGAAAGGTATTCTGTGCCATTAAGCCAATTTCCAAATATAATCTTGTTTGGCAAAAGTAAAAGAAGATGATTCTTATCTTACGTTATTGTTAATTTCTTATACTTAAGCTAATTTTTATTGAATTATATTATAATACAATTAAATGATCACTGTTTTCACCTGGGAACCACTTCAAGGAAGTCATTGCTGCTGCTGTAAATGGAATCCCTCTGTTTCAGTTTGAGAAGTCATCCCGGCTCTCCAGAGAAGCTGAGGATCAGCTGAAGGTCATTCCCAAGTTCTGCTTCCCCGACTCACAGGACTGGAAGCCCTCTGCACACATGCCAAGGTCAGCACGTGCACTATAATAATATTTTAAAGGCATGGTAGATACAGAAGAAATATACAGAAGTAAGTGCAACCCAAAGGCTATCACAATGGCATAATGGTAACGTGACACACTTTTTTTTTTTTTATCTTGTACTTGTACTCCTTTTGTTGTCATTATACACACCTTTCATGTGTTCTCCCAAATATTGTCTCTTTCATTTACAGTATTTAGTTAAGTTCTAGCCCCCTAATTATCAGTTATATTATGTTTAATACCCCCATTTCCTCTTTTCCTATTTATATCCTCAGCTGTAACACATAAATTGCGGCTGCAACATCTCAAATCCCCCACAGGGATAATTAAAGTTTCAACTCATCTAATTAAATCTCTGAGTGCTAAGGGGCATCGGGCATTCTTCTTCTTTTTTCTTTTTTTCTTTTTTTTTTTCTTCCGGGTATGGTTCATTGTTGTAATGTGGGTTATGATCTCAGTGTATACTGCCTCACTGTCTTTAAAACACTTATCTGTGGTGGAGGAAATAAACAGACATAACTGTCTTCTGTTTACGTAGTTTCTGCATGCTCTCCCTTTATGTCTCCATAGACTAAACAGTCCTTACATTAAGCAACTGCATTGCTTATATTGGGGTTTTTGGCTTGTTTTTTTAATGAAGTAATTCCCTTCATTAAAAGATATTGCTTATTAAAGTTTTTATACAAGGAATTAAAGATGAGATTGTGTTTGTTTTTTTTTCAATTATGTTTTTTTAGGCAGTAAAAAGCCAAATCATTTATATATCATCTCCTGTGTGTGTTAACAGTGAGACCTTTTCCTTTGTCCTGACCGGAGAGGACGGCAGCCGCTGGTTTTGTTACTGCCGTAAGATCTTGGTGAGTGTGGATGTGTGCGTCTGAATCATTGACTGGAGCGTGTATGTGTTTGTGTGTCTGTCTGTGTGTGATGACATGGGAGCCCGCCATGTGCTTACTCAACATCTCTAAGGAGATGTGAATCAGTATATGTGAATCACAGACCATAAACCACTTCTGAATCAATGACAGAGAGCAAAAAGAATTTCACAATTTCCCCCTTTTCCTTTGCCTCACAAGGAGAGCTGCTTTTAGGTCTTTTTAAGACTCTTTTCAAAAACACTTTTTACGTTGAAATCATGTGGCATATCTTCTTTTTCTGTTCAGTTTGTGTTTATTTGTATTATTGTGAACATACTGTGGGTGTCTTGTTAAGCACTCTCTATGTAAACTATGTTTTGTTGTGTTTATTCTTTAGTGTAGACTTAGGCCAGACCTAACAGAGAGAGTTTCATGTGTTGTTGGTAGATAAGCTCACCGCTGCATCAGAAACATGGATGGAGTTTAGACTTTAGACTTTTGAGTCATTTTTTGTCTTCTACAATGTTGTCATTGCAAAAGCATTAATAGACAAAACATGATGTGCTTGCCCCTACTGTACTCTGTTTAGTTAATTGTTTATATTGGATGTGTTTCACAAGTGTGTTTTATGTCATAGATGTCTCTGCTGCTTTACGACGTATGAAACTGTATGTGTTTTTTAGCCCAGTGGAAAAGGGAAGAGGCTTCCTGAGGTGCACTGTATCGTCAGTAAACTGGGCTGTTTCAACCTGTTTGCAAAGGTAAGGTACCTACGCAATGCATCTGCTCCCTTGTTTCTGTTGATAGTAGCCTTTTATAGGGAGATGAAAGCAGCTGGATTTGTCAAAGTTCAGTGTTAATCCTCTTTAAGTGTGTCAAAGCTGCTGCCCTGGAACTCCTTGTATGCATTAGTGAGGAATGAAGCTCTACTAGAAGATAATCCTGAGCAATCCCTGGGTGTGTTTTTCAAAAAAAAACCAAATTGTATGCATGTAGTTGTGTCTCACCTATTTTTCCAGTTGGCCCAGTGAAATTTACACGCAGTCAGTTTAAATATGGCAGGGAAGGAAAACTGCATTTACGTGCAGGGCTGCATCTTGCCTCCGTTCTATTGTTCTGGAGTTTAATCAACCCCAGTTCCTTCAGGACACACAGTGATTTGTCTGGCTCTGTCTGCCCAGATTTTGGAGGAGGTGGAGAGACGCAGGGAGATTTCCCCAGCGCTGGTTTACCCTTTTATGCGTAGCGTGATGGAGGCCCCGTTCCCAGCCCCTGGACGCACAGTCACCGTCAAGAGCTTCCTCCCTGGCTCTGGGAATGAGGTAACCCTGAAACCAAAAGAGGAAATGTTAATTAGTAGTTTTGTTCCTCCTAACCACTCCTCTCTGCAGACTCAGAATGACTCAGAATGGGAGGTTATCAGTGTAAACAATAGGGATACTAGCTATTTCTGCTTTGAAAGGTTCATGTTGGGACAGCTATTTATATTATAACAGTCAACAATAATCAATTTAGTCATAACTGTTACAGACTCAAAATAAGTGAAGTAATGACTCCTTCTACTTTCTCCTGTTTCAGCAGTTAGGTGGCTCTTAACTTCAGCTTCCACTGCAGCTTAACTCCATCTTCCACCAGTTCATTGTCTTGAGCAACATTTCTATGCATGTATCTAAAGAGTCTGTATTTGCTTAACATCCAGGTTTCAGGCATTCACCCAGCAGTCGGTGAGGAACAACTAGTGTAATCAGCAAGTTATAAAACTGTATTTACGCTCTGGTTGCTTTGCCAGGTACTCACTCTGTGTCGACCAGTGGACTCCAGACTGGAGCACGTGGACTTTGACAGTCTGCTGCAGTGCCTCAGTGTCGGGAAACTCCTGCAGGTGTTTGCCTCTATTCTGCTCGAGAGGAGAGTCATCTTCATCGCTGACAAACTCAGGTACTGCTGTGGGAACACACAGCACTGTAAGCCCACTTAACTATTGGTGTATATATATGGCTGATGTATAAGCACATGGCACAAAATATTTAGATATGTGATTTTAAACTCCCCTTTGATGTGTGCCAGCTATACTCTATGCTTAATTGCATCAAGGGGCCAGGGCCATTGCCATTTGTGTGTGTGTACTTTGGCCTCAATGCAAAACTCCCACAGGCAAGTCAGGTTTATTTGTACAGCCCAGTATCACTTACAGTGTCTCTGTCTCAGTGATCTCTACAGGCACACAACAATAACAAGTCCTGACCCAGCCCAAACCTGTATCAATATATGCCAATATACTGATAATGGTTTTGGGCTTTAGAGAAAAGTACTGTAGGGAGGACACAGACTTGAGGGATGCCATACCTTACAGTATGGAGATGTACAATATGGACAAACTGCAATTATTAAGGTTATAGACAGCTACATCATTTTCAAGCGAAATATTACAATCAGCCATGTCAAATGCTGTGCTTACAATAGATTGAGAATTAAAAGGCTGCATTGGAGTCAGCAGTATAGTAAGGCAGTTTGAAACTGAAAGACAAATGATGAATGTCACTTTTTAAATACAGGAGATAATAGGGAGTGGAAAAGGTGCTGAGGTTGGCAGAGTGTTTCTTAAAGATAGCTCCAGAAATTGACCAATGAGAAGGAAGTGGAGGACGTATTTCACAGCATGTAGGCAACTGGGACACTGAGTATCAGCAGAAATAGTAGTAGTAGTAGTAAATACTGCACCAAGAGTATTAGCATAGGTCCGTTGCATGAGAAGCTCTTAAAGTTGGTCCCTTTGAAGAAGGAAGAATTTGAATCATGTTTTATGCTTTTCTCTCCTCTCCTGTTCACTGCAGTGTGTTGTCTCGGTGTGGCCACGCAGTGCTGGCGCTGCTGTACCCTTTCACCTGGCAGCATACCTTTGTGCCTGTACTACCAGCCAGCATGCTGGACATCAGCTGCTCCCCCACCCCATTCCTCATTGGGGTGCTGGCACCCTGCCTGCCACAGCTGCTGGAGCTGCCCATCGAGGAGGTCGGTCAGAGTTCTTTTTAAAGTGTTTCAAAATCATTGTCCAGTTTCAGTCTAAATGGACTTAAAGTGGTTATAGTGCCATTTTTTGGCTGCATATTTACTGCATGTAGTGAATGAATCCAGAACCAACCGACAGTAGCTGCCACTGTGTGTGAGTAGTGGTGGAGAAAACTCCCTGAAGAGACTCACCTCGCCGCTTTATAAGTCTTGTTGCGAAATCTTTCAGTCACTAACTGTCACTTTTTCTTCTCGCTGTCTTTTCAGGTGCTCATAGTGGATCTGTGTGCAGACAAGTTTGTCATTCAGGTGCGTACACATAGCAGTGTATAGTGGGAATGATAGGCGCGGTCCCAATGGAACGGATGGCTTTGCCTACACTTGTCCCTTGTTTGCATGTGGAATGTTTAGAGGGTGACGGAGAGAAAATGATGTAACACCCAAAAGCGCTGCAGTGGTGAAACTATATAGAAGCCCAGAGCAGAATTGTGTCATGATGCAGCATAAAGGCTGTCAACAGTAATCACTCAGCCACAATTCAATTAATTCTAAACTTGTTTTTTTTCTTGGTTGTGTTTATGTTATGTCTTAATTAGACATTTTATTGAGTGAGCTTAATCTTTGTTCAGGCGCAGTCTCATTCCCTATTAACTGCAAGCTAATGGGACAAACAGTGGTTGACTTGCCACTTCAACATTAGCTGTCTGTTACACAGAGCTGTATAATTTCACTATTGCTGGCAGCTTCCCTCCTCAGCATGAAACATGAAGTACAACTGTTTGAAAAGCTTGACTCAGGCTAAATAATCTTTGACATACAGTGTAGTCTGTAGGTGTGCTATATTTGAAAAGGTGATACATTTATTTTCTGTTCTTTCGGCTCTCTCGGCACATTGGATTTGAACTGTTTCATTGTCCCAATACTTACAGACCTTACTGCCTTAAGTGCTTAACACCGTTTGGTCTTCTAAAAAGAAAGAAAATCAGCTTTCAAAGACAATTTAAATGTATATTTGTATGTCATGTGATTGCTGTTGAACTTTCCTGTGATGTGTCACAGCTGGGCGATGAAGATTGCATCCTACCCAGTAAACTGCAGGCGGCTCTGCAGCAGATCCTGGAGGAGAGGGAAGAGATCCTGAGCCAGGAGGATGGAGACGGATGTGGAGGTTTGTGTAGCAGACATCAAACGTTGCTGATTAAGAAGCTCTTCAAGTATCTATAATATCACCAGATAAAGTTCCTTTTCTTTTCAAGAAAATAGTGAGGAAGAATATTTGCAGGTCCTTTTTGTCATTACAGCAACATCAGCTCTTTCGTTTGTTCAGTGTACTAGATATAAGATCAGAGGATGTTTACCACTTTATGTTGCACCACAATGAAGATGTTTCAATATTAAGTCCTGTGAGAAAAAAGCCTTTAACGTGTCTTGTATGATATGATGAAGCATTTTATGAAACAAATCTTAGACAATCTTGTCTTCATCCAAAATGTGGCCCGTCCAGGTCAGCAGGCTGACCTGAGCTCCCTGGTGTCGGAGGGTTTCGTGCGGTTGTTCGTGGAGCTGGTGGGCCACTATCCTTTCCACATGGTCGAGTCGTCCAACGGAAGCAGGGAGCTCCAGCGCGACAGCTTCCGCAAGTCTCACCCCTCCCGCGGAGTCCGCCAGTTCCTGCAGCTCTTCATGGATACTCAGATGTTTGCGGGCTTCATTCAGGATAAAGAGCTGCGCAAGGGAGGAGGAAGAGGTAATTGTGTTGATGTAGCAGTGACAGTAGTCACAAGAGTTGCTTCTTTAAAAAAAACCCACAAAGATTAAGAATGTTATGTCTTGACTAATGAAACACCTGATTATATTGTCTAATAGGGACGATTTTCTCTGTTTCCATTACAAAACAAGCGTGACACCCTGTGATGTAAAGAAGTCAGAGGTTTCCACTTAATAATCTGTTAAATGGATAAATTCTAGTGTGTAATTTAATCATATTGAAGCAGACGTATGACCCAAGTTAAATGAGTCACAGCGTGCACTGACCTAAAGGCAGTTTAGGAAAATTTAAGAAACTTTGATTTTAAGTTGAATATCTGCAATACATATTCTGTTTCAATGGCTCAACATTTCCAACTCTCTCCCAGGGCTCTTTGAGGTCAGAGTGGCCGAGTATCTGGATTCATACCCTGAGCCGGAGCGGAGTGGTGTGAACAAGTTTCTTAAAGGATTAGGTAAGTGTTGCTCTATCATCAGATGTTCACTTTCAAAAAGGTTCATTTTCAACAGCTAATTTTCTTTATTTCTTCCTTTTTTAGGAAGCAAAATGAAGCTCCTACAAATTAAGTGAAAAAAAGACCAAAAGCTGGGATTTTAAATGAAAGACTTTGTAATTAAAAACAACAATGGCTGCTGCTGCTGGACTTGCTGAGGAAATGAATGTGGATGAGAGTGTTTGGACGGTGAGTTTGGATACGAGAGGACTAGGCTCATCTTATAGCCATGAATGCATGTCTGAGAGCAGTGCACTTCTTATTGGACAAAAACTGGAAACAGTTTTTATATTTCTTTACTAGCATTGTTTTATGAAGTCTTGAGGATGAGGCAATATGTCTTTGGAAATCTACAAAAAAAAAACATTCCATGTCTGTAACCTCAGTTATCAACCTGATCGTGTGCGGTCGGGGTCGGAACTCTCTGATTTTAAATTGGAAACATGTTTACTTTTTCACATTCAGCTCTATTACACAATGTGTGCATTGTACAGTAAATGCAACTTTAACGCTACATTTCAATCTCTTACGAAATGTGTATGGTTCCAACCTGATGCATGTGTTTTTTAATCCATGTTGCATTCCTTTCAGCACAAATTGTAAAAAAAACAAAAACAACCTTTTGTTTACTGTTTCTATTTTGCTTGTAGAGGCTCATTAACTCTGATCAGAATATCTCAAAGTGTTTAGACTCCAGGTTAAACCTCTTCAGTCAGAAAGAGTATTTTCATTTACAAATCTGTTTTTCTTCTGTCCTTGACTTTCTCCTTGTTAAACTGGAGTTGTAAATATTTTTTACATTTTGCACAATGTTGAGAACCAGTGTACAGTATTTGGAATATTTTTGTATTAAAGCATGATGTGTCCTACATACTTTTTAAATAAATGGGTTCCCAAGGACGGTTTTTAATGTGTGGCTATGCTGTTTATAATGTTAATGACAACTTGGCTGTACAGTAACCCTGCACAATTATAACACTTGTGTTCAAGCATTTGTATGGTATGCTATATAGCTGTATATTCTATAACAGGATCTACTTTAAATATGGGGTGAACACTGAGATGCTTGCTGTAATTATTCTACCTGTCCACACTGGCCATTAAGAGATCACCTCATAATGCAATATTTGATGCATGGAAAGAGGACTTGGCATGTGTCCCCATCACTCACATTAGGAAGGGATCTGTTTACAGCCAGAATGAACAGCAAGAATAATTACTGCAAGCAAAACCTGTTTCCACGTTCACCTGGCCCCCTAACTAACCTGTGTGAAAACACACGTGAAAAAGAAAAAGGGAAACTGCCCTTTGAAGAAGAAATTTGGACACAGTACAACTTTGTCCAGTAAAAGGGTAAATCTCTGCTGTTCACATGGAAACAGTGGAACCAAACTTTATACAAGATTTTCTCTCCTTCAGCAGGTGTATTTTATCTTGTTGCAATCTTTGTGTGAAGTTACTTTTGAGGATCAGATAGAAGTTTGATCTAACAATCAGAATTATCCTCATATTTACAGGATTCCTTCAGTTATGTAAAGTCGGGCTGTATCTATTCTATCAGGGAAAAGCAGTATAAATACACAAATCAATAAATATTATAAACAAGTAAAAAAAAATATATATGTTTGCTTTTGCACCAGCTAGAAAAAGTTTGGCTACTTTAGCTCTTTTAAGCCAGTTATAATGTCACTTGTTTCCAGTCATCCTTTTCCTCTTCAGAAACCTTTCTTTTACATTTCTAAAATCCAGGACAGAAACCTCTTTGCATGATGTTCACTGCATTGCAAACAACTTACCAGCACATGATGTAAAATACCTCTTTAGCATGTACGTCCAACCATCATTATGTCAGATTGGGGCCTGAAATAAAACAAAAAAAGAGCCACCTGAATCATTTAACTTGAAAATAGTATCTGCACAGAAGAGTCGATCCTGCAGAGGACCGGTGTATTGATTGAATGGCACACCCTGAGAGACATCAAGTGTTCTGGCAGAACAAGTTCTCCTTAAAAGGAACTCGTTTTGCCCTACTCTGAGCCTCCCAGGCACAACTTCCTCTCTGGCTGCATACATCTCCCACTTCCTTTACTGAGATCCCAACCCCAGGATACAAACGTGTTTGTTGGAACAGTTCACAGGGGCAAGCTCAGCCTGAGAGGCACATTTTAGGTCAATAAAATGTCTGGGTGCCAGTTAACATAAAAGAGTATCCAAGCAACGACATGCAAGTATATCCCCACTGTGACCACACGGGGGCACAGTCTCCACATGCTTCCACTGACAGGAAAGGAGCAGCAGAGTTGAGTTTCCACTCCAATGCACTAAATTAACTTTCCTGTTTCAGTGCATCAGCATTTACATAACATTATGCCAACAGAAATATCGGGTGTGTTTTGGACAAGTGGTGGAAGTTAGTCGATAGGTCAGTTGTTTGGGGGAGGAAAATGGTTGCTATTAATGAACTGTTGATTTAACCTTTGAATCCCCAGGGTCTGACTTAATGTGTTTAACACTATATACCAATATCAGTTTACAGTTTTATAAAATTGTACAGCAAAAACTTATTTACTTACTTACTTAGGGATGCTGTATCAGTGTTGTGAACTAAGGCTTGTCAAGGTCAGGTTTGAAGGATAGGTCTTGTCGATGTGGATTAATATGCTACTGAAAATAGTCCCCAACAAATGCACTATTTACTTCTGTTTGAGTAACGTTTGCTTAAAGAAAATAAGTCTTTTTTAAATGCCCCAGTGGCAAAAAAACTACTGTATATCTGTGGCAGTTTTCTTTCCAAGATTTACATCTTCAGTAGGAACCAATGGGTTTGTAGTCAAGAGCTGCAGACAGGCTGAAGAGGTTGGAAAATATTGAGAGACACACTGTTGGTTTTGGTCTTTCTATGAGCTTTGTAGACAATAACAAATGGACAGACTGTCACAGAGGCCTGATGCAAATTTACACATATTTTCATCTGCCAAGATCTACTCTTTTAGAGAGTTTCATTTCACTCCCCTTGATGAACGACTGTAACCTACCATTAGGAGAGATTTGATAAATGACACAAGTCCTGATGATAGACTTACAGCAACTCAAAGCAAGGCCAATAAATCAAAAAACTGGTTTGTGGAAAATATTTCATAATTTCTACCAAAAATACAAATGAGGAGCTAGAAAGTATTTGCATGACAATTGTTTTAGTTTCATGCCTCAGGGATTGGTTCTTTGGAGCTCACAGAAAGTGACCAGTTTACGTGTTTGTAGCAGAAGCAGGCCGACCTCCCTGTGCACACGCTACTTACACTTACATTCACAGCGCCGACAAGGACTGATTGTGGCAATCTAACAAAATATTTATCCTAGACAAGATGTGACTTGTGTCTGTTGTGTCCTAGAAATCCAGAGAATTGCTTTGTTTTTAGACAATGTCGCAGAGAGACGCAGATAGAAGCTAACTACATGCCACTATACGAGTACAAGCAGTAGAGTTAAAGAGTCCTACTGCTGCTTCTATTAATACTGCATACTGTTCCTAGTTACTGCTACGTTCATTTCTGGCATAGTGATGATTATTCACAGTAGTGGTAAGTAACTAAGTACTTTTACTGAATACTTAAGTACTATTTTAAAAGGTACTTTACTTGCATATATCCATTTTGCTATGTTTATGTTACATACTTCTGTGCCTCTAAGGGAAATGTATGTTTTACTGCACTTCATATATAGTAGTTATATATATAGATAGACAAACTGGGACCCACCTCAGCTAGCTGCAGCAGTAACACACTATTTCTACATTGTTGTATCAGTATTAGCATCAGATATATCAGCCATAGGTGCCATAATAAGTACTTTTACTTTAAGTATATTTAGCTGATAATTCTTCTGTACCTTTACTTAAGTAATGTTTTGAATGCAGGACCTTTACTTATTATTCTATTCCACTTGGACTGCTGACAATCCATTTCTACTTTCCCTCAGTCAAACATGACTTTATCAGGTTGCTGTGAAGCCTTTCACCAGCTCACTGAAATGTCTCAAAGCCTTCTGTGAGTGATTCAGAACAACAGTTTGAATGGATGCTGGTATAATGACAGTGGACCCCCTAAGAGCCTCATAAAAGAGCTCTCCACTGAAGTGAATTCACGGTTTCTTTTGTATAGTCTAACAAACAAAGAGCCTAAAGAAATGAATAATCACCACGATAAGGCGATCTGTCAATAAATAAGATAATCAAATCTACACTACGCAAAGCAGAATTCACACAATGAATGACAAATCAACAATAAATACAAGAAAACTCACACTGTCAGTGATCTATGAAGGAGCTGAGAACTCAGTAAAGAACACTTGAACTCACCTGAAGTCACTCAGTTCAATAAGGGGAGTCATTCTGGGTGTAAATGGTTTCTTGGCCCCCTAGGGGCAGCATTCCCTGTAGGAATTCATGGACAGTAACATGGACAGACCTCTACCTACAGTAGCTCACTTACTGGAGGCCCTCTGACAAGGGCTGGTTGGTTGGATCTTGGTTGGATCTCAGGTTTAAAGTCAGTCACGCATTTGTTTCAGAGCGCTTTGCTATCTGAACCACATGTACACTCTATTCTTAGAGCCTCAGTTTGAATCAGAAAGAAAGGTTAATACAGGATTGCCCAACATGCAGTAATATTTACACAGTGGACAGAAGTAGAATGACAGTAATGATAAAATATGAGTAAATATTAATGGTGAGAAGTTCAGAAAAAATGTGAGAAAGAGTTTGAAGTGCAGAATGTGGATAAACTAGGAGAAAAAGATTGTATACTTGACAAGAGTGGACTTTTTCCTTTTCCTAGAAGTCTGGAGAAATACTTTGTTTTTAGACAAAGACACAGAGAGATTTTTGTTCTCCTCAATGTCTTTGCACTGTGCACTTTGTGTACCCTGTTGCATTACTCATCAGTACAGTGCATGGATGTGCTGCAACCAACCAGCACACTATGTCCTGTAGCTAGAGTACTACTACTACAACTGCTACTGCTACTACCCTGCCTCAGGATTGCTGTTATTTTTTTATCAGTATGAACCAGGTGAGCACAATATAAACTGAAATAAACTGGATTAAACTAGATTTTGCATGAAAATGCAAAAACTACTATGCTTCATCATATCCACTTATATTGAGCTTTAGTGGTGCATATCTCATACAATGTTAAATTAGTCAGATAATTACCACCTGAATCTGGTGCCTTCAGTGCCCCTGAGGCTATAGGGCCCCACTTCGCTCAGTTGGTAATTCAGTCTTGGGAATGGTAATCTCCATAAAAACATTTTTTATCTCCACTACTAGATAGTGAGAGCTGAAGAGTGACAGGAAAGGGGGGAGAGAGAGGGGGGGATGACACGCAGCAGAGGGCCACATGTCTGAGTCAAACCCTGGGCCACTGCACCAAGGACTACATGGAGCACTAGCTCTGCCAGGTGAGCTGCCAGGGTAGCAAAAGGTTGCTTTCAAGGATGGGTTAACATTTTTCAAGTAAGTTTTAAACTAATAGTGATCGGTCCGTATTTTCTTTGAAGCAGTTTCGTTCCTTCTCTGCATATTGGCTGTCACTGCAAAAATACCATTCTGAACTCAAAGCTAATATGAGGCTTTGGCAGCTTGGCAAAAAATCCTCTTTCCTGTGTTTCCCTGGACAGTGGTGGAGAAGGGATAGTAACGCAAAGAGGGAATTTATTACTGGCGCATACTGCTTAAGCCTCATATTAACTTCAAATACACTTCTGAATGCACAGGCGGGTGCAGACAGATGCTTTCATACAGGACATAAGGGGTTCACTGAATGGTTTGATGAGAATGAAAATTATGTGAATAATTTAAACACCTATGGGAGAATGGAGAAGTTCCAAAGACTGGGACGTTTATGTCGGTTTTTCCTTTAAACTGTCACACATCTGTGTCATCTACAGCAAGGACTGCACTTTTCAACCTCCAATACTTCGATAGGAATCGCGTTAAGAAGGGGAATCTCTTCACGGCCAGTATGAACAGGAGAAATGACCACAGTGCCCAAATCAGTGTACATATAGGTATGTGAGTGCTTATTTAAGACAGACTTAAAAAAGTGACCCTATCCTTCAATCCTTTAATAGCTTGCCTGTCACAGAACAGGTGTTTTTTCTTCCAACATGCCATCATTTTCCGAGAGTCCTTTTTCCTTGTAGCCTATATGCAACAATGCAGAAAATAGACCAGCATAAATACAACTATATAAATAAGAGCCACAGTGAGCGTCAGTGTGTTGGAAAATGATCCCCTTACACCAAACAGAAATATTGCTTGTTCAAAGTTCAAAAGTAGGATCTTTGTTATGGAAAGCTATTCTGGGAATAACCTTTTGCAAAGCAGAATGGGGTGAGGTCTGCTTGAACTCATCTCCAGTTTCCGAGGAAGCCATGTTCATGCTATGTGGACTGGTAAAAGTGTGTTAATATATAAATGGTAATGATAATGTGACCCTGATAAGGAACAGGAGGATATACTTTCCTCTTCCTTAATACATAGGTTGGCAAGAAAACACAGAGAGCACTACGGTAAGAGCCACAGGGACAAAGATTATTCGTAAAACATGACTGTTTTGCGGTCAGGCCATAAAGATAAGTTAGTAACCTAAACTGGCTTACAGATAACTATAAAATAGACTCTCATATCTTTGTAAATCAGTATTTACCTACTTTGTTTTGAAGTTCTTTTTAACCTTTGTTGTCACACCTGCTCTCTGTCTGTCCTTGTAGTCAAACAGATCTCATTTACCCCCAAAACTAAACTCCTACTGCTTGTTCTTCTAACATACATTCCAGCCCTCCACAACTCACAAGCAGCTTTTATTAAATGTGGGTGTTTTATTTATGTTCAACAACTCAACTTTATTTATATAGCACCTTTCATACAAACAAGCAGCCCAAAGGAGCTCACATAGTAACAACAACAACAAAATGAACAAAAATAAATACAAGTAAAGGCTAAACTAAAAATTAATTCAATAGAAACAATAAAATGTAAAACACCAATAAATAATAGTCAGTAGAAACAAATAAAAAACACAGATAAAAATAATATAAAAACCAATGATTAAAATTAAAACTAAGGCTATAACACTACTCCAAATAAAAGCCAGAATAAAAAGAAAAGTCTTTCATTTCCTTTTAAAAATACAAAGAGTTTGCCATTTTGATATCCAGATGCAGTAAATCCACAGTTAAGAGGCATAAAAACAGAAGGCAGTCGACCTAATCTCACAGCTGGCACTTCGCTGGTTGACAGTAAAGAAAGGATACAGACAGGAAGTGTAAACATGCTGGGTGTTGGATCCAGGAACCTATTATTCCATGTGACTTTTGACCAAATTCACATAAAGACTCCCCCATTGGAAAAACTGATGTAATGCTGCTGCTGGTTGCTGAGTTGTACAGAAGCAGATGGGTGCTGGAAGGTGAAAAAAGCACCTTGAGGTGTCTTGTTTCCTCAATTAGAATTGACACTATTATTTCAATTGTAATTTGACACAATTTGTTTCAAGGTAAGCTCAGTGAAATTAATTAAATCAAAACAAAAGAAAATGCTTTAATACACAATATGAGGTAATATAGTGATTCGTTTTTGGATGGAAGACCCATTCCCCATAACATCAACGGCCCTAGTTCCGTTCCATCTGGGGACCTTTGCTGCCTCTGAAACTGGATTTAGGGAACACTAAACTTTCCACTGAAAGTTGAGCTGGTAATCATAGAGCAAGCTTAAGAGTCTAAAGCTATGTTAGAGGCTCGTCCTGGCTACATAGGCTATAGGCACAGTGGTGCAATTCATATCTGGATACCAAATTGTATATCTTGTACCACAGTTCATGCTCATTCCCACCAGCTGCCCCAGACGTAACACTGTATATTTTATCCTGAAAAAATGCTAGATTTTGACCTTGGTGACAAAGGTTGAAAATATCATCTTTGCTCTCTAGTGTTGGAGTAAATGTGAGCCGGGTGGAGAGACAGTCAACATTGTGTCATTTACAGCCTGCCTGCACACGCAGCTTCCCCGCTCACGTGGATCCCTCGTCAGCCTCAGCGGCAGCATCCTCCTGCCCTCCATCCCGCAAGATAACTTACCGTAGCTTATTACTTTCACCCAGCCACCCACTAAATCTTTGACATATTTATTATAAAGCCAAGTTCAGGGATTCCAGGAAGGCGAATAAAACAGCTTTTGATTGTATACCTGCTCCTTCCTCAAAGCACTCACAACTCAATGCCCAATAAATTACTTTGCTGATATGATACAGCAGTATTTGTGTTTGGGTTACTAAATAACCAAGTCAGTTAGCCAGCTGTTATTGCAGAGACATGCAATTGCTAATGGGCCCAGAGCCATTAGTCATTACCATAAAATAAAATGAGTAATCCAATAAAAAGGTCTAACACACATCATTCAAGTTATCTTAATGAGCAGGCGCCTTTTCATGGTGGACATTTGTTATTTTTTATGTTTATTTCCTGAATTAATTATTTAATGAACGTTTATAAAAGTCTTTGAAATGCAGGTTTGGAGAAAATGCTTTTCTGCGTAATGGTAATTTCATCTAAGACCCAACATGACATTACATTTGTCATTACAAAACACTCTGGTGAAGCGTAGCTGGGAACGTTTTCAAAATACACACGCATACAGGTTGCTGCTCTGGACTCTGGGAACATGTGTCATGCCAACCAGCAACACTGTACAGCAGTAAGGAAGTGGAACAACAGGCTCTTGGTGCTACGATGGGAAGATAGTCCTGTATCGCCACCTGCTCCCTTATCACTGACTAAATGGAAATGAATCCTTTATATGTATTGTCCAACCCAGGCATTCTGGCTGATGCAAAAGCTGGGTAGTTTGTCTTTTGTGTGTAATGTCCATTGCAGTGGTGTTTACACCACATCGGCTGATTCATTCAGTTTGCATTTCGTCATTCTGGGGAGAGAAAAAAAAAGGTGCAGTTTGTAGAGTGCAGATGTGAGATATTGTAAGAAAAGGAACGCAGCTGTCAGGTGAAAGATTTATTACACTGTATGTGTTTGTATATTGGACTGGAGGTCAGGGGTATTTGCATTGTGTGTGTGTGTGTGTGTGTGGATGGGTGGGTGGGGAGAAGACAGGTACAAAGAGGCGAGGAGGAGAAAGAGAAAGATATCAACATAGAAAGAGACAGGGAGGAGTGGTGATAGAGGAAGAATGTGTATTACTCTCCTTGAAGTCTTGAGGCTTTCTTCCTTAACCCGCCCTCCTTCTCCCCACCTCCAGACGCCACCTCAAGGCTGAGACACTGTCTAAAGTCATTTGCATAAAGTGCTACAAAAGGGGAGCTGACACAGCAGGGGCAGGTGATACCGGCCAACAGACACAGAGGAAGGAGGACCCAGAGCTGACACCGACACAGCAAGCTATTACACAGCCTCTGAGCACAACGCTTATACACACACCCACACACCTGTGACTCCAGCAGCGTGTTCAGACCAATACAGAGGAGGACTCTAGCCTGGTCAAAGGCACAATTAAAACCCCAAACTCCTTGCTGGCATCCCAGAAGTCAGTTGACTCCAGAAAAATGCATTTTCAGGTGCAATAGGAGTGAGCTGAGCCCGGCCCCTGAGAGATAAAGAGAGGATCATCTGACATCTTCTTCAGTCAACAGGTAAACTGAACCTTTGCTATAAATGTTGCCTTGGGCCTTTGTGCTTTTTATACCAGTTTGTGGCTTACTGTTGTTATAATACAAGATGTTAAAAACTTTCACTAGTTAAGCATTTTCTTTTAAAGTGTAGACCATAAGTATGACCTGAGACTTTGTAAGAACTGCAGTACTTTGAGGGAAGAGATTTTCCTAAAAGCTCAAATCAATACAACTTAACTCCAGACAGCTCATCTGTAATAAATGAGGTATTTCCTTAACTTTAATCAGTTGCAAATGAATGTGAGAATGCACGAGCAGCTTTCCTTACAGTCAGTTATGATTCTCAAGTGTCTGTATACTGTTTCTTGTGTTGTCTTTTGTGTTTACACGTGCTATCTGTGCACACTCAGGTTCAGTTAAACTGTAAACTGCAGCACACCCAACCCCACCACCCCTAGTTCAAACAGCAGGTAGATCCAGTTTCAGTTACTTTTCAAACTGAGAACAGGTAGGGCAGCATTGTGGATGATAGTCGAGCTGAAGGTACACACAGCCCCACACAAAGGGGCTGAAAAGAGCAAACTACAGTATTTTTTACATGAATCTTAAGAAGGACACTTCAGTTTGACTGACAAACAAAACAGGTCTTGGCTGATGAGCTGCAATTTGTGTACTAATGGGTCAGTGGGACAAGCCCTTAATAGCAAGGAGACACCATAAATTGAAGCTCAAAGCAGAATACCGTAAAAAGACAATTAGGGACCTCCCCCAGTGTTAAAGTTGGTATTTTGGGTTCAGCAACAACTTAGTCTGAGTTAATATTTGACTTACAAGCTACGACCCTTCATTTTGCCCCCAAAGCAAAGGATTGCTCCACCTGGACTCTGGACAGTTTTTTTTAAAAGATGAGAGCAAGGCTTCAATGTGCTTTTTTACACATCTCACAAAACAAAACAAAACAGTCCGTTGATGTGTAGGCAGTGGAGCGAGGCTGTGGCTGCACGTGATAATCACTGGATAATGAAAAATGCTGCAACACACTGTAACAGTAGCACAAGTAAAGACAACTGTCAATCAAGCCAAAGTTTGCTAACATGAGGTAACATTAGCATCATAAGCTACTGGTCAAACCAGACCGAATAAGGCTATAGCAGCCAAACCCCAGAGCGTACTGAGCTGAGCGCGGGTGCGTTTAACTGCTCATCTTTTCATCTGTAAAAGAAAGAATGAGTTATTTCTTCTTTCAAAACTTAAGTCTCCCTTAAAGAGGCTGGAACTAGGTTTGTAACAAAATTCAGTTTACACCAGATAACAAATAAAATTGTTAGAACAGAAGACTATCCATTCTTTAACTTTCGGAAAACTAAAGGACATATTTCACCAATGCAGGGATATAATTGAATAACTCGTTCCCAGTGCTGTCTGTGTGTGTGAAAGAGAGTCAGATCGTGATGTAAACAGCACATTTTTCTCATTTGTAAATGAACTCGGCAGGACCTTAGATTGAGAGCCGTGGAATGTGCTCGGTGCATTCCTTCTGACCAGCCGGCAGATTCAAAATTGTGAAACTTGAACAACCTTTAAGATAGAAGGTGAATGTGAGGCCAGATCACCGGGAATGGAGATCTACTGGACAGGAGAGGTTGTGTCAAGCACACAGTGGAGCAGGTGTGGGATTTGTTAGACCTGAGTTGTTGTTTTCATCATTACACAGTAAAAGACAAAGGTCAAACAAAGACACTGTAAATGTATCTGAGTCTTTCTGATGATTCTATTTAAAAAACTACATTATATATAACCTGGTGTTCTGCCAAGGACTGTTCAAGGAATCATTAGGATTACAAAAATTGCTTTCACCTCATTGGCTTGTAAGACTGTGTTGTTCAGTTCTCGGTAGGTTGCTATTTACTCTGTGCTCGTTCTACAGGTAACATAGCCTGGGGCTTTGGAAAACGGTTTCTCCTCTCGAAGACCTTGAGCGTGATCTCTATGACCCGAGAATGATGTGAAGCATAAACTGATTAACCTAATATGAACATTTATGGGCGTGAATGAACACTTTGTGTAAATACTAGCTAGGCCAATACTGTGAACATGCCAATGAGCAGAATGATAACAGCATAGTGGTAGAGAGCCAAAGGCAGTGTTTGCTGCCCCTAACAGCAGTTTGTTCCAACACAAATGACATAATTTGAACAGGATTCCTTTCAAGTAAAGTGAAAAAGCTGGTTATTATTCCAGTTATTTATTAATTCTTCCATTTCTCTACATATTTCTTTAAACCTGCACTGAGCACTCTGTAACAGCCTTATTTGAAAATGAGAGGCAACTGTGTAAATATTTTAATGTTTGAAGGAATTCTTCAGTTCAGTTTCAGTGCACTCCCACTGGACACGTGGTTGGTGAGGTAGGGTTAACCAAAACAGTCTGTCAGGAAGTTCAATTTTTATCTGGATACACTTTTGTTTAGGAGGCTCCAGCAAACGACCACACCGGATAACAGAATTTCAATCTGAGCAATAGGGGAATGGAGAATTGCTTAGTGACTAGGAGGGGCTTTAAACTGATAAGACAGGTGTAATTATACAGAGAAATCTGTCCTCATCCCACTAAAGCATGTTTAAATTCAGTGGAGACGAAGAGAGAGAGAGAGAGTCAGTAGTGCAGGAATTTCAAGGGTAGATGAAGTGATTAGGTGGAGAACAAGCAGGGACTTTGTGTAGATGGGAGTATTGGGGCAGGACCAGCCCCGAGGGCACAGAGAAGAGAGCACCTGTGCTCTGACCATCCTTCATCCCCAGCACACAAACACACATAGTCTCCCTCACATTAGGGGTCTTTAACTTAACCCACAACACCAGCAGGCAGCGTATTACCATGTAATATTATTATCATCCTAAAAACACGAGGCTCCAAAAAGAGCAGCAATTTGGTCCTCAAAGCCCAGCAGACTTTACACTATTCAACCGTGCTCCTGGTGACCTACAGGTCTGGTCTATTAGCTCCTGTAAAGTTCCTGTACTGTCTGATATACACATTTGAACACACATGCTCAAAAAGTCACGTTAACAAAGCAGCCTGTGTTTATCCACATGCTGTAACTCACCCAATCTTTCATCGGCTGCTTGATGCAAGAAGGTGCTCAAGGACTCCCTGTGTCAGCTGGTGTACGTTTGCATGCCCCACTGGCTACCACTATATGCAAACTGCTCAGTAAAATACTCAACTCTTTTGAATAACTGTAAACAGCACAAACTATGCAGTCTGATAAGGTCTTCTTTGATAAGACATGGGTAAGATACTGAGGGTATTCTGGTACTATCTGTCTTAATTACATAAACATGTTACACTGTACTGGTTTTACAGGTGACAGGTTAACATGGTCTCAGGGGTCAGTTAGTTAGTTGTTTTCCTTTCTACAGATAGAGATAAACTCTATGTCACTGCAATTTGGCCTCTGTTCAGCCCACAGGATGCTACGTAGCATTATAAAAAGCTACATGAATGTGAATGTGTGTCAAAAGATTTGACTTTTGTATTTTCAGTCATTGTGTACATTTTTAAAAAGTGCGAATTAAATATCCACTCCAAGTGGTGTTAAAGGGTTAAAAGCTAACAGGAACTTAGCTCAAAATAGTTAGCAAGATAGCAAGCGGGCTACACTGTTTTCAGTTTGCTTGTTTAATCATTAGTTAGATAACAGATTCTGTATTTTCACCACCTACACTGATATGGAAATATTTGAAGGTAAAGCAGATGAGCCCCAAACGTAGCAGCGATACTGATTTGGAAAAAACGTTTCTTCCACAAACACATTGTACAGAATCATCGTCATCAGTCAGCCTGAGAGTGTGAAGACTATAAGGTTTGCACTCGATCAACTCTATGCTCAGGTTATCAGCAAGCAAAAACGTTCCATCTACAATGTATCATATGACGCTCAGCAAATGGTGCTTGTTAATGACAGGGACACTGAGTCATTCACTGGTCAAGCATTACAACACCAAACTGTACTACCGGGGACTTATTCTTGGTCAGTAAAGGTTTATAATTTTTATGATTTATGGTGGAATTAAGGGTCTCGAATATGGCTTGTCATGGTTTTTCCTATTCAAGCCTTCATGATATCTTTTATTAGCTTCCTTAAGAACACAAGACTCCATCTAAACAATAACCCTCACTGCACCTGCGGAACATCTTGCCCACACTATAAAGACTATAGGGGTGGACATTGGCCAATCGTGTCTGGCACATCACTTCACTGACTCACTTGTTTGTGCTTGTTGCTTCTGCTTTAGTAAATCCACAATTTCACTCAACACATTTGACCCATTTTGCACAACACCCGTGATTGAATTACTCATTGACCGACCAAAATCCTGTCTGCTTTGTAATATTATGTGTGCTCTGCCTGAGGGTTAACATTGTTCAAAGTTCAGCATTCAACTGGGCTGTATAAAATATACACTGATGACTGAAATCCAGTTGGGATTATGGTTGTGCATGACTGAAAAAATTGTTTGCACTTGCTTGTGTAGTTTTCATGATAGCAGGAGGGGGATATGATCTGAAATATGAAAATCTGTACTTTTCATTCATTCTCTTTTAGGATAATCCAGTTAAGGACAGACCAGGGTGAGGAAAGAGAAGGCCAGAGGGTCCAGAGGAGACTCGACATAGGAGAGAGTGAGCTTATATTTCTGAAGATGGAACAGTCTACGCAGATTTGGCACATGCAGGTCGCCCACCAGGACACTGCTGAAGAGATGCAGAAGAAGGTGTCAGTGGTGAGCCAGCCGGAGTGCTCCATCTGCTACAACACCTACGACAATGTCTTCAAAACACCCAAGCTGCTGGAGTGCACCCACACCTTCTGCCTGGAGTGCCTCTCCCGCCTCATGGCTGTCTCGCTGGCTGAACCAGATGGTAATGGCAGCAGCACTCGCCTCTCTTGCCCCTTCTGCCGTCACTCTACCCTGCTGCCAGAGGAGGGACCCCCGGCCCTGACCACCAGCCACGAGGTCCTCTGCAAGCTGCCCAGCCACCAGCAGCAGGAGCAGCCGGTGTGGTTGGAAGGGGAGAAATTGTGCTACAAAAGCTCCAGGCACAACTCTGGTTCGGCTACCCCTGACAGTCCTACGGCTTTCTGCGTCTGCATTGACATTGGAGCCAGCAAGACAGTGGACGTTCCGATCCAGACGGGGTCTCGGACTTTTGGCCGACTGGATCGGCTGGCAGACTGGAAAAGGATGGTGCTCTTCATTGTGCTCATGGTGCTGCTTATTGTCATCGTGTTGTGGCCACTGCAGTGTGTATTCAGCACTGGGAATATGCGCTGTATCCGAGAACCCATGGGCCCCGAGCCTGACCCCACTACCACCTCAACTACTACCACTATTTTCAGCACATTCACTCGCCCACCCGGTCTGATGTAAACTTCTAGTCTGACTGGAATTCACTGTAACTGTGCATTATATTGACACATTAGTTATATCTTAAATATTTGGCATTGAAAATCTTTTGTGTAAAATTATTTTGTGCGCTTTTGATAAGTGCACATTGTAATTGGTACACACAAAAAACACCTCCGATATTGAACCTGCAACAGAACCATAAAAGTCTGACTATAGTGGCCCCCACTGGTGTTTTTTTATTTTTTAAAAGATGCTGTGGCAGACCCCTCCACCAGACAGGGATGAAATGGCTGAAAGCAACACAAACTGCACCAATATTCACTGGAATGTGTGTCATATGCTGTCATAACTTCAATTATGTTGAATATTTAAATTATAAGAACATAAAAAAATATACACATAGCAGCTTTAACTCTACAAAGCTGGAATTTATGCATTATGCATCATACATTTGCAGTAGTACATTACTGAACTGCACATACCAGCTGATACAAATGACATCCAAAAGTGGAAAGAGATTAACTCTGACAGGCACTTTCCCTAAAAAATTGTTCAAAATATTTTGCACTTAAATTGACACCTGACTTATTGGTCTAACTGGTTCAATGGACTTTGTTGTCCTTTTCGGGCACATAGCATCAAGTTCAGAACACAAGTGGGTTGATTTGTTTGCTAAGTGGGTTGATTTGTTTGCTAAGTGGGTTGATTTGTTTGCTGAGTTGGTTGATTTGTTTGTTGAATATTCAGTGATTTAAACTTAAAGTTCAAAATGCTGACATTTATTGATAAAATGTGAGGTTTGCTTTGGAAAGTAACCACGCTCATTTAACGAATGTAATCCCAATGTGCCAACTAAGAACTCAGACTTTATATATTGTACATTTGATTTGTGTGTTTTGATATGCCCTCGTTTACAGAACTATAATAAAGAAGTGAGGTGCCCGCTCACATCATGCTTCTGGGAAATAACAAAACATTTGTGACAGCCTCATTGTTAAGAATCATATCATTTGATTGTGATTTGTCATCATCTTCATGCATTTTCTTTACATAAAAATGTACTGCAGCATCAGTTGGTGGTTTTAATCTCTGAACAGCAGTTTGTTGTAAATTCCCCTCAAATAACGCACAACACCTGACGTACTTAAATGCTATTTAAAAAGTAGTATTAGTTTCAGGGTCGAGTTGCAACACAGTCCAGCCATTCACTGACCCACTGTTTGTCATTTCCGCCCTATCTCAACCTTAAACATATAACGATAAAAGCAAAGACCTCCTCTGTCTTGACAGGAAGTTGTCTTTATTTATTCCTGGATTAGGTGCGTCAGATCAAGGAAGGGTTAGGCTGTGGGATTTTCCAGGTAAGCTACCTTGTAACACATGGTGATAAGATAATTACATTAAATTTTAACACTCATTTCAGGAGTGGCCATAATAAAAGTGGAACTTCCTGAAACACAATTGCGACTGCCAGTAAACATGGTTAACCTAGATCCAGGAAAAACAAACACAAAACGCTCAGTCATGATTTAAAATGTAAAAAAAAAAAGAAATAAATATTTAATGTAAAATATTTGAATAAAGGCTTCTTGTAAGTTGGGTCATTTTGCACTAGGGTATTTAAACAAAAAATAATTTTACTATGAAGTTGTCTGTGTGTTTTTCCATCTCTCCAATTAAGCAGAATAAACAGCCTCCTCCTCCTTGTGGATAGCGGCCACATAAAACAGTTTTAGTCAACCCTTCATGTGTTAAAATGCAAAAAAAAATTACTAATTTCAAAGTCACAATGTCTACAGGCCACTTCAGCCATGAAATAATCTGTCATAACTGATAAAATT
>NW_023339707.1:5556452-5561441 GCF_004916995.1 Morone saxatilis
AAAATTGGTGTCTTTCTTGTTTCCTTAATTAACTTATGTTCATTGAGCAATATTCTTGATCATCATGCATTTCATGGAGTAGAGTACTTTTCCAATTGAAGAGACAACTAGAGTGGTCCAACGCAAACACACTGTCCTCCTGTGTTCTCTGCTGCTCCTCCACTACAGGGACCGCACCTGGAGGCAAAAACAGTCCAAGATACAGAAAGCTTGCTTGTTACACTGATATTTCTTTTACTTTGGGGGCAAAAGAGTTTTTAGGAACCTTTTCCAAAAATGGAATGGAAGAGAATCTCCTCGCCCCAGTAGAAAACCTGCTCCAGATTCACACGCAACAGATACAAGCAAACTGCATGTGTAACTTTACATAGTGCCAACATAGATTTTTATTAAACTGTATATGATAATAAACCATTTTGACGCCATTTCTGGCAGCTCATTGCATCAGCAGTTGTAGCCTATACAGCGAAAAGGCATCTGGGCAAAGCCAGTGCAAGAAGAGGAAACAACATGGGAGCAATCAGTACACCACGACTCACTTCAGGCATACTGTTAGCAACGGAGGAACAAGGAATCAAAACAAAAAGACATCAACATAATGTTCAAGTAAATGAAAGAGGACAAGCAGAAAGAAAAATACCGTGTTACTACTGCATACCTCCGTGTACACTGGTTCAACTCAGAGCCAGAATTTACTTATCGCTGGTGAAATTACACCAATAATAATAGTAATAATAATTCAGACACAATACAAAATGCAAGAGTGGATAAAACAATCAATTAGAAATACAATTTGAAACATATCAGCAAAATGAAACAACAGGACAAAAAACAAAAAACCCCAACACTGATGGCAAAAATCTAGTACACTACCAAAAATACTTCCACAGCCAAGGGACATCCACACACAGCCTGAGGCCAAAGATTCAGCAGTTTCACACTTTCAAGTATTGATGTTTCATCATATCATAAAAAAAATCTGACCCATAGAGACAAAGTAAAATACAATAAAAATCTAAATTATCCACAGCGCAAGAAACAAAACCCACAAAAGTCATTTCTCAATCATCGGACAGTTCAGATGGGAAAAGAACAAAAGAGAAAAAAGCCCCAGAGGGATTCAAACATTCAAATTCAACTGAAGTACATCGAGTGGTGCAGCATTTATCTAACAGACATGGGCCTTCACTGACACAGGGCATCAATGCCACTCATTTCATAAAACATAGCTTCTATTCACATAAACAATTAGCCATTAAAATACATTGGCAACAACTTATACTCTCTGGGAAATCTCTCCACACAGACAGACAAGTGACTGAAATCAGTAGACAGACGAAGCTTCAACTGATGTACTGAGACCTTAATAAAACCACTATGTGCTCTTTTAAGCCTTTAAAAGACAGAACTCAGCTGTCAGACAGGATGATATGGCTGCTGCAGGTTGTATTGTTATTGTATTTTAATATTTTCCACAAGGTCAACAGTATCAGATCGGTTTAGAGTACTATTACTCCAGTACATTTTGATTAGCTGTACTTTAAATCACGCGCTGCAGCTGCAGAAACTGGCCAATTTATGACTGAAGACAACAAGGTGAGTCCAGCCTGCGAGTGTCCTTGACCTGGTTAGTCCAACATTTCTGTTGGTGGAGAAAGAGGAATGGTCTGAGCACAAGTGCCGTTCATTCATGGTTTATTCTGATGCCTTAAAATAAAATAAAGAGTAGTATCATGACATCTTCCTATTGTGAGACTTTTGTTAAGGTGTTCAGGGCCATTAAGTTGCTACATTTTTAACAAGCTAGGTCAGATTTCATCAACATATCTGCACTTGTGTTTGAGTGGGATATTTTGGTGCTGATCCTGGAGGCTAAAAATAGTGAACAATCTGCCAGACAGCGCAGAGGGTTTGGTGCTCTGCGCCACCACCGTCTTCCTTATCACATCAATGATGCCGGCTTACTCGCCCCGCTATCATCAAGCCTGGATTATGGCCATCTTCTAAATTACTTTTTGGAGACAAATCTATTCTTCAATCTCAGGCAGATGGCCATCTGGCCCACTGTAATCGTCCCCCTTTCCCTTGTCTCCTTGTGACGATCTCCTCCGACAGATGTTGAACTGCATCAGACCCGCTGATTAACGAGGACAGCCAGTCGAACGGAGCTGAGATGCGGCGGTCAGCCAAGCTCAACGCCAACCACCCATTCAGGAATCCTCTCCACCCATTTCCTGTCAAATATGGACTTTAAACTACTATTACTATCTACTGGTAAATCAAAATTAGTACTGGGGATGCTGCGCAGACAACCATGCTTAAACATGACAACATATATAAATAAATATAAATATATATGTGTGTATAATTATGTGTGTGTGTGTGTGTGTATACATATGTGTCAACACACACATACATATAATAAAATCAACATCTCATATGTTACACAACCATGATACCAACAGTATCAACAAAACACAAAGAAATGATGAAAACAAGCTGACAGACAAAAAAAGAAGAAAACAAACCCACACATTTACTCAAAATTAATATTTCAAAATTTGTTAAAGAAGAGGGTTTGCTTGCCCTCCCTGTGACCCAGGGTCCTGCAGCAAGTTATGTAACTGCCCATGCTATCACTCAGCAGCCACATTAACAACTACCACAGCTGGAGAGACAGAAGACCACTAAAACAGTCTTAAGTTCAAGTCCGAATGCACGCCAGCAAAGACAGAGAAGAGGGATAGTGAACAGATTGATTTCTGGCAACGAGTGGACAAACAGCTTAGCTTTGACCTCTTCTTGGGTCCCGTACAGTTCTGTTTAGTTCAGGCGGGGGCAGACTCCACGTTTATTGTCTGTTACCCCAAGGAAAACTTCCAAAGCTTTGGAAAAGTAGTAACAGTAGAGATGTAACAGCAAGTTTTGGGAGGCTAGATTACAGACACATCCTGTGACAAGGCACTTGCACTGGTTGAGAGAGGGAGAGGCTGCAGCGGTGGGGGGAGAAAGAGGGTTGAGGACAAGGGTCCTGAGTGAGAGCGCTATGCTGTAGAGTCCTCTACACCCTCTCTACAGAGGGTAAGGTTTGACTCCAGACAGAGGTCCAGCAGGACGGCAGCAGGGGAGGGGTCATCAGCTCGCCACCTTCAGTCCAGGCAGGGTCCACTGGTGTGGGGTGTATTCAGAGCAACATGCTCCCTCCTACCCCGAGGCTTTTTCAGGCGCTGACGAAGCGACACCTCCGCTGAAACTGAAGCAAACATGAACAGACAAGCAGACAGGCGGAGTTAATGGCTGGTGTCACTTTGAATCATGGACACTTGGATCTGATGTAATTCATGATATGGAGCTAAAAGCAGTGTTTACTCAGAATACACTACACCTGACAGCTTATCTAGACAGGGAGAGGTGGAGCACATACAGCACTGTGTTTGGGTGTTTGGATCATTATTGATTAAAAGTGCTTCCATAAATCTGAATTGAAACAAACTTTATTGCCTTTATAATCTTTGCATGCAAGGTTTAAAACAAAACAGAGCGCAGTAAGACATTTGTATAAACTCTTTTATTTATTTATGAGTTCACTTATCCAGTACACATATCTTTGTCATTTCAGACTGCAATTTCTTGTTATTTATCTGCTGATAGAGTGATACTGATAAGTACGCGATAAGCTAGTCTCACAATACCAGACGTTCAGAGATCCCAAGCCCACTTCGGTTCCCAACAAAAACCAGCTATTTTTTGGTTTCAGCTGGGAACCAACTTTTTGGGTTTCGGACCAATTTATTTTTGGTTAAAATGCAGCGAACGCTTCAAAACTAGATGCTTAAACTGGAACGGAGCTGGTTCCCTTCTTGTTGGAGAGCTAACGGCTGGAAAAAATGTTCCATGAAAAGTCTTTTTTTCACTTCTGTATCACATTTGTAGCTAAAATATGTGACAGCTCAAAATGCTCAACTGGAACAGTTACATTCCATACAAAGTGGAAAAAAGAAACTCTTTTTTCAGAGGCCCAGAGAAAGTTGGTCAAATGGGGGAAAGGCTGAATATCCAACAACCAAATGAAATGACAACTTGAACTGATTCCAACCACACTACTCTGATATTAGTGCAACGTACACATTTAATAAGGTGTCAAAGAAGACATCAAAAATCAAAGTCCCCATCAAAATTAGGCATCAAGTTATAAAAAAGTTTTTACTTGATTGTTTTTCATTGCTATAATTTGAGTATTTGGAAACACAAAGAACTGCTAAAATGTATTTTATATACATTCACTGGTGATTAAAACATTGTTCATTGCTACTGTATGACTCACTCACTTTAACCCTGCAGTTCCCTGTCGGCTGTATTAATCACTGTGAGTGAGCAAAGAATGAGCCTGTGAGATTAGAGGTTGATTATAATTTGAACCTAAATTAAATCTTTTGTTGCTTTAAGGGGAGCTCAGGTTTTCTTTAAAGGAAGCTCAGCTGCTCCTGGCCACCCTATAATTTCAGCACAATAAAAGAGAACATTACATTTACAAAATGAATTTAACTCACTGGAAGAAATTGAACTTATGTCAGTGTAAAAGTTTTAACAGCGCCTTCAGTTCTCTATAAAAAAAAAATCTGTCACACTTTAAAAATATAATATGTAACATTTCTGCATTAAACTGTCAATAAACACTAGACTAATGTTATATATTTTGTTGAGTTGTCTACGTACATTATCCCAACAATGCTCAAACCCACAATACCCTTTTTAGATCTTGGTGGTTTTTATTCAAGATTTTATTCATCAGACATCTGGATCTCACGTTCAGAAAGAAAAAAGCTGAGTGAATGTTAGCAGCAGCTCAGCCGGCAGGCCCTCCAGGACGTCATTTGTCAGCTGATCTGCATCGGATAAACACTGATTTTGAAGGGGAAACTGTTTTAATCATGACGTTTGTTTGATGTGAGAAACGCCCTAGCGGCAGAAATTATATATTGTACGTTT
>NW_023339707.1:5561541-5583099 GCF_004916995.1 Morone saxatilis
ATACACATATATATGTATAATTTGGTTGGTTTATAGTGGCCATGTATAATTTGTTACTGGTGCTAGTTTAGTGAAGCCTTATTGCCGATAAGGAGGCAACATTTTGAAACTTAATTATAGCACACCCAAGTGGACAACTGAAAAAATATTTTTTTAAACTATAAACTTTTTTTGTTTCAGGTGTTCACACCTTTAACATTTCATGGGAAATTGAGTCAACTCAGGAAAAACCAAAAAAGAAAAAAGCCAGCAGTGACACCATACAGGAAAACCCCTAGAACTCTCAAACCAGACAAATGAATGTGTAATGAGTGGGTGAGTATGTCTCTGAATCTATTTGATGAACTTTCACCAAAGACAGTTTAATAAGTGAAACTTATTCTATTTTACTCTCTTATTTAGACCATGCTGTAGTTGTCTTCATCAGTAACACTGCCCTCAGGTTTGTGGCTCAGATGAGGAGGCCAGCAGCCTTTGTGTGTTTGCATGTGTGTGTACACAAGATGGAACTTTATTAATTGTTGTTGTTGATATCTGCTGAAGAATAGAGTTGGCAGATCACCTGACACACCGGTAAATTAACTTAAGGCCCAATAACGGTGTCTTCCAACTCTAAGCTTCATATTGTAAAAACCGTGTCCTTCCCTGCTGCTTGTACCTGCAGTGGACGACAATGGGTCCAGTGTCTGGAATGGTACTCTGGGTGCGATTGACTTCCTCTAGGAACCAGAGGACGCCGCCGGGCTCGTTGGGCACCCCGTGGTCCGGCCAGCTTAGGTACTGATAGTGCCAAATGTACCTCAGAGGCTCCTTCTACATAAAAATTACAGCAAAAACAGAGGATTTTAAAATTGTGTTAAGCTAACTTTGGGCATGTAACACGTGTCTTCCTCTTTCTTCCTCTAAATAGGCGACAAAATCCATAATCCTCATTCCACACATGGTTTCCGAAGTTGAGCCAAAGCTAATATGATGCTTCAGCAGCTTGATTTAGCCAATTCAAGTGGGTATTTTCCAAAGTCAGGACAAAATTCCCTCTTTGTGTTGGCTGGGACTTTTTCATTTCTGTTCTGTAATAGAGGGATACTCTCTGGTGGTCACATGTAGGCTATGTTGAGACTGGAATTGTAGTAACAACAATTACACCAGTACCAATTTGTAGCCCTGAATACTGGAATATGCTTTTGTGTAAAGGATTGTGGACTGCGTTCTTACAGTGGACTATACAGTACAGAGCAAAGCATTACAGCAACCAGAAACCCTTTCTGTGTGCAGTATAAAACATAGACAGACTTCAAAAACAGACTACTCTGTCTGTTTCAGTCTCTTGTTTTTATAACAGATTAACAGTAACCTCAGTAAACCTGAGTGAGATCTATTAATAAAAAAGTAATGGTTGATTTTCTTCAATCTAGCTGTAATTTGCCTCAACACTAAACCTTTGTGGTTTTAAATAGAATATAGGATTTTCAATAGCCATATGTAAGATATTACATCTGTAAACTTCTACAGTACAAACACCAGGATTGGCTATCCAGACATTAAAAACCATTTCAAATTCTTCCCTTTTAAATGCAATTGACTACTGTTCAAGCAGCAGCTTCTATTACGCATTAATTGGATAGTGTTCATGTATACAGGGACAACTCTAGGTTTTCTTTAAGCGTTTTCTCTCCTTTTCCTCTATCTGCTTCTTTCATTCTTGAGATTGTTGCAGTCGATCATTTTAAGCCTGAGCACGTGCTGTAGGATTGTGTTTGTGTGCGTATGTGTGTGAGGCGTTAGATAATCTGACCCCAGGTCAGTGGGTCAGCTCTGATAGAGCACACAGCTTTCCCTACCCGGTCCAGACGGGTCACCTCCAGCTTCCTCAGGATGTAGTCTTGCGCTGGACGCTCGTCCACGTTTCTTACCAGCACCTTCCCAAACTCCTTTGTGCCATGGAGGTCGGGCCAGTAACGGACACATTTATTCTAAATCGGAAGAAAAAACAGAGAGAAAGAGGGAGAGAGGAAAGGGGGTGGTGGCAAGTATTAGACAATCCAAAGAACCAGCTCATCCCAAGCAGCTTTCCAATCAGCTTAACTGTCATACTATCCTTGTCAGCCATCTCCCTCCCCACCCCCACACCGCGCGCGCACACACACACACACACACACACACATCATCCCTACTACACTTATCCACTCCTCTCTCTTAGAATCAGCTATGGCCATCAAGTACTGTTTTTCAACTGAGAATGCAGGAAGAAAATGGTTGACATGAAGTTAGAGCAATGCAGATTTGTAAAGGTCAACACAAGGACTTGATACTGTATCTTTAAACTATTTTTTTTTGTTAAATTCACTTTTTGTGTCCCCTTGTTCCTTCTGGATTAGGAAGGGCTTGAAACAGCATTAAGCTCATCATGAGACATTAAAACTGTCCACCTCTTGCTCTTGTTTGTCCCGTTATTCTGTTGCTCTGTAAAGCACTTGTTAATTACACTTGACTAGTGTAGTGGATTTTTAAGATGGAATGTTTTAGATGTGGGGTATTTCACTCATGCTCTTATCATAAAATCTCCAATCTCTTGTCACAGAATACCCCTCAGTTCATAGCTCTCAATCATTACAAGCAATCAACAGCAATCAGCTCAAAGGAGTGCAATCTTGAGACAATAGAGACCATTTAGGTATAAATGCTAGAGAAAGCAAATGAAAAAGAGCTGGGGAGAGAAAAATACGTGACTTGGTTTGGAAATACAATGTATAGAAACATTTCTACCTAATTATTTTACCTTTCTTGTTCAACATTAAGGTATACGGAAGCAATAACAATATTTCGCAGGCCCCCAGCTGAACTACCCTCCTGTACACCTGCAGTATGTTTAGCGCCAATCGCTCACCCGTCCTCGTTCCACCTCCTTCGTGGTCATGACGATGACGTGTGTATTCTCCTGATACACCATCTTCCAGAAGTCAATGACTGTATTCTGTAGGCACCCTTGGGTGGCGATGAAGACTTTGCCCTCGTCCACATGGCGCCCCTCTTCATGCATACTCTGTACAGTGTCAACAATTATTAAGATTAACAATTAAGGCAGTATGATTCATATTTGCACAGGAAATGTAATAATGTAATGTGAACTACCTGATGACAAATTCAACAACACTAGGTCAACACCTAGCTATACTAGAGGGCTTTTAATTCAAAAACAGATACAGGAAGTGGCAGCATTCAGCCAACCAATGGTGTAACTTCTTCACTCAGTCACAGACTTGCACGCTTACAGTCGTGTAAAGCCATATAGTCATAGTTTAACTTTGTGAAGAAAATATTCATGAATTAATATAAAGAATAAAATAAAGAAACAAAAAGGTTTTTAATTGTTTGAGTATATTTTATGACAAAATCGTCTGTTTTGACATACCGTGATGTATGTCCTACTTTGGAACTGAACCATCCATTTTTTTATGGCCTATGGAGAAATGGCCTTGTATAATGCTGAACAGACTCACTCTGATGTAGTTGGCATTGATGTAGTCTGAACCAGGAACATCTGGATCTGCTTCCCTGATTTCAACCCGTGTTGTGTCAACTGAAAATACAAAGTCAAACTGTTAATAATACACATTAAAATGTTTACAGTTTCCTGATATCACTCTTGATGGTGTCAGTAGATATTCTGTGAGCTATCAGAACAAAATCTTCATGCTCAGCAGAGGCCTCTACGTATTTGTATTTGTGTCATTCTTTCCACAGGAAGTTGGAGAGACAGGAAATGGCAGGTTGCAGCGAGACTCACAGGGGAGGATATTCTTGTATCTGTTTTTACTCTTGTTTTCTGGCTTCTGGCCTTCTTTCCGGGGATACAGCAGTTTGCACTCCTGCTGCTGAAGTACCTGATAGTTGACGACGAAAGAAAAAAGGAGAAAAGCAAGATGAGACAAAGAGTTCCAGGAAGTTATATACTCAACTATCATGCAATCACTAATTCTGAGCTAACTAATTCATATCACCCACTTAAAATGTTTAGATACTACTTAAAGGTTCCCTGTGGAGTTCTGCTGACAAACAGGTGGCGGTAATTTTCCAAGCTATACAGCAGACTACGAGGCCAGTGGATATATGCTAATGTTTTATGAGAAATGCATTTAACACTTTTGATAGATGTGTTTTGTTGAGCAACATTGAATATAAACCTAACTTTTGTTTGTTTACTCCTTACAGCCTCTTAATGCTCTGTGTCAGAACAGTGTAATGGGCATTTAATACAGTAGGGGTCATACTGGAGTGCAAGAACAGAACAGGAAAACTGCACATGTCAGTGTTCAGGTTGTAGACTTAAGAGCATGAGTTTCCTTCAAATACAAGCAGGGCTCAAAAGCTCTTCTTTCATACTTGCTACATAAATTCATTTTGGATGTATATGTCCTTTTGAAGGATAGAATATGTTAAGCAATTGAGACATTTATCTAGAGTTACAGTATATGCCATGAATGCAAAGCAAGAGCTATTAACAGACCAGTTAGTATCTTAATATGCTGGAAATTAACATTGCAGATTTAGTAATCAACATATTGATGAAGCCCATGTTTTTTTTGTGTTTAAGTTGTGATGAAGTCAGATCACAACCCGCTGACAGTCCACTCAGAGTTACACTGTAACATTAAAGGACCATTGTACTGAGGAAGGCCTATGGTGTTTGACATATATATCTATACAAACACCTGAATGAATGACTGACTGAATGAATTTTGTCAGGAGGTCACCAACTGCTCTTCTGTTTACTTGATGGTATATTAGGTAAGGCACTTCAAGTCCTGCCAGAGAACAACCATGTTGAGGTCTTCTCTCCGTGCATCATAAAAGTAAAGAGATCTGATTAATCGCAGCAGATCTATAATTCTAAAACTAGCAACTCTCAAAATCTTAGGAGAATTTCTCCTACATAGCACTGTTTTTCTGAATTCCAAATAACTTTTATTGTGTAGCTTATCTATGAGACGGAGTGTTTACGTTATGGATATTACATCATCCACACACACGTCAACACAGAAGATGAAGTAAATATTCATTTGAAAAATGGTTATCATCTCAATCAAGATTGTAGCCTTGGAGCAGACAATCTACATCCAGACACTGATCAGTAACTATGATCTCATAGACAAACATAAACTGTAAAAACTTGTTATTGAGCAGTATGCACTGACACAATAGAAATTATTCTTATTAATGTCAGTTGCATGAAAATTACAGTAACAGGAAAATAAGAGCACGCCACAAGATGAGCTTCCACCAAAAGCATTACTCAAAGGTTAAGGCAGCATGAACACATGTACATAGATGTAAGCTTACACAAAAATATATGAAACAGATGAATATAAATAGTCATGGAACAAATCGGCTATAACATAGTATATGACATTTATGGGACAATTACTGTTCCGGAAAATAGTGTGAACTCTATGTTACTACCTAAAGCAAGAAAGCCATTAAAGTTAGAAAAAAAAAAAGCCATTAAAATGGAAAAATCTGTTTTTCAAAGAGTGTGTTATAGGAGAGCTATTGAAAACTTCATCCTCAAAACTCTTTCCAATGGCAAAAACTTGGCATCCTGGTGAAGAGGGCACTCAACAGAGTAATTTACATGAATCAGTTTCTCCAATTATTTCTCATACATATTACTCGAGCCAGTCAAGCTCTTCGCTGGACCCTCATTTAATAAAGCTATTGAACACAGAGCTTAAATGACTGGAATAACAAAATGACTAACAAATATAACAGATATATACATTTCATCATATAAAAATCAAAGATTATAAAAACGATTCAGTTTTGAGGCTACATACCTCAAATTCTTCCCAGAATCCTTGTTTGGGTTTCTCGGAGTTGTCTGCTACTTTGTTGAGCTCTCGTACCCGATTCTCAATGTTGGCTGCATTTATCCTTGTGGCATTAAAGGGCTGTCGTTGTCACGTTGGAACAGAGAACATTAATAAGTCAACAGTGCAAAACTAGTTTTTCTAAATTTTATAAGTCTAAGTATGAAAATAACATTTTCATTTGGTTAAAATCAACCAGCATATTGTAACATTATCCATGCCTTCAAGGTGTTGTATGCAAAAGATTCACCAGATTTTATGCTTTTGTTTGTGTTGTTTGTTAAATGTCTCTTCCATACCTGTTTGAGGTGCACTACAATGCCACTTTTCTCCACCATGGGGTTCTTCTTATAGTGATCCACCAGGTCAGCCAGGGTGTCGAACCTCTCACCACCACCCACGTCGTATTTACCATCCTGCTGGAGACAAACATCAACAGTTTAACTACAGTAACAGCTGTAGTTCCTAGAGAGCAAAAATGAATCATGACCTGTTTAAAAATACATGACTCAAACAGTATGTGGAGGTAGTGAAGGCATCATAAGCCTCCAGGCAGTCTCAATCCACAAAGTCCTCCTTATCATTTAAAGTTTCTGTATATTTCAAGTGGCCTGAACTGAGTAACCTCACCTGGTAGCGTATCATAACATGGGTGACCTTGGTCTTGCGGTCCACATTCTCGTGTTTCTCTTCATTGGTGAGAACCGAAAGGACGAAGTCGCCCGGTTTACTCTGGCTCTCCCGTACCAGGAAACTGCCGGCTTTGCCTTTGTCTGTGAGCAGTTTCTCTGCATCTCGCCCAGAGAGGTGCCCATGGTACCACCTGGAGAGGAGTGACAGAACAGTGATATACCAACACGTGAATCCAGATACAATATTCAATGAGACACTGACAATGTTATGATGTTATCTTCATTTTATTTAATTTTATTTACATTGTAATCTAAAATGTTTCCACATAAAAAATACCTTTTCTTCCCTACTCTTAAAGGACGAGTGTGTACGATTTAGTGGCATCTAGTGGTGAAGTTGCAAATTGCAATCAACTGAATAACTGCTCGCCTTCCAAGGAGAGACTATGATGGCCACGAAACTCGCAAAACTGTTTGGTTTGTCAGTTCCGGGCTACTGTAGAAAGATGGCGGTTCAACATGGCAGACACTATAGGATAGGTCATGCTCCTTCATTTTAAAGTAAGCAAACAAATCGATTCTTATTTTAAAAATAATTATACACTAATGAAAACATACCTATGAATATTATATTCCATTTCTGCCAATAGATATTCTTACATGTTACACACTAGACATTTGATATCAGCTTTAAATTTGCAATATTAGATTATTTTGGCAATTTGGGTGCACAAAAGCAAACTTCTGAACACATAATTGACATATCGTCACATTTGAAGTTGATATTGCGAACAGTTTCACAACAAGTTTTCAGCAACATATTCACTCAGAGTCATGTTTTTGGCCACCTGATGAACATAAGTCTATTTTAGCTGAGTTTCTGGTTTCCGCCAACTCCTGAGGGAGATATCTGGCTCTTTAGCTGCTGAGTGCTCCACTATGTTCCCCAGTGACTCACTAACTGTCTCTGTCTGCAGTTTGGTGCTGAGCAGGTAGTGTACAGTGGGTTTATCTAAGCGTTTTTACTGGAAAAAACTGCCTGCTGCAACTAAAAACAATGCTATAAGAGCAGCGGGACTGAACAAAAAAATTTAGGTTGTGGGCCAGACAGATAACTATGAGCTGAAAATCACTACAAAGCTCCATAAAGCTTGCAGAGATGCAGATTCAGGTGATTCACATTCCCGCGTTGTTTTTCACAGTCATATGATGCATTGTTGTTGTACAAATATCGATTATAGCCAGTTTAAATGGTGTTTAGGACATTTAGGGTCAAAACCATATACTGTGGGTATCATGTCATATTAGTTGGCTGTGACACCAGATAAAAACATGCACATCCAAAAACACAGTGAAGATCAGCATTCATTATTTTAGACATTCATCGTCTGCTTCTGCAAATCCTGTGGGGATTGAGAAGCTCAGCCTCAGGCTTGATGCTGTTTCAAGGTAGAAAGATTATCAAGACAAGTAACAAGAGTTGAGAATATAACTTGAAAAACTCGAGGGGGAGGACTAGTAATATGCTTCCTCCCTCAAGAAAATCTGTATTGCAGCTTTAGGGTTCAACATAACGTCTTTCTATATGTACATTGTGAACATAAGACTCCTACTCGAGAATGAAAGTGTCTCAGCCTCACTCAGTTGCTGATGTTAAGATGAAAAAAACTGCCTTTTTTTCCTGTGTGGTGAGCATAAGCATGTAGGAGGCTCTGACAAGAGATGTATGTAGAATGGAAAACCACATAAACCAAAACCATAGATCGCAACTTGTTCTTAGACCTGAACAGAAACTAAGATATACACATTGCAATGTGCAGATGTGTAAAAAAAGAAAATGTACATAACGTGCTCAGCACGAGACGATACCAAATACAGCCAAAAAGTGATGATTTGCAGATGATGATATAAAAAAAGATCATGTAGCTTTCTAAAATGCTTCCTGTGTGCGTGTGAGTGCATGCATGGATTCCTGGCATTAACACACCAGCCGCCTAAGTCTTTCATTTCAATGAAGGTGTGTAGGTGTAATGAAGTGCATAGCTGCGTCCAACCTGTTGTATATTCTCTGGAAGGATGTTAGGGAGTGGATACTTGGTGCACATAAACAAAAACAGCAGCACCACCCACTTAGTTTGTTTGAAGATGCATTTGGGAATATGCCACTATTTATGCATGTGAATGTGAAGTGCATCTGGATTTAATGTGTGGGGGGTGAGTGTGTACAGAATAACGCATCCTCCTTACAAACAGTAGGTGTAAACACATACGTGTATCAGTACATAGTTAATTAACTTACAGCTGATTCTTTCCTGATGCTGTTCTATTAACTGTAAACTTGTGGGTGATGTAGGCCTGGACAATAATTCAATATTACTGTCTCTTAATGGAATTGCACTGTGGTGATCATACTGTATTAACATTTTTTAAAATTTGGGTTGTTTAAATTGATAATTCTAAACAAACTGTTTTTTTTTTAAATAAGTTGTTTAAAGCTCACACTCAAGTTTTATATTAACAATGAATCAAATGACTATGTGTGTGAAAATTGTCGCTTGTTTGCAGTTCCGCAAATTGATTTAGCTTTCTGACCCACAACTTTCCTATTGTGGTTCGTTCTTAGCGCTCTTATCAACCTTCTTTCTAGCCACGGTAGGCAGACTACGTGGGTGAGCATTAAGCAGCTAAAGAATAGCTAAACCAGATACTTTTCTAGAGCTGGTGGAGACCCAAACAGAGATCACGTTTTACTTTTCAGGTGTTTTTTAATTTTCCCAATGTAATCTATTACAGTGGATAGTTCATCAAGATGAGAAAAAATATTAATATTTTGATGTTAATTGTAGCAAAAAACGCCAAGCTGTATGGTAAAGTTCCATTCAAGACATGAAGATCTGCTTTCACTTGCTTCTATATTAATATATAATATTATAATAATATCATTTATTCAACTTGTCTTAAGATGATAGAATAAGTTTAGTTATTTTATTTATTTTTCCAAGTGTACATATATTGTTCATTACTGGCCTTGCTCTACAGACTTTTATTGCAATTCTACACTGAGGTTCAACAAACTAGAAATGCATCACGATGATACAAAACTCAATCAATGTATAATGATAATAATAATTAATCACTTTTATGTAACAAATCAAATACAAGAAAAGGACAAGGATTTAGTATTTCACCCAGAGTTTAGTTCTCTGCATAGTGACAATGCGTCACAAACAGCATTTAGGCCATAACAGGATACTGTAACTGCACTGAAAGCTACACTAATAACATTTCTCAGGTGGTTTAGCTCCCGATGGCAGGATGAGCCGTTACTGCCTGACACCCCTGAAGGTGTTAGAATAAAAATACCTGCAGTCAGGGAGAAACTGTAATGAGTTTACGTAAAAGAGCAACATATAGAGCCAGCCTTAGATAGATAGATAAGTTTCTATGTATATTTGTATCTTTCTGCCGGGAATCATCCACATAGTGCTTGGCTGTATGTAAATGTGAGCTAATTTGCATGTGTGGGCGTTAGTGTGCGAGTTTGTCGGCACCTCTCAGAGGTGGGGTCCTTGCAGTTGAGTGGATACTTGAGCTCGATGACATGGCCGTTCCTCTCACGCAGGAGGTCCTGTTGCTCGGTGTAATACTGCACCAGCTCGGCCAGTGTGGCAAACTTCTCGCCTCCGTACAGGTCGTAGTAGTCGCCCGAGTTCTGGATCTTAATGTGGGTCACCTCATCGTTCCGCCTGGGCGGGAAGAAACACAGTGGGAATTCAATCACTGAGATAGTTATCATGCATGTTAACAGAGGTGGACTCACTCAAAAGAAGCACTCAGCATTTTTCTCTTTGTATTTTTCTCTTGACACTTGTGCCCTGCAGATATTTAAACAGCAAACACACACACATACACATGCACATGTAAACACACACACACACATACACACACACACACACACACACTAACAGCCACCTACACATACTGTATGTTCATACAGTATGTGCTCACACAAACAAAATCAAAACCATACACACTTTGTCGCCCACACTGTCTCACAGAGCATAAATGAGTACACTATAAAAATGTCCAGCTTATTAAGCCATCTGCTCCCATTTTATGACACTGAACCTCATTCTCTTGAAAACACGTTTAAGAATTTGCCAGTCTCTTCTGTGTTATTTTCTTGCACTATGTACCTTATTCTGTCTGTGATACATTCATATCTCTGCAATATTAAAGCTTTTCTTGCAAAGCTGAACACTTTATTATATAGAATTAAGTATAATAGGTATTACTGTTACATATTATAAAATAACTTTGGCCTTTTCCATCTGTACCAACACTGGAATGATAAAATAAGCCACAAGCTATGACAAGAAAGAAAATGCAAGAAAAAGCTACGAAGCCACACTGATAAAAAAAAAAAATACTGATCCATTTTATCAAGCATAGAATATTTTTCACTTTGACTTCTATAAACAGAAAAACACAAATCTTCTCACAAGGGATCATCCCTTGTTTTAATACTCTGTAGTTTTCATATCTAATGTATTTGGAGGAAGGCTGTATCGTGATTGCAGAAGAATACAACAGAAATGCATGCAGCTGCTGAGCTCAAAGACTGATAAGCCAGAAAACATTTGGAGCCACTTTGCATATTCAAAGTCCTCTGACTGGTTTGAATAGGTGCACACTGAGAAACACACACACACACACACACACACACACACACACACACAACACACACACACACACACACCACCACACACACCTACACACACACACAGTTCTACTCTATAAAAGATATCTGCCTGGGAGCAAGTGAAGAACAAGATGCGGCTCAACAGCTCGACTGCTAAATGTACTTGTTTTTCCATTTTCCATCTCCAGTGACTTCGGCCGACATGTTTCTTTGGCAGAAATAAACAAAACATCCTGTAAACATAGTAACAATGATGACACACAAACACACACACATACAGCAGTGTTTTAGGGACCAGGCCAGGCAGTCAGTACTCTCTGATCCGAGGTTGAGAAACAATAGTCTCTCTCTGCAAACTGATTATGAGCTAATGGTCATATCAAATGGCACAAATCCTATTTCCTCCATCACTTTTCTTGTTGTCCTCATGAATTTCACGTTCCTTTTTTCCATCCACTCAACATACTGTAAATCCTTTCCTTCGTTCTCACATTCATCTGTCCCATCTCTCCCTCCATCCTTCTCTCCCAGTATTTCCTGGTAATTGCTTTATGGCTCTATTAGCGGCTGTTGGCAGGTTGCCACAGGTCTATGGCTCTGTTAAAGGCCCCTCCTCAACTCTTGGGCCAAAGCCCCCTTTTCTCTCAGAGTTTAACACCATTAACTCTGGAATGAGCCAAACACGTCCCATCAGATTTTCATTCACTTCCCTGCTCTGCCCTCTCTGAGACATTGATAACATTTAGGCATCTATGAAAATATGGCTTCATAGAAATAATACAGGGAGCCAAGGTAAGCATCATATCTGCTCAGCTCTGGCTCGCTAATGTTTATTTCATTTCATGACAGATTATTTGACATGATTTTCTGTCTTGTTTTGTGCCATGTTTTTGTGAGAATAAAAATGTCAACATGATTAGTGGCATTCTACATCACAACACCATTTATTGCTCTTTTAGTGATAACTGTGCCAATGCTCTTTTGATTAACGGCATACATTATTAGGTACCACAAGTATTTTGTGAAGTTACTATACTATGAACCAACTTACCAATTACAGTATAAGACAGCCAGCATTGCACCTTATTAAGGTACAACCTAACAAACCATCAGAAGGTACGACTTTAATTTTAGATAATGTGACAGATTTTTTCAGTACAGTTCATTTATATTATGCAATGATCCACACTATCCACACATAGCCTTGTGGATCACTATTGGTTCCATACTGTCCAAAATGACCTCTCTTTTCTATAATGGACAAGAATCCTATCCAGGTCCATGGTGGATGTTTGCATAGTAGTCTATGAGTAATTTCCAGCTGGATACAGTGAATTAGTAGCACAGAGCAAAGTCGCTTAAAAAATAAATCTTATCTTTTTTTTAGCCTTAATAAAATGGCTTAATGCAGTGACCCAATTAATGGATTTTAAGCATTAAAATCATCACTGATATATTTACAAGAACACCTATATCCCTATTTGATCATATGTATATCATAAATATTCACCACTTTGTGATATTGTGAGTAGAAGCCGAAGTACCTAAGTGTGCCACAGTCCGTGTGTATTGAAAGAATCACAGTGAAGCAAAAAAAAGTTCACTGTGGTAGTCGACCTAAATGAAATCACCAACCCACAAAACAACTGCAATGTAAGAGAAAAATCCCCTCTCTGTCTAAACAAAACTAATTCATTAAGGTAGCAACTGCTCTACACAGAGAGCCATTGACATAAAGTGTTTAGAGCACCACAAAGTGTGTTTTCGGCATTTGGTCTGATTTAAGCATGGTTCTGTTAAGGTACTTAGAACCATTTGACTGATTCCTCCTGTGTTAGTATTCTCATTAGACGAATCAGGCTTACTCCTTTAGTCATTATCACACATTTAATTAAAAAGAGACAATTCTCCCCTACATTTAGATGCAATTTAATCTCATTGATGACACAAAAGTAACCTTCAAAGATGGGCAGTAATGTAATTCTTGTAGGAACAAGCAAAACAATTATGACAGTTCCTGCATAACAGAAAGTAGGGATGGATGATACATATCAGGCCCAATAAATAAGCAGTCAATAATGGGAGATTTATATTATCATGAATTATTCCAATAATGAAATTATCTCTCTGTCTGTCAATATAGATTATTAAATCATTCAATCATCTTTTCTCACTACATCTCAGCCTTTCTTACCCTCAGGTGTGCACAAACTACAAGTTCTGAACTTTTAAAATACAAAAATGTGAAATGATCAGTTATCCTAACGGTATGGGCCGTCAAAAGCAGGTAATTATCGTATCGGCTGATAAAAAAATCTATATCTTGCATTCCTAACACAAAGTCTTACTGGCAGTTGCGTAAGATCAAAAACTTTTGACTGTGATAAAAACAAAGAATCCAGGACACTGTCTATTACTTGTTCTGGCTTTATTACTTTATAATGTGTGGGTCCTCAGACCTTTCACAGTTGAGGACGTTGAGGATGTAGCATAAAATTATAATACACATCTATGAGAAGTGGAAGTTGTTCTTCCTTACTGACTGAAGTTCTGTATTTTTAAATCCGTGTATATGTTTCTCACCAACATCCTGTACGATTATTTAAGCTACAGAAGAGTGTCTGGCTGAAAATAGCACATCTCTGGAATAACATTGCTTTATCATATTCTGCTCACAATTAGTTGGATTTACTGATAACAACAAGCAAAATAAATCTCAGTTATTCTGCTTTGTTCCAAGGATATGCAATTTTGTTTATCTAAATGAAAAATATGAAAAAACTTTAATGTCTTTAAGTACACAAATCAAACTGTAAATGATTCTAACTTTCAGCAAAACAAGAAGAAAACCAAATGCAGTGGAATTAAAGTCAGTCTTTACTACTGTAGGTATTTAATTTGATGATGTGATGGTATCCTGCTTTAAAGATAGATAGAAGATAAGTTCATCCTTGATTATCCTGTGAACTGGTTTGCATTGATAGGACTAACTGAGCACAAATGTACATAATGTCACATAGTCCTTCACACTGCCTTTCTATGTGAACACATCACTGTTCTTTTGCAGCTTAACAGCTGCAAACTGATCGCATCTTTAAAAGCGGGATTATGTGCTAAAATCTTTCCCAACATTATTGCCATGACACTGAAGGCTGCAAAAAGTTTTAGTAATCAAGAGTATTTAGATCTGTATGACTAAACAAACCCATACACAAAAACAGACAACTGGGAAATATATTGCTAAAAAATGCACATAAATAATCAAGCACAAAGCCCAGAACATATAAATTATTGCTTGCTCTGCCCTGAAGCTATTCCAAGCAATATTTTCCACTCAATACATCCAGACACCACTGAGAAATCCCTTTTAGTGTAACCAGTCCACTTTAGAACCCTTCATTTGAGGGCCTCTATTTAAATTCACCTTTTGCCATCTCTACAGACTACTACACTGGGTTCTAACATAAAGGAGGCATGTTCAGATCTGACATAAAATGTTAGATGTTATGTCAGGTCAGTGTGTTCTGTATCTCAAGAGCTTGTATGGAAAACCAAGGCATACATCCCGTGCATCATCTGGTAATATAACAATATAGTCTATTTCCTCAGCGGCAGTGGGCTCACTTCTGAAGATTAGGCAATTTGAGACAAAAGGTGTCTGCCAATTCAGGCAACCAGGATATCTTTTAGTTATCTTGTTTCTTCACAAGCTCCAAGACAATGACTAAAGCCTAATAATAACTTCTACAATGGACGACAGATATCACACAGCCAGTTTTGCCTATATACAAACACTTAAGCGACATTTGTGTTCCCAAGCAGTATTATCAAAAAAGATAAGCGACAGACACTGAGATGAATGAGCTTTAAAGGCTTTAAACATAGTCTGCACCAGTTTTCACTAGGCTTTTCTCATTTTTTTTTACTAACAAACTTTATTAAAGTTAACAGTTCAGTAACAATCACTGTCAATAATTGAAGAGGGAGTAGAGTGAGAAAGTAAAGACAACCAAAAAAAACAAGTAAAGCTAATATGGATACTTGTAGTTTGTTTCAGTACTTCCCAAAAGAAGTAGTAGCCATTGTCCAGGAGTTGTGCATAGTATAAAGGTAGATGCAATAAGTCTGTTTGCAAGTGTCAGGAAAGAGGAAACACAGACACAAACATTTGCACACTATTTAGCCCTGATTGTTGTCTTTCTCTCTATCCTGTTTTTTAGTCTTATTCTATTTTTTTCTCATAATCAGGATAAGACTAAGTAAATGAAAAACCTGGATATTCATATGTCCGTGTACATGATCCTAACAGTATCCAGATTTCTGCTCTTCTGTCTGTAGGTGTGTCTTGATTTCTCACCATCTCAGCCACTCTGTTCTGTACCAACAAAGAATGTTCAGAAACCAGGATATGGTGTTTACATGCCACAGTACCCTGACAGTAAATATTGTTATTGTAGCCTATATAGGAATATGCAATCTGAATAAATATGCTATGAATATGTTCCATGTAAATGCCAGAATTTGATCAAAAACAGGACAAAACTCAAATGCAGGATACTAGTATGCATATAAACACACTTACAGATTGACTTGACATCCACAATAATAATGTTTTTTTACTGAGCTATGTAAAACTATAAATAGCCTGGCTGCAATGGAAACACATCTAAGTAAACCCAGGCTAGCATTATATAATACAGAGGCTGGAAGAAAATCCATTTGCTCTCTGTGGTAATTTGCCCTGCAAAATTCTCTCTTAAGATTGCCCTTAAAATTCCTCCTCGGGGTCTTTAGAGTGTATAAAGAGCATGAAAAATGAGAAAACTTGACCAGACTACTCTCCTTGTGGAGTTGGACTTGGATATAAATTATGGCAAAACTTTTTCTGCTTCAAACTTTCTCTTTCTCGCTCTTTGAGTTCCATGAAACTCTGAATTGATTACATTTTCAAAACCCTCAAAAAGCACTCATTAGACTTCAGCCTTCAGACGCTTTTGAGCAGCAGCTCTGTCCGACCACTCCTTCTTCTGTTCACCTCGTGGAGCGGAGGAGAAGAGAAGTGGTGGAGATAAGAAGTGGGGGCAGAGAGGGGAAGATAAGATAAGACAAAGAGAGAGGGGGGCAACAGACTCCCTTAGCGTCCATTACAATCTGAACAGTGAATATAGTGCCCATAATGGCCTTGGTAAGATGAAACCTGGCTAATGACTGGCTAATTATCCTCTCCTCTGCTCTGATAAGACACTGTGTGTGTGCGTGTGTGTGTGTGTGTGTGTGTGTATGTGAAGAGAACTGGGATTGAGTTGTAGGTAGCATGATTCTTCTGTAGATATAGGATAATTAAGTAATTATCTTCAGTATATTCTAATATTTCTACTTTTTTGCAGACATTATGTCACAGTTCAAAATGGCTGTGAACATTAGATTTAAAATATTATACAATCTGTATTTTTACACTTTAATGCTTTTTTTTTCTATTTAGGAAGGTGTAGATGGAAATTGTGCCTGTTTCTATAATAAAGTCACAAATAGGTGCAAGTGTTGAGTTTTGCCACTCTAGTTGACTCAGTTTCCTGAGAAACAGGATACTGTGGCAGGACACTGCTATACCATGTTTTGAGGTTACAAGTTTGGTTGTAGGAGGGACATTGGTGTTATGCTGAAATATGCAGACTAGTAGGCATAAAGTAATCACTAAAACAAGACAGGGTATTATATAAGTAATATAATAATGTTTTTTGTGAATGGTTTTTAGGGACACATTTTCTAAAAATCATTCATTTGATCGCAGTTCTTCACCAAGATTTCCTGATGTTTTTCTCCAGTACTTTATATTTTTAACACAGTACAGCTACAACAGTGGCTTTAAAAAGTCCCCTGTAAATGTTATGCTACTAAAGTTTGATAACATTTAGCACCATGAGGCTACTGGATCTGCAAACCCCCTGAGTGTACTGGATTGAGCAATGGTGAATTTTACTGCTAATGAATTCAACTTTTCATTTTTAAGAGTGTGTTTCTTCTTTCAAAAGTTACAACGTCTCTCTTTAATATGAACTCTGCTTCCCTCCTCCTTTCTCTTAGTTCAATGTGACCTACCTTTCCTAGCAGGTGGTGAGGTTCTATACACTGGCCACTTGACCTCAGTGTGTGTGTATGTGTGTTTAAGTCTGTCAAGAACACAAATCGTGGCCACAACTCACCCTACCAACCTTCCTGTGGTGTGTGTGATTTATGACACACTGCACCACACACGCGAATGCACACAAACCACAGGCAGTGAAGGTCAAAGCCTTAACAGGTCCCTCACTCCTTAACCATATTTAAAAGCTACTGCATGTCTAACTACACCGTTTCCTTTCTGTCTTTGTTTCTTTCTTTACAGTATCTCTCTCTTTCTCTCTCACTCACTCACACACATACACACACACACACACACACACCTACACACACACAAACACTAACAGCCTCTCTCTACCCATGCCGCCATGCCAGCTACAGTCACAGAGAAACAAATGCGTTCGGGCTTTCTTCCAGGCGCTTGGCCGACTGATGTATCTCTTAAAAGCTTCCGTTGCCAAGGAAGAGCCACACTCTCTCTTCTTCTATCTCAGTTTGTTTCCTGCTCTCTGTAATCACCACAGCATGTATTGCTGAGTCCTACGTACCAGAAATTTCACATTCTCTGCAACGCACTGGGGTTCTCAATTAAAGAGATTAAGAGAAATATGTTTTAGGGCATGAATGACAAGTTATCACAAGGTATTACACTCAGTTATGTTTGTCCAACTCACCTCGGCTCCATCCTGCTGCCCAAAGAAGGATTTTCTGGCCAATTTGTGTCAGAATGTTACCAAATCCAAATCTGTTAATCTAACATGCTCCTAGAAACACTCACACAAAACTGCTTCTGTTTAAATGCCATCTATTCTCCCGCAGACAAAATGTTACATCACTTGCTGAGCTGTGGGTAAGAATGTCAGAGACTCCTGATTGGTGAACTTCCTACTTAAGTCAAACCAGCAGAGTCACTGTTCCTTCTCTGACTGTAAATCCATGGTCTCAGAATATTTTAATGGTAATTAGCAGTTCTTGAGTTATGCTTGTGTGTTATTTTTGGTCATCTCAGTGGCTTATACAGTAGGACAAAGTGCATAAAATGTAAAGGCTACAATGATTATTTTCCATTCTCGACATCTGCAAATAATAAGGTTAAATAGTGAGGCTGATGGTGGTCGACAATAACAAGTTGCAGGTGAGAACTTACCTAACAGAGAGGGTAAAATCCCCCGGATTGCTCTTGCTGGGCCGGGCCAGGAAACTGCCGTGGACTCCCCGGGTCAACAGGAGCTGCTCTGCTTCGATTCCGGTGATGTTGGGGTGGAACCACCTAAAATACAGTGAAAAACAGGGGACAAAAGAGTGGCCTGTTTAACACCAAAATGATTCATTAGAAAAAATGTCTGACAATCTGTGTCCCATCACCCACCAGCTTCCTTTGCTATGGAAACATAACAGGCCCCAAACAAAATAGGTCTCATGAGTTCAAAACACTGTCATTTGTGTTGTTTTACAAATCTTGTACATAACTGCAGCCCCAATCTTCACTTAAAAATGTCACAAATGCCTGTGGTTCATTTACTTTTACTTACTGCAGAGTCCATCACATTTAGAAATGGCAGTTTTGCAGTCTAGCTAACCATTAGTGCCTGCAGTGCTATTTATGTATAGACCTGTAGGAGTGTTTTGACATATTTTAAATGCAGCGGTCATGACAGATGAAATGTGTAATGTTCAATTTGTGAAGTCCAAAGCTGTCTGACAACAGTCATTACAACATCAAATATTGTACAGAATCAGTGCGGCCACAAGTATCTGGACAGTGACACCTTTTGCTTGTCTCAGAACTCCAGGCCATTGAATTTGAATTTGAGGTTGTTCACATTCACTTTGGGCCAACACTAGAGGAACTCTGGCCCTTTTTATACATCTCATACCCACGTGCAAGAAGAGACACTGAACAGCTGTAGGATTTTTGCGGAATAAACAGAAAATCCTGCTGAGAAACTCCAAAGAAGGACTTATCTGGCCTTGGCAAGTTTGGTTCAATTAGTGCACCCTAATTAGCTAGCCCTGAGACTTTAAAGGCTGCTAGCTTCTTCACATGGAGAAAACTGGAAAAAACAAACTAACTACTAAGATGACTAAGAGATGTCTTGTCAGCGCCTTGTCTTATGACAGATCATCATCATCAGGGTTGATGCTTTTGCCCAGAAACTGAGCAGGAAAAATGGCCAGTTTTAGTTAATTTAGGCGATTTACTTTGTTGTTTTGTGTCTGCGGCTGGTTTAAGGACAGGTTTAGCAGTGTTTCAGCCTCTGTGATGTGTGCTTTGCTGATCATTAAGTATTTGTTGGCAGTGTAAGGTTGCAGTTTGTGACTCGGGCAGGGCTGCCAGTTAGTCGTAATTCAGGTTTGATAGAGCAGGCAGTCTTCTAATGGTTATCTACATTAGGTGAGTGGAGGTCATATAAGGGCATGGACATAGTACTGGACACGTATCCTCAGGCAGTGGTTGCACACTCAGTCTTCTGTGATGAATTATCAGGAACATATTCGATGTGAGGTCTATTCATCGCCTCAGTTTTCAAATTATTGGGGCTACCTCTCATTATTTTTTAAGAAAGAAACTAATATAGTAGAAACCAGTTTATATTAGGCTTAATATTTTTCTTTTCAACAGCTTCAACTTTTATAATGTTCAGGCATCCATGATATCATCATTTACCAAGAAAATGTCTCACATGTCTGATATTTTTTATCAACACTTGACATAGATGAAAATGACATCAATAAATAAATGAGTGCTCCACAATAACACTTCAGCATAACTAACAGTTTGTTGAACAGTTTGACTAACCCTATATTTCAAATGTGAGCTGTATGAAAAAGACAACTTGCAGCAGACCCTACAGCTAATTTGGAAGCAATTGTAACCACTGAAAATGATATGCCATCATATTTATGCTTTTATTCTTGAAAATGTATTCACAGATAATTCATAACAATATATTTAATCATGATTCTGGTGATGTATTTGTGTACTTCAGTCACTAAAACTTCATTAAAATAGGAAGGGACCACCCATTTGTTTCTTGGTGGATCAGTGAATACACACTGTATGTCCTGTCCTGGTTTGAGAGGGAAGTACATTTACAGTTTACTGTACTGCAAAAGCAAAGCTAATGATTACATGTTACTTCCTCTCTTACAAAACACTGCAGGCAAATATTTATCCCATCTACTTCTCAGGTATGTTGACTGATTATCTGGGTTGTGCACTCTTACTGGAGTGTTTGACACTGCCACTTATCCAAACCAAACCATATACATTATTCACAAACAGTCGCAAGACATAAACCCAGTACATCTAGACTGGAGAATTGAGTAAAAACTGTGTATAATGAGTGAAGGACTATATTAATCTCGAAGAAGCAGTGAGTAGGTGCAGCAGCAATGTCCCAGTGAATGGCTTTATGTCAGCTGTGTGGATTTAGAGCTCATGTTTAAGCAGGGATCATTGGGTTAAACCTCCCTAACTACCGTGTGCCATTGCTGGCTAATCCAACGCACCATTAGTCACCCAGGGCCCCATTTGTGTGTCAAAGAAGGGGGGTTTGACAAAACTGACATGAAATTCCACTCGTAAACAGTAGCTGTCTATTAGTGACACAAACAATGTGGTTCAGGGACATGAGGTTGGGCAATTTGTTGGCGTTTCATGGGGGAGGAGCGGGTATAATCACTTTGTCAAATGAGTTGCGAAAAGTGCCATTTTGTAACTCATGCCGTTTTAGTAAAAACAATTACACAGTTGGTGAGCACCATGAAAACTATGCAACCCTCAGTGACAATTACATTTACACTGGGGTGTCATAATTGTAATGCATAAACACATTTGAGTCTTTAAATTATTTTTTATACAGTATATCCAACGAGTAATAAGGCAACCATTGGGCTGCAGTAGCTAGTGGAGAAAACTGATCAAATCAGTTGTCCACATTTGACCTTTTTTAACACTTTGGCTGGTAACACAGTGAGAACTGAATTGGCTATTTAATTAATACATTTTAATTACTGTACCAGTTTAGTGAACTGACACAAAATGAATCAGTGATGATATTGATTATTAACAGTTTCATTCATTTTTTGAGTAAAACTACCAACCATTTGCTGGTTTCAGTTGCTCATATCTGACAATTTGCTGCCTTTCTGCTTTATATCGGAAATAAAATAGTTTGGATTGTTAGTCAGTTCAAGTTCAAGATGTTTCTTGTCATATGCAACAAAAGAAAGC
>NW_023339707.1:5583199-5587702 GCF_004916995.1 Morone saxatilis
CCCTGATACTGACGCATTAAATACGATAGTATAATACAATATTACACAATAATAGAATAGTAAAAAAGCACAATATTACAATAAATACAGTGAGTAAAAAAATAAAATAAAAACTCAATATTACTATTATTATATTATAAATATTATTATTAATTTTAAAAGTGTCTGATGTGCAGTGTGCAATGAATGCCATGGGATGTGCAAAACAGTTGTGCAAGAGCGCAGTTGTAAACAGAAGTACAGGTGTAAGGTGACGAGGTGGTACATTGATGTGACTCCTGTCAACTGTTCAGGAGTCTGATTGCAGAGGGGAAGAAAGAGTTTTTGACAGGAGCAATGTGTTATTTGAAAACATCCCATTGTGCCCCTATGATCCTATTTTTTATCAAGACATAAAAAATGTGACTATATAGATAAATAGAAGACTGCTACTTGTAGTCCTGAGCACTATATTAAATAAGTGTTCCTTTTAGCATTAGTTAATAAAATAACTGAACCCATGAAAAACAGTTTCTGTCCAACCACTTTTACAACAAGCCTGAGAACATTTCTAATATACGCAGATAACAATGTTTAAATTCTGAAAGTGAAGAAGATTTTTACAGAAGCATCACACCAACATTTTAAAGGCAAGTCTGGATCTATGTCAGCTTGTAGCTGCCAAGTATTTTTGCTACTTGGAAATGGTGGCAACATGGTGGTGACAAAACACAACTATAGAGCTGAGATGTGTTGATAAATCTGGCTCCTCAAGATCATGTTACGCTGTTGAGTCATCAGACTATGGTGTTCAACAAATTTTCTACTTTTTTCTCTACTACTCAGCCCCATGCTGGACTGTTGCAGTCTGTAACCATCATCTCCATTTCTCACTGCAGTAGGTTTCATGTTGATTTCTAGTTTCATTCCCCCATGGTGAATATCAGGTATTGTAGTGCCATCTGTCCACATTAATTGTACTGTGATGCACTACTGTGCTGTGACACATTGGCGAGGTACGGACAGGTCATGGATTTATTATTGGCGGCCAATAAGGAAACCTCAACACGCAATCGACCAATAGTGTAGGCCCCCGCATTGATGTGGCCAATTTCCAAAAGTTCTAATTTCCAAGACACATGGGTTAAAACACTACTGTGCTCTAATATCAATTCATCATTGGCAGTTACACCCAGACATCTGAGTATATTGTGAAAAGCTGTAGATTACTTTGAGGAAACCCATGCGCTCTTTCCTTTCTATCTGCACATAGAGGATCTGCAATGTACAAGCATTTACATAAATGGATTCTAAGCTGCTGTTAACGTTTACAACAGGCAGCTAGAGTAATGTATATAAGAAAATAAGTATTAGATTGACGAATAAGTTAAAAAATTTGCTCCCAGATTATTCAAATACCAAAATAACCCTCAGCTGCAGCCCGGACTTTGTCTTTGGAAAGAAAAATACTTCTAAATGTCGATGATTCAACAAGAATGGGAAAACAAGACTTCTGACACTGACATATAGACCCAGTGAGTCATGGAAATCATGCATTTCACATCCTAAATTGTAGCCTTTCACCACCACCCCCGACACATTACAAAGGCTTATTATTGATTATTATAACCCAGCGAAGAGCAGGCAGCGGGTGACACAAGAGCGCCTTCATGAAGCTCATGCTGAGAAGATAATATCTGAGAGCTTCAACAGTGGGCGAGCATTTAGGCGTTTCTGTTTTTATACACTGTATGACACAAACCCATGACGGTAAGATAAAAATAAGACTCATGTGTCAGCTCAGCAGATCTTGTGTCACGTCAGAGCGGCCAATACAAACCAGTATACTGTTGTGGTCACTGCCGGTGCATTAGTCTCAATATCAGTTGATGTTATGTGACACGATTCTTTCTATGAATTTCTTTCGAACTCATAAAACCACAAAAATATAAATCTAATCACTGTGTAACGAGATGTATCCAAGCCTGACATTCTTACTGTCGACTGTTGAAGTTTCTGTTTCTCAGGATAACTTAACAATTCGATCAAATGAACAGTGAGTGACATTTACTAAAACTAAATGGAAAAGGCTTGAAATTGCTTTTTGGGAGTTAAATGTAAATGCCAGACTTCAGAGGTAACTTCAACATGAATCAAAGTGAAACTGACTGCTTGTCAATCACAAAGCCGCCTGACCTGTTTTGGCTATGACAGAGAGGAAACAGGAGAAGAGTGAAAGAAGAGACAGGTAAAAAGAGACACACACACTGCAGGACAATCAGGAATGATACTAAAAGTGTGACAGCGTTTGTACGGGGGGGGGATATATATGATGTATATTAGAATCAGACCAATGGAGGGCACCACACATCCTCATTGCGGTCAGAGGATCCACTGTTGTTGGGAGTTTAACCACAGGACTAGTCTACTATTAAATAAAATGCCAAAACCTGCTCTGTTTAAATATAAATAGCAGCCCAGCCTGCAGGAACAGACAGGTTAGACTGTTAAAAGCAAGACTGTAGCGACAGACAGACCACACAAGACCAGACCAGATCAGACATCTGACCCAGACTGCACCTGACCCCCCTTATCCTCGCAGAGGGGGGGGCAAAACCGATCTGCTGCGCTTTCTCTCATTCCACAAGCCAAGAGAGCAGATTATAGGAGGAACTTTACAAATAATAAATTGTAACCGATTACAAGGGGATTAGTCATGAAAACATGTAAGAGCGGAGGGTGAATTGGACAAAGCCCTCCCTGTGACATTAGAAATATCTCTGGAAGTCTGGCAGTGAGGCTGGGTGGTTGAGTTTGGGGCGGTTTATAGACAAGACAGGAAATGACTCAAAAGGATGGAAAGAAAGTGTTAAATGTGTTATCTACGACACACACTGTGAATCCACAGCAGATACTAGACGCATGTGTACTACTGGCAGAGTATCTTGTCCGTAAATAGCAAAACATAAACCAGTAAGTCATGGCTTCTACTGGAGAGTGCATGAAAACAGAAATAGAAAAACTTATGCAGTGACAACATTCTCACTGAAATGCAATTCAAATTTCAAGACTGTAAAATGAGTAAAATGCATTCTGAGGAATGTATGACAATTGCTTCGTCGTCATAATTTTTTACCATTTCAAAAAGGTTTACTAATCATTTACATGCTTGTTCTGTTTTCTGTTGTTTATGTTATTTATACAGGTATCTTGTCGGAACAATCTGCCTGAGCAAGTTCAATTCTGCATCGCTGTGGACTATAGCCTGACCGCACTTATCTTACTTACTATAGAGGGCTGGACATCATTCAACATTTTTTAATACTAGAGCCGACATGATACCTTGAGTTTTGGTACCTTTGAGCAATATAAATACATTTTCTACAAAACTCTCTTTTCATTTAGCAAAAGGTTTCAAATGTTGGTTAACCACAAGCAGGTTTGCCAAAATCAAAGTCGTAAATTGACAAAATTATGAAACATTTTGAAATATTGATGTATGGGGTAAAATGTGAAAATGATACATTAGGTGTTTTTACATTGACATGTAACAGGGATGCACCAATACCAATTTTTTCAGACCAATGTACAAGTGCTTATATCTTGGTACTTGCCGCCCAGCTAACAGTGCTTGGTAGTTTTTGATACTCTGTGCTAAGGACTCATATTTTACCTTTTTTTTTTTTTTTTTTTTAACTTGTCACAGCGCTTTTCTTGAAATACAACTCAAACTGGCCACCGCATTTAGATTACTATACGGAGGAGCCATTGACAGGTCATGGGTGTCAGCTGGTGGACAGATTACTCGTGCTATTGTTTTTAATCCTACACAGATTCATACGGACAAATACAGTGGGGCAAAAATGCCTTATGTCACTAATCCATATCTAATCCCTCATCACAGCGCTGCTGTCACTCGTCAAATTATCTAAACAATGGAGACAAGGCGCAAGCACTGGACCAATGCTTTAAACACACAACAGTTGCAACTACTGCACAACTGTTCACCTTGTCAGGTTTGCAGACAGCTGAAGGCAGGGGGGCACCTTCCCCCAAGTGTCTTGGCACATAAACACAACTCTTTCCGCCTTCTTAACAACTAGAGCATACTCCTTGCCCCTTTGCAACCAAACATCCTGAAACACCCACCTTCTCAGCAACACACACACACGAACGCATGCGAAATAAAAACTGTACATAGGCACACACACTTCTGCACAGCCAGGTCTTCGAATTCTCTCCCAAGCTCACTTGTTATCCTTCAGCACTGGACTCTGTGCATTAAATGAAGCAAACTACAGCAGAAGTAAAGGCATTATTTACGGGAAGCGGAGGAGTTAAAAGGACTGTGAGGGTTGTCCAAAAGCAGAAAATACGCTGAATTTGAATGGGATCGTTTCTGCCCTACCTCACCATTCTGGTCGAAGCCTGCCACAGCCCCTTGCTTCAGCAGCCTCAGAGCTTAGTAATCCAGCACTGGGCACTGTTACACAAGAGAGGGCGGGAGGGAGTGAGGGAGATATG
>NW_023339707.1:5587802-5614229 GCF_004916995.1 Morone saxatilis
TCCTTGCTGCAGCGGCCCAGGTTCCGACCTGCGGTACTTTGCTGCATGTCGTCCCCTCCTTCTCTGCCCCCCTTTCCTGTCTATCTTCAGCTGTTACTATCAATTAAAGGCAATAAAAGCCCCAAGAATATTTTTTTTTTTTAAGGAAAAGGAAAAGCTAAATGAATTTCTCACAATATCCTTGCACTACTTCACACCTGAAAGCCACAGACAGACCTTTAACTCAAACTGAATGTCTCAGTAACCTGCACAGACCCAACTACTGACAGCTCATTTGGTAAGAAACTTCCTCAGTTAAGACAACACACTTTTTGTTTCACAGTTTGATTACACCACTGTCCTTGTCATACAAGACAGACCAAACAAGACATTTTATTTTTAATTATGAAACTCATTTTCCCAAAATGTCACTTATGTAATCCTGGCTGCAAGGCTTTTGATTTTGGTTTTCTGGGAAGCCTTTTTGAGATTTGCTGTGAAACTATTATTTTGTCATCTGGCTGTGTGTGTTGTATAAGCACAGGACAAAATGTATTTGCCCTTTCTCTTTCTGTGTGTTGCTCTGTTTAATGATTAACTTTTAGGCCACTACTCACAAAAAATGTGGAAACAGACTTGGTTGGGAACCATTAATAGTATCGAACGGTCATTGAAGTGTCATTAACCAACTGCAGTAAATTTGATGCTAACAACTAGAGCTGTTTGTGTATTTTTAATTGGGTTTAAATGGGTACAATGTAAAAATACACATTCATTTTTGTCCAGTGAAATTAAGTGTAGATTTAAGAAAAATATTGTAAGCTGCCCTCTGTTGATTGTCCGGTTATAACCCCCTTATGGCTGTAAAATACGACTTTAAAGTGTGCAATTAATCCTGATGGTTGCAGAATTGCACTGGCATACTATTTATAATAATATATCATATTTTAACTGACAGTGTGAAACTGTCACTTTTTTTTTCACTGGGCTAACCAATCAGCATATAGCATGTTAAGGAATCTTAAATTCCCAAAAGCTGTAATGGTGAATGGTTAGTTTAATATGAATTACACATCTGAGCCTCACAGGCTTACTTAAAAGACCAGTTAAATATATTTGTAATTAAAAAAAGGCATAGATTTCTCTTTTAGTGTAATGTTTTGTTTTGCACCTTTAGGTTGTAATAGACATCACTAATAATTAATACTGAGAGCTTTGCTGTTGTCTACTAGCCAAACACATTACAAAATTTTTTATTTTTTTACCAAAATGTTTATCTTCATACTGTCCCAAAACACAATTTAAACCATGAAGTAAATGCAGCTGTCTCAATTGTAAAATTATTCTATAATTAAAATAAAATACCATGGAAATGATACATTTTGTGTACATATACATAGGCCTATATTTATTCATACAACATTTATACATCTGTAAACTTTGTGTTCACATTTCTTTACATTTGTGTGTGTGTGTGTGTGTTTTTGTGTGTGTGTGTGTGTGTTCGTGCACAAGAAGACCACCAGTCTGGCGTGCTCCAATTGAGGTTATGTAACCTTAAACCAAATCACACTTCTGACATCCCTCACTTTGAAAGAGAGAAATATTTTTTTTCTCTCTCTCTCTATTTCATATATAAGTTATTTTTCAATAATCTGTATATACATACATTTAACACTTGTTTTGGCAATGTAAACGTCTGTTACCGTGAGAGGGAGATAAGAGTTTGTCTTTGTCTCTTCTGCAGTACATTTTGCCAGTGTGGGCGCCTTTGACACCAAAAAGTCCACCACCGCTTTGGTATGGTTATTGTAGCCTGACAGCTGCAACAGGTACACTACTTTTAGATTTCACTGTTGAGGTTCATCTTTTTGCTGTGTGTGTCAGTGTTGGATTCACAACCCACGCTCAATGGGACCCAATGGGTCGGACTGGGTTCGGATAAGAGTTTTGAAATGACGTTTGGGTTCAGTTCGGGTTTACTTAGCTACTCTACTTGACATGGTGCCCCTTTGTTGAAAATATAGTGGAAAATAAATACAAATGTATACTTCCTGTTTAGTGCTGGGGTTTGTTATTAATGTGACACCTTAACCTCAGATTACATTAACTGCATCTGGCTCAAAAAACAAAATGCCTGTCGGACTGGGGGTGAAACATAAGGCCCTCAGCCACACTCCAGTTAGTGTGTGTGACCGTTTACTTTGATATTTTGTTTTAAGGGTTTTATTGTTTTAGGGGCCGTCCCAAAATATGTCTCTTATTGTCCCTGATACATTTTTGTCCATCCGAAGGATGGTGCAACCCCCTTAAATTAGAGCCCTGACAACAGCACTGTACAGATCCACAGATCCAAACAGATTATTTGGTGGTATGACTTATGCCTTTTAATTCAACTGAAAAGATTTCTCTGTGAAGTACTGTCAATTTTGAGAAGTCTTTAAAACAGACTGAACAGTATAGAACTAAATCCATATCCTTTCTTTCCCTCCCCTACTCAGATCATGACTGCCATTACAAGGAGCAGGAGTGACTCAGGGCTTTCCAAGAATAGGATTCCCTTTGACAACTACCAGGCACCCCATTTCCTTGCATCTGGCCTTGGGCAGCGGGAGAGACAGAGACAAGACAAAGGGAATGAGATTTCAAATAGCCTGGTTTTATCTGACGAGACGACGACAGGGTAGAGGAGAATAAACTGGATGTACTGTGGGAGAGATGGAGGCAGCTGGGAGCTGCAGGTTAGGCCTCCGGCTGGTTGAGGGGAAACAGGCCCAGTGTGAATCCAGCCACCGCTCTATCCTCTTACATAATGTCTCAAGTTCAATATAGCCCTGGTCGGCTATTTAAAGTGCACCCGTCTAGGCCTGCTGACAAAAAGGTGATATACTTAGTAGCCACAGCGCAGCATGAAAGCCTCTGCAAGGGCTATATTGGTCACAGACAAGCCCTGGGGTGTGGATTTTGGTAATGTCGTAGGTATATTTAGTCCAGCTGATGATCTGGGGTATTTACATGAGGTGCAAAAACTTGCACACATCCCCCAGCTCTGGATGCTTTACTTCTCTGTAGCACCAGGCAGTCCCACCTTAGAATGTAGAATTAGTTAAATGACTAACTGTAAACCAATGTTGCGCACATGCATGCAGTTTGTTTTCAGCACTTGCACATACTGTATGTAACCCACCAGAGGCAGACAAACTAAATGCTAGTGGTGATATAACAAATGGTTAAAGGTTTTTAGGGCAGTTACTCTTCTTTAATTGTGCAAAAACCAACAACCTAAAAGCACAGGGTATTCATAGTTTGTGGCTTTTTGTATTTACAAAGAGTAAACAGTACTTGACAAACACAGAGTAAAAGTAGCTCTGGGAATTATTGGTTAATAAATAACTACTATGTTTTACATCCAACCTTTTTTCAGCAGACAACATGGAAATCAAACTGTCTGGAAAGCAGCTAGTTAATACATACCGGCAAAACACAGATTAAGAAACAAACTGCAAATACAAAGTTATCGCTTAGAAAGTCTTCATCATTTTGACATGGCACATTTTCTGTACTAAACACAAATATTTAAAAATGTAGTTATTTGCAATTTTGCTTGACCTCTATGCAAAAACTTGGAAATTTATCAGAGAGCAAGAGATTAGAATAATGAAATAATCCCTTTTTCAATTTGGATTAAATAATGTACTGGCAGAAATACAGTATGTTTAACATTAATATGATTAGTTGTAAAAATGAAAGACCAACATCACTCCGATTTCATTTAGCAAAGCAACATGGTTTATATGCCCTCTCTTTCCATTCAAAAAGCATTAAAAACAGGCGTCTTTGACAAACCGGATTCTACAGCTCATAAGGGACAGCACATTAGAGATGTGGTTCAGATAGGCATTTGGTCCAGTTTCACTGATCACAGGAAAATGTTACAGATCGCAATCTTATTACTGAAAGCAAATGTACTTCACTAAGATTTTCCGTATCTCATTTTAATATGCAAAATTAAGGGCATACTGGTTTCAGTGTAGTTTATGTTTAAAACCCACATACTGGAAATAACTAATGCGGAGATGTTGCTTTTCTGCATCTCAAGTCATCGAAAAATGAAGATATTGTGTTTGGGCTGTCAGTTAAGTCTATATTTAAGATGACCTTTCTATGTCATTTGAACCACTGAAAGTGTTGACACTCTTGATGAAGAGAAATAGCATGCAACACATACCATCTTTCTGTGTCAAACGTGCATGTGCAGAAATTTTATCAGAAAAGAGAAGTTAAATGGTAAATGTTAGTGAGTGGGTCATCACATTGTTCCTCTTTTCCTAAATGCTCTGCTTCAAAGACAGCGAGACTTCTCACTGATGTGAGAAATGCATGCCTTTAATAATCAGTTATATACAGGGAAGACCCAGAAACAACAGCAGGTGTGGCAGTACTAACCTGGCATGGCTCAGTCAAAGTAGTAACTAAGACACCATTATTTTTATTATCAATTAATCTGTCGATCATTTTCTCAATAATCGATGACTTGTTTGGTCCATGAAAAGTCAGAAAAGGGTGAAATGCTTTCAAAGCCTCAAATGTTTTGTCCACAACCTGTCATAGAGGACCAAAGAAATCAGAAAATATTCACATTTGAGAAGCTCTAATTACAGAATCTGGACATTATCTTAAAAAAATGACTCAAAAGGATTAATCGATTATCAAAGTAGTTGGCAAGTAATTTCATAGCTGACTAACTGATTAACTGACTAATCACTGCAGCTCTGAATTAAAGTGGAGTGCAGTTCTGATATGTTAAACGTCAAATATTTGACACACACCTGTCTTTTCTACCTTTTTAAGCACTCTACCCTTTAATAATTAACCACACAACTGAGAACGAAGTAATTTAAGAGCACAACTATGTGGAGCCAAATTACCAAATGTTAATGTTTTGTTTGCTATATTCTCTCGGCATTGTTTTGTGTCTGAATAAAATGCAAAACATGTATCTGGAACAGTTGAGAGCACTCCTGGAAACGTTGGCAGCGCTATCTTATTCCTCCACATGGGCTGTTGTTTTCCTGTCGGCTTATCGAGAAAACTGACTCACTGTTCTCAGCTGGTCAAATGAGTTTCAGTGACAGATGAGGTCTCCTCTTTAAACAAAGGGGGGCAGAGGTGGTTTCCAATAGTGGAAAGTTTGTAATACTACACAGAATCAACTGGCAAAATGAAAGGGGAGCAGTAACATAAAGTGAATCCTCATCATTGCTGCTTTCTCTGGGCCCACAGTGCTACGCTGAACTCATTACAATGCTTAATCATTGTTAAAAGTGATGGCACAATCACAATGACGGACAGTACAAATGGTTCCTTTATGACTTTATGACTAAACCGCCACAAATCCTCAAGGCAATAATGACAAAATATGTGGAAATGCCAGCCCTCCCTGTTAAGTGTGATGAAGTAAAATCCTTCCTGAAATGGTCAGTATGAGTGATACAATCAGCAGGAGAGCGGGTCTGTCATATCAAGATGGCATGCACTGTAGTATTGTTCCCCTGTGGTATTTGAGCTCAGGAAGTACAGAACCAGCCACAGAGCAACAGTCATCCATGTCTCGACCAGCGACAAACCGTGGAAACTGGCAGAGATGAAAACAACTTTTAACTATGTCTCAGTGTTTTCCTCTATCCCTGATCTGAGCTTGCTGGTGGTTTCGGGCCCCTGGGGCAACTGAACGCTTGGGCCTCTGTCAACTCACAAGTGTCTATTGTAAATGAGTGAGAAAAACGTCACGCATATCTGAGAAATGGAAGAAATGTCCTTGAAACTGAATTCTGGTGATAAAATGAGCAATAACAGCATCAATTGTTCTTATTTTTAGTTTTTCCCACTGTTCCTATCAGTTGTGAAAACATTTTACTCACTGGCCCTACTGAAATTTTGGATAGGAGGGCATCAGTAGACACGCTTTTACGATGGTTTCTACTGGCAACAGCTTAAACCCAAAGTCCAATTTAGTCATCGAAACCGCATACAGTATTTGTAAGTAAGTGAATTTAAAGTTTTTTCTAAGATTTGGATTTTCCTTGATAGGTTACAGAAAGCTGAGACACACACAGTGCCACTATAAATACAACTGTGTACGGTCTGTGTGGAAGTACATCCATGCTTTAAGGTGTAGCAGGAAGCAGTTAAGTTGATGATTATGGAAATATGTGTTGTAAAAAGTTGAATATCCTTTGAATGCAGCAGCCAGCCCGGCAGCTTTACTGTTTCCAAACTCCCTTTGATGCACCGAGGTCTAAGCCATATCCAGCTAGTTCCTATTGTGCAAGGCGCTATTTTGCCAAATAACAAGGCCAGAATTCAACACTCTTTGTTCTGTCAGAGGAGAAATAAGTGCCTTTTTGTTTTGTGAAGTTGGATTACCTTCAAACCATTAGACTGGCCTTTTAACCTCTACATCATTATTTCACTATTGCAACTTTACCTACCAAAGGCATTCGGGACACAACGGTCACATAGAACAGCAAGCAATACTACACATCTGCTATCTTTTCCACCCATATAGTGGTAAGCTGGTTGTATCAACTGTAAACTCTCAGGTTGCCAACAATGCATTTTCTTGAATCCACAACAGCCAAAATGGTCAAGAGACAAGCCGATGGCTGAAGTCAACATTTCAGAGGTCACCTTGCATAGATTCAATTCATTTGAATGCACCATTTCAACTAAATGACCCTAAAACAAACATTTTGACTATTATTGTTGCTTATGCATACAGCAGGTAATATTATCTGACCCACCGTGTACTGGAAAGTAGCTGGAGAGGGCTACATTCAGCACATGTATCCATTCATGCCTACAGTGTTCAGCACAGCCTCCTGTAGCTCTGAACTCCTCACACACTAAGCTGGTCAATGTTTCAGAGAGATCTACAAATCATTACCAGTCCACAGATGTACATGTGGTTACTAATAAGTAGTAAGAAGACAGAGCCATTGGGAGGAGGAATATATACGCCATACACACAACACTTACCAAAGCTGTCAGTGGGAAGCAGGCCACTGATTTTAAAAGGTGCACATCTGGATTATATATTGTATTACTATTCCTAGAGTGGCCAGAACTATTTAGTGTTAGTATTAATTAGTCCTTTTACTTTGGTATTAAATAGTTTATAGTATTCTAAAGTTATAGTTTGTTCAGCTCCAGGTACTAATTGCAGTAAATGTGCACAGCACTTGTATTGTTTTAGCGGTTCTTAATAATACATTAGTGGAGACCTGGAGCTGATGTTGCGATAATATTCCTATATATAAACTTGAGGTTTTTTCTGGGGTTTTTACTAAAGTGCCCTTCTCAATTTGTTATTGTAAGTTTACCATAACACTTTCTGTGTAGGGGCCTGGATTCACAGGAAGCTATAAGCCAATTTCCTGCACTGTGCACAGAGAAACAAAGAGACAGGACAGGGACGGGAAAAGCCCACAGCCCTACATTAGAGAAAGTGAGGAGAAAAACTTGCGCGCTGTATGAAAAAGTGTGAGGAGTTGTGCTCACATTATCTGGCATAGCTGCGGCTCAGAAATGAATCACACCACTCATAAACACAAACCGCGTAACATGCAGATTGATGTAAAACATGGCAACATGATCAGATTTTAAATTCACTGTTACTACGTTTTGAAGCGGCTTGCCAAATCTGAACCAATTCAACGCTACGTTTTTATCAAAGCTTCCAACGTCGCCACTTTTTGTTTTGTTTGTTTGTTTGTTTGTTACCGCCACACTTAAAGCAAAGGCAGTTCGGTAAATCAGTGCCAATTCAGAACTCGCGACACAAACATACACAACGGAGTTTCTCTGGATGAAACTTAAAATATGAGGCGACAAGTGGCTGTTCCAGGGGTCTGTAGCGGGAGAAAAGTTGAGGCGCCCCTGTTTTCTTGCTGCCAGCCTCAGTTCAATCTCGCCCGTGCAGCGTCTGAGCGCTGCAGTGTAATGTTCAAGAGGCTGTTTAATATCACGGCGCCAAAAGTGACAGTTTCAAAAAACAAAGCCGACTGTACCTGCGAGATGTCATAGCAGTCTCTGAAAGCTGTCAAGTGTCCTCAAACGTTCCCCTTATGCTTCTGCTGAGTCGCTGTGAAGACTGTGAGAGCTGTTGAACCTGCGCGTTGAGCTACACATACCTACTGACACTGTCTTCCGGTTGCTGCCTTCAAAACAAAGGCCTCGTTTCCAGGCTAATTGTACAGAAAGGTCCCTAGCAGGTAGAGTTTTATGCTATATATTTTAATAAAACATCCATTTGAAATATTCGTGTTCATATTAAATGTTTTTATTGTTATATTATATTATTATTTTAACTTATGTATATATTCTGTATGGGCTGTTCTGACTTCTGCACGGGAGTCTTGCTTCTGTTTTTTACATTTTGTTTTTCTAGTCAAAAAAGGAAAAATGTCCTAAGGAAAAATGCCATTATTTATACGGTATTACAAACATAGGCATGTGCTAATTACTCCAAACTAACTTTAACATTTCAGTGGTATCTTGATGTTACGTTTTGTTGTTGTAGCCTACTATCACGTTTGAAAAAAAAGCTAGCCTACTTATTCTTTTGTCAAACGTGCCCTTGTATGATTTTATTTTATAAATAATATTTTGAACGACAAGCGTCCCTTCCTGTCCTTTCCTGACTAACCCCAGCTAGCTTGACGCATGTAGAGAACATTGTTTAAATTCTCTGGCATATTCAGGTTAATATCAGAAGCTCCAATCATAACCTTTTACTATAGGGGCTCTTGAACAATATGCATAAATACATCATAAAGCCTTCATTGCTAAGTGGCTATATTAGAGATATATTTGAAGATGGAAACAAGGGCACACCCAAAACACCCGTGACTGCATTACTGTTAATTAATTAAGGTTTGGTTGTTTAGCTAAAAGTTAACTATGATTTGTTGTAAAAATAAAAGACCTATTGATTTCCATGTTTTACTATTTAACTGATAATGGTGTTAACCCAGTGGCAAAGCAGCAGAACAGTACAGCTGTAGGCTAAAATTAGATCAGATAACATACAAGAGAGAAAGTGCCTTTATAACTCATGCATGTGTCGACTTCCAGTATAATGGAAAATAAAGCCTGGTTCTCAATATTAATGAATCTATTATTGCCCACTGAGTTATTGTATTTTCACCAGTGACGCAACAGTAATTAACTTGTGCAGTGTTTTGCTATGCTATTGTCTTGTGAGAGACAAGACAGGTCCGTGTACCTCCCCTTCTGTTACACCCTGATGATGGGACAGCCTCCCAGCTCTGGAGAATGGCGTTGATGGTGGGGGGGGAGAGGGGTAAGAGAGGCAGAGCAGCATTGACGTCACCCGCCTGTGGTTATCAGTGGAGGTTAATCTACTGGGGGATGGATGGGCTTATGCAATTGTCTGTGAGCTCACAGGCTTCACATCTATGGATTTGCTTTTCCACTGTTTGACCCAGTGCACTGCTGCAGCTTACAAACAAACACCGAGATGATGGAGAGGGAATTTTGTCTTTCTGTGGAATTTTTCTTGTCATAGATGTTTTTTCTGTGCCAAATGCAATGTGCCTCGGGCCAGATAGATGAGTTTGAACACAGGGTTTATTGTTTGGGTCTGGTGAGCAGTTAAAATGATCCTGTCGCACAATGGGAGGACATTACTTTCTGATCAATATGTAGTGGAACTTGATGAAAAGGGTACATGTAGTTGAATAATGGAATAACACTGAGTGCACATTTAGTGTTTAATACTAAATTAGATTGATACAAGCCAGAGGGGCCTGGAAAACAAAGTCATTATCATTTATTGGGTAGTTGAGATTGCCTTTGTATGTCTTGTGTTGGTTTTAAGGATGATGGGAAACTAGTTTTAAGCTGCACCTACAGGCACTTGTTTTAGGAGATAACTGGGGGAAATATGTCTGAGAAAAAGGTCAATCAAGCTGTTTTTTAGTCTGTGTTTGTTTTAGTGTTGGGAGTGAAATTATAGATAGTCATGACCTTAAATACTGTAATTGTAGCCATTAAAAATGGTCCCTCGACTATAATGGAAAAACAATCTTGGTGTAATTAACCAGAAGATATACCACTTTAACCATAATATGGCAGCGTGTTACCCTGGTAACCAGAATAAAAGCACTGTAATGAAGGAAGTAATGGGATTTGCGCAGCAGTGATTTGTATGATATTCAATATATTGATACAATATTGGGCGAAATAAAATCATCTTGCAGTGTGCTTTAAAGGGCCATAATAGTGTTTTTGCAAGTTTTAGCTCATTAAGTCATTCAGCATGCATTTTAAATATACAGCTTTAGGTTTTTGATATATTTTTCCTTCTGTTCAATGTAGCCACATACTTTCATACAGTATGAAATCAATTATATGTTAAGATTCCCTCCAGACATGTATTAAGACATATATACAAGAGTTATACAAGAGGCTTGGAACAATAATGTCTGTGTGATACGTTTTTTACACAAACACATATACTTTTATTATACTCCAGAATCTACGAATATACAAATGTTGTTCATTTCTAAGTTTTCCTGCTGGACACCAAGATGTCTCCTAACTTCACTGTTAAAGCCATTTCTCAGTGGATGTGCACTGGAGGCATCAAGTTTCTAGATCACTTTTCGATCATGGATGGTCAAAAAATCATGCTCAAAACATGATTGGGTGGTAAAGGTATTTTATTAGCCCTGAAACAGGACCCTGCTACTTCCCAGGAGTGTCCCATTCGCCATTTTCCCCCCAGAAGTCATGACTCACCCAACTCTAAATCTGACAAAGGGTTTAACCTGAGCTATGCCATATAACAATGATAGCAATCATACAGGCTTAGGAGTATATGCTTGTTAAAAACTAAAAATATATATTTTTCTTTCTTAACGCACATGTTTTTTTTTTATTAAACCTTTATTTAATCAGGAAAGGTCCCATTGAGATTAAAATCTCTTTTTCAAGGGAGTCCGGGCCAAAGACAAAACAGCAACACACAAATGAACAAGAAGCAAGTTCAAAACACAAAACAGACACAAGACACACAGATAATATAACAACACATCGTGGTCTATGACTCTAAAAAATGCTAACAGTACAAATATCAAATATCATGTATCAGATTGGCACTCAGTATTGGCTGATATGCAAAGTTCAGGTATCGGAATTGGTATAGGGAAGGAAAAAATGGTATCCATTATACATCTCTAGTTCCTAGACTGAAACACTCACTTTTTATCACCATGCAGACTCATGTCCTGTTGAGTCTAGGAGGGACAAAAAGACTGAATAGCACAAAGCTTTGGTTTCCCACGAGGGGGACTGGAAACCAGGATGTTCCATCTACCCTGAGGTGGCTGCTTCTATAGGCTTGTGGCCTTTGACCCCTTTTGCCTTGAGACTTGCAAATCTGCCTGTCCAAAGATTGAAAAAAATCTGGAAAGGGAGACAAAGAGGACTTATACTGAGAGTGATGCAGCTGCACAGCTGGAGCCTTGTCAGAGAGAAAGAACTTTTATTACCATGTGGACATAAAAAGCAGTGAGAGAGGAACTTTATGTCACAAAAGGGGGTGAAACGTAGCGTGGTACGGGTGAGGTCTTTTATTTTAGAGGTGTAACTGTCCAACATTTTTAGGAAAACTGTTTCTTCCTTTACTGCTGATGTTGTGGACTAAGTTTGTTGCATAATTCATAAATCCCCTTTGACCTTTGAACAAACTGCGTTCTCCAGTACTCGTTTAAAAACAGACATCTTAAAATGTTCTGGCTGCCTCTGAGCTCTTGTTTCTGCAGCTTCTTTCAAAACCATTCAGCTTTCTATGTGTCCTTAGTTCTGCGAACCATCTTCAGCTCCTCTGGGCGTCAATAAAGCAGTGATCCCGTTTCATCATTTGGTTCTATATATGGATGTTGCATTTTGTTTTGAATTCCAACTCCTGGAGAACCCTTTAATCAAACTACTTACACATATTAACTTGAAAACGATCTTTTCCCAGAAGGATCTCTCACTGGGTGAAACTATTTCATCTGCACCATTTCATAGAGTTCTAATTAACAAGACACAAGATGCAGTGTCCTTCTCTGTCATTAGCGAGGAATAAATTCAACTCATTAAAATCTCAGGCTTAATGAAAACACTCATGACAGATTTGGGATGTACTGAATGATGTATGAAGCTGTGCAGCAGTTTCCATTTTCTCTTGAATTCCAGGCTTTCAATTAGCAGTAGGGCATCAGAGATTGCTGTAGGTGATTTGAATTATAAGAAGTAAAAGTCGCTGAAATGCTGTTTATTGGTGTGCGTATCAGCAATTGGTTTTGATTTGGTAAAAACACTTTTCGTCTTGGACATTTCAATTAACATGTGAGCCGACACCTTTCATTAAGACGGCCTACAGATTGAAGTCGGAACTTGTGATTGCTTCAATATAGTATGCAGGTGCCTGGAAGCTAAAAATGAATAGATAAGATACCTTCTTCTAAATTGTACATTGCTATTTCAACTGATCTGAACCTGGAAATATATAGAAAACACCCCTAGGTGGGCTCTCTTCCCTTCCATTAGCTCTTTCATTACCTACTAGAAATAGTACCCCAGTGTACAGTCACTGATTTAGACATGAATCAAATATTAGTGTGGAACTGTCCCTGGGCGAAGGAAAAATATATTAGTATGAGTGTTTCAAGTTCTGGCCTCTAATCAAGACAAAATAAATTTAACGCAAACTTCCACTTGCTAGCTTTTTCGAGACCTTTTATACACATCTCCAAGTTGCCACAAGACGTTTTTTTTTACAGCGGCCATTTCTGACATGAAACATGTTAACAATGATACTAATCAAGGTTCTGTTCCATTCAGGTCAGATGCGTGAATAAAAAAAACCTCATGGAAAGAATCTTAGATTAGATAAATATAAGAATACTGTACAGTAGTAGTTTATTCCTCTGTTCCGTAGAGCTCCATTGTTGTCCATATATATTGAAAGGCCACACTGCTGTGCAGGGAGATATGTTCCTTCATTATGATTGTTTTGAGATTACCTGTCTAAATAAACTAACTAACTTGTCTTTCAACAGCAAGCTACAGTGTGTAAGATTTAGGAAGGTCTACTGGCAGAAATGGAATATAATATTCATAGGTATGTTTTTCATCAGTGCATTGTGACGACCCACTCCACCTTGTCTTTCGGTTCCTGGTTGTGTGGCTTGTCTTTCTGTGCAGGTACTTTAAGTGGGCGTGGCAGAGGGTCGTCAGCAAACTGGACACACCTGAGGCTGTGTGCCATGCGCCTTTAAACCTCTGGGAAAGCTCAGTGCTCTCTCTCTCCTCCCTGAGAAGAACAGTCTGGTTTTGGGTTGATGGTTTATTGTGTTCTGTCATGTTATTACAACACAGCAACTCATACACATAGCACTCCCACGTTCTGCACTCACTTACAACACTGACCCTACTGATGTTCACATATTAACGAATTTAGGTTAAATATTTTTCCCTTAATAAATAGATTTGTTAATTCTTTTGTTGTGTGGCGTCCCCCGCCTTTTTTGCCACAGGCGTATGGCCCAGTGTTTGTGACAGCATAAATGCCTGAAAATAGGAATTGTTGTGTTTTCGTTACCTCAGAATTAACATTTTATCTACAGAGGGAGCGGTCCTCTTCTATGGAGGCCACCATGTTTCTACAGTAGCCCAGGACGGACAAACCAAACACTGACTCTAGATAGGGTCTTTTGTGTTTTTAGCGCACTTTACGGCCCTCATAGTGTCTTCTTTGTGCTTGGCTGAGTCAATGGGTCTCAGTCTGCAATGTCACCGCTAGATGCTACTAAATCATACATACTGGTCCTCTAAGGTCTGAAGACTGGTCTTCATTCTGGATCTTCCTAAGTGGGGTGAAAGCATTTACAGTACTATATAAGGGTGCAAGCTTTGGAAAAAGCTAGTAAGTGGAACATGAGTTAAGATTTTTACTACATTTTCCAACATTAAGAATAATCTTTCATGCTCAACATGGGCACTGTAGTTTATTTTGAGTCAATACTGCATACACCATCCTGGTGGGATAAATACTTGAGCATCAAACGTGTAAATAATTTCCAACAAATGCACTATTTAGTTAGAGTAATATTTGCTAAAAATGACTGAGCCTTTAGTAAGAACAATCAGAGCCACAGACAGGGAAGGGAACTTAGAAAGGGTTGAAGGACGGACTAACGCATTGTTGGTTTTGATCTGTTCACAGGATTTGTTGACAATGCAGAAAACATAGAATAATACCAGTTTTACCTATTAAAGGGTTGTCGAAATGCAATTCAACTCCATGTGATGACAAAATCAAGACGGCTGACAAGAATGGGCTCCATTTGGTTGACATTTTATTTCATGGTGGTAGGAACACAAGACAAAGGTCATAAAGTTAGTAATGTTCAGGTCATGCCACTCTCACTTGGTGCACTGCCCTTTGAGGAGGTTTGCGCAGTCAGACAGTAGTTTACAGAGGCCAGACATGGAGGGTAATCCACATGTAGACATAAATAAGGAACAGAAAATAGATTCAAAAAACAGTAAATAGAAGATTTTTTGTAAAAAGCCACAGGGGACATTTGCAGAGGCCCCCTGGGATTTTCTTTTGTGTATGAGCATTATTACTAATATAATTATTATTATGTATTACTCATTTACATCATGGGGATGAGGCTAATACACTGGTTAAAGTAAGGAAACGGTTATATGGATGACGTATTTGTCACCTGCTCAGAGTGGAGGTGACCAGTTTTTAAGGCAATTCATAGTTTCCACCCAAACCATAGACTGCAGCTGTATTTATTGTTCTCAAGTCCATCCAAATACACAGGAATCCCTCCTTTATTGAGCGTTACCACCTGAATGGATCAAATTCAAAGAACAGTGGGGTAAAAGTAATACAAGTCTATAGTTAGAGTTGGTGCTGGAATTTTAAACGTGTATTGGGACACCAGAAAAGAGTTTCCTGGTCTGGTGTAGACACTCAAGAGCTTGATCACACCCAACAACGCAGTTATAGTTTCAGGGCTCTCCCTCCCCCATGTACATAAGTATATAATCGTGTGGGCGAACAGACAAGTCAGACATGGTTCCAGTGTATATTACTAAAAACATAAACCTCCACAGATCACACATTTGCTAAATTTACACTTAAAAATTGCAGGGCTGTACAAAAACAGGTTGTTGATGATTTAAGAAGGAAAACATAATTAAAGGAAGAAGAAAAAAAAAATAGTACAAGACCATTTGATACTCAACCACGAACAAGCATGATTTTGTCTCAGAATATTGCCAAGGTTCTCATATCAAAACAAGTGTCTTTAAGTCAGTCATCGCAGCTTATTGTGGTTCAGCAAGGACGACTCCACGTTGCATCAGTTCACTGAATGTTACAGAATTCGCACTAGTAATACAAACCCATGCGTCACTATGTTAATTTGCAAGTACTGTAGGATTATGCATCTTTTCCCATTTTTGCGGCTGTTATGGCTTCAAAAGGTCACAACAACATCACAGTCTCTCTCTCTCTCTCACTCAACAGCCGAATAGAGACTCCTCCGGGAATGCTCCTTGGTCAAATACGAAAAAAGAAATTAAGTCTCAGTTGTTGTTGTTTTTAAGCTTTTTTGTTTGTGTTGACGACTGACTGTTGTCTGACAGGACATTCCCAAGAGTAGTAGCTCCCCCCATGATAAGATCTGTCCTCCTTTATGTCTGTCCTTTTCTTCAGTCTTTGCTTTCAGCGCCTCCTTAAGGTCAGATATGGTAACAACTCTTCCCCGTTATGCACCATTCAAGGTCCTGCAAAACTAACAGCTTCCAAGAAAAATAAAAAAGACCAAAAAATAAGACACAGGGAATGAACAAATATAAAACATTATTCTGAGCTCTGTAGTTTCTGAAATCACATCAGTGGAAATAAGAGAAAAAAAGTAACCTTTTTATAGTCAAAAACAAACAAACCCCCAAACAGTGACATTTTCCAAATTAAAAAGTTTTTTTTTTTGTGGAACAAAACGTGAATAAAAACAAAAAAACAAAAAAACAAAAACCAGATTCAAACCAACACTGCAGAAGTGCATGCATTTATAGTGGTCATCATTAGTTCATCTGCTGATTGTAAAACAGAACGCACAATAGTACATGAGAAGCACAATTCTCCAAAGAGAACCCATCTTACATATTCACAGTCTCAGGTATTATTTATATACTCTATATTTATAACATTTATTCATGTCTATGATTCATTTCTTGACTTATGACTAATGATATGCAAGTCATTGTGGAACACAGCGCTCTCTCCGTCTCCGTCATGTCGGGTTGCAGTGTTAGTGAGTCATATTTCAAAACTAAAGGCTCTGATGGGATTCAGATTGAGTGGAGAGTTTTTTCTTTCTTTTTTTGGCGCTGTGAGATGGGGGTTGATCGAGTGGTTTCGACTGTGTACTTTCTCACTGTAGCAGCTTGACTGATATCTGAAAAGTCCCATTAGGAAAATACAGTTGGCTACCGGGGCTGAATACAGAGTTCCTTGACTGGAGACGCCAGCTGGCTGCAGCGTCAAAGAAGCGCACACACAGGCTGCAGCACACACTGTGTCCAGCTCTCAAGGGGGAATGTACGTCTATATATTCATGGATGTATAGGCCATGCTTGGGGAATGTGGACGATAGATATGGCACCAAGACAAGGCAGTAACCAGAGATCATCAGCGAGGTCCACCAGTGTTCAAGTAATGAGCGAGGAAAAGGAGCAGGCTTTTTTTTTTTTTTAAGTTGCCGTTTGTTTTAAAACAACAAAACTGACGAGGATAAAGTATCTCTTTTTCACAGAGACGCCTGCTTTTTGAAAAAGATGAAGGGCCGGAGCAGAAAAGAAAAAGAAAAAGTGTGTTCTGTGAACAGAGGTGCAGATTTAAAAAAAAGAACAAAATATATAAAACAAAAATTAAAACGACATATTAATTTTCTTTCCATATAAAAAGCGATGAAAAGTATACAAAAATAGAAAATAATTACAGCAGGAGACATGGGCGCTATGGAGGGAGTGGGTGGGAGGGTTTCTTTTTTCCTTTTTTCTCAACATTTTGTCTCTGCCGAGTTATTTGGCGGCGGAACAGTGTAATATTTGGGGGCTGTTTAAGGCGTCCTCCACCAGGTGGAGCTCCACGCCGTCCACCACCACATCCTTGACGCAGCCAACAAAGCCGGTGCTGTAGGCCTTGGGCAACCGACGGGCCACCGCCAGCTCCTCCAGACCACCTGAGGGGAGACAGAGGTTGAGATGATGTATCAGGTACTGTACATAAAAACAAGACTCATATCAGAGAATTAGTCCAAACTGATGCAAGCTGAACCATTCTGCACACTAAGGCAGCACCCAAAAAGTTAGTTCCTACATTTCCCATAATACAGCCAATAGCATTGTTGCATTAGGCCAAATTTGTAATTTTGTAGCCTCCTGCCAAGATATCACCTAACCTTTTTCAGCTCCTCTGCAGCTTAACAAGACATTACACACCTGTTATCACATGTTTCACAGATTTCCATTTGTAGAATGTGTGGAGTGCCCCTTTAAAGATCAAAAACCTGAATAAAGGTTTGCATTTGGTAACAAATTAGACCTTGCAAAGGCCATCAACCACCTGTACCGGAAATATTTTGTAGAGAAATGTATTTCTGGTACTGAAGCAGTTACTTTGTCTTTGTCAGGCGTCGTCTTTGATTTTTTTGCATGATGACACCATCTGATGAACATGACAGGTTGACACTTTATTTGTTAAACCACCATGATCAAAAGGAGAACGGCAGAAAGCCTGCATACCAGCCAGAGAACGTTAAGATAGACAAGAGGGAAGGTTCTTCTAATTTGACATGGTGTGTAAAGTGCTCAAAAATGCGCTACAAATGAAAGGTGGTGACAGAGTGTAAAATTATGAATACCTAATATCTTCATTATTTTTAGTGCTAAGCACTCATTGCTGTGCTGAGAGCTCCCCAGACATTCCTGTCCATCAAGTAGTGCATTCAAAACTGTGGCAGCTTTTTCTTAAACTTTGAGCTCTTATAGGTGCTGCACTTTTCTGTTTATCCATGTTGCCTGAGTCTGATCTGCAGATCAAATAACGTTCGCAATATTATACAACGTTAAAGGGCCAATTCACCCAACTATGCACCTCCACTGTAGAAGGGTAGAAGCCACACCTGCACAGCTAGATAGATTAAAGTGGAAAAACTTTTATTATTTGGCAAAAATGACCCATTAAAGCACTTGTAAATTGACTCTCGGAAGTGTTTTTTCTATCAGTCATAGAAAGTTTAAAAATAGACATTTCTTAATATATCATGGATTTGTACTTCAAAGCAAATGTTTCAGCCCCTTGTACTCTCCATTTCGCTTTAACTATACTGCACTTTTTCTTCTATTTCAAATCATTTTCTTTTTTTCCCATAACGTCCTTTTGTGGAGACTTGATGACCTAATTGCCGGGTGTGTGGCTGGCTTCTTTTTCCTTTTGATGGTGTTTTGAGCTACTCTTTTGAGCCAGCGCACCCAAAGTAGTCATTAGTGTCTTTCTCAATAAATCAGCGTGAAACATCTTTATTCAGAATTTCATGAGATCTGTTACTTACCGGGAGAGAGGCTGACCCTAGTTTTTCATGCTTTACCTGGCCGCCATCCCTGCTCTCTCTCTCCTTCTCCCTCTCATGTTATCTCCAGTCAGAATCCTCCTGCATCCTCTGTCTTTCTTCACTTCGTGTTAATCCAACCTCTTTTCCCCCTTACACTCCCCATCTCTCTTTCTCTTTCCTCTCTTTTTTGATCTGTCGTGCTGAGAGTTCATATCCCCGTCTAGCTCTTTACATCCCCTGTCCCTGCCCCCTTTAATCGGATTGGGGCCTCCGAATTGCGGATCGACAGGGCTAATTTCATGCGAGTTACAGATGAATTAATGATGAACAGTGAAAAGGGGATTTAAAAAGGAGAAGGGCCCTCGCTGGGAGGGCTGTTTGAGGATTATGTATTCTTGCTGCAGGGCTCGCTCAGCACCTGTTCCAGAGCACTGCCTCCCTGTGTGTGTGTTTGTATATGTGTATCTGAGTATGCGAGCGCACCTCTACATGCAGCGTGTCTCTTAAATGTCACTCATGCTGCTTCTCCTCTCAAACCTGCCTCTTCACCCGCCTTGCGCTGTGCATTTTAAAGACCGGCCTGACTTTATTCCGCCGCCCGTCTTCAATGTTATTTCCTCAGAATGTTCAATCCCGCCGTGCCGTGTGTGTTCTTTCAAAAGCGATTTCTCTGAGTCAAGTTCAGACCAAATTGAACTCGAGGTAGATAACGGGCCGACTTTGGTCATTTTCAATTCAGGAGAGCAGACGACTTTTGAATTTGTCAGATAGCCTTTCATTTCTCAACTCAATACCTGAATAGGTTTGGACATTTTTTTTTTTTTTTGCCCAAATCGCAATCTTTTTTGCCTGCCAGAGACTTTGCTTATCCTCTGCAATGCCAATGAGTTCATTGCTCATTTTTGGCAGCCTTCTACCAGTGGCTAAGATGAAAAGGTACGACAGAATTACAAGTATTCCCCTGATTTGATTAATGGCAATTGTAGATACATTTTCAATTCTGAATGACATTTTTTTTCTCTTTTACATGTGTGGGCACCTACCCAACCAGAGCGCTCCGTCTGTGTCCAGCTGTGTTGCTGCCAAAGGCGATGACCCTGTTACTGCTGCCTCATTGCCAACCTGTAGAGAGCCGTCTCTAAGTGCTCTGAGGAGCAGAAAGAAAAAGAGAGAGATGCAGTTGGAAGTCTGTCTCATGCATGCATGTCATACTGAATAGCTGTAAATAGCAGTTTCATTTAATCTAAAGCATCAAGACTCCATTGCTCCACTGCCAGCACACTAAGCACTCACATAACTGCTTTTGCCAAGCAGCGTTCTAAATGTGCCTGCCTACCAGCTAACAGATGCCGCTAGAGCAACATTCATTATAGGTGGCTCAGCGCTACGCATTAGCACACACACTTAAGAATTGTGACGACGGGGATAATTTGAACCCACAAAAGTGGGTTTCCAACTGAGAGAGCTTCATTAAAGGCAAGCCGCAAACACAGATAGCTGTGTAACTATGAGAGCTGTACGCCACATGCTGTGATGTGCACCATCATCACCATCCAAATTATGTCATCTTCCAGAAACTCTGTGTAAGCTTGGGATGAGATTTGGCCAAATCTCTGTCTGAAATAGATGCAGCGGCTTTTCGAGGATCGATTATTCCTGCCCTACATGATGAAACCGATCCATTTATCCCCCATACTTCCATATGCAGCCATGTTGAAAGCAAATGTTCAGCAGTGATAATGCATAGATCGCATGGAAGGTGTTAAGTGGGTAATTTTCCAAGTTCAGGAGTTAATTTGTTTCTGATTTAGGAATCCATTATGTGACATCACTGTGTGGCAAAAAATATATGATTTGTTTTTTTCCCTACATCTGGAATAATGTACTAACTCGTACTAATAACTCATAGCTTATAATTAACCCGTAGCTAAAACCTGTGTTACTGTGTGTAATTTATGGGTTATTTATTTATGTATATACTATAAAAACATACTCTAGGTGTTCAAGTATGTACAAAATGTCTACAAGACTGAATAACCAATAGAAGAAAGTGTGGCCCCAGAAATGTACTGTGTGGCAACTGGTTTGTCAACTGACATGATGAGAGAAGCATTATCTAAAAGTTTAGTTATTGTGTTTAATCAAATTACCACACAACAAGCCTGAAGCCAGCATAGGAATACTGACTAACTTTAAATAGGATCAATGTATTTAATTAGTATACCTCATGTACACAGTGTATATGTGTTCATATAAATACTATCATGAATTTTCATTTATTTTATTCATTTATTTCCTGGATAGATTTCCTATAGTGTGCCAACATGTGTTTGGATGTTGCCACATGTTCTTCCTTTTTGAACATTCAGTAATGTGTCTAAGCAATTCGATGTGCAGTGCTTCATACTCATGCATGACCAGGCATGAAAGTAACCTTAATCTGAAACTAATCAGAGTCATCTTAGTGCAAGGGATCACCGTGTAGCAGAGGATTCATGCAAGAGATCACACAGTTTGCAGCAACACAAATACAATATGGATTAAGTTTAATCCTGGTCTCACTGTAAAAAGCTTTTGCTCCTGATCCCCAGCTACCTGCCATCTCCCATCTTACCTGCTGGCCTTGATGCGTATCCAGCGGTTGGTGTCGACACGCACCGAGGAGCGCAGCACCACGGGCTTGGAGCCCAAGTCGTACGTCATCTGGACATGTCCGTCCACGATGGCCAGGGCAATGTAGTCAGAGCGCTCCACACCCTTCCCACTCCACAGCACCAGGCCCTGGGTTGCCTCCGTCCGGATGCTCAGCTCAAACTTGTTCACCAGCAGAGCCTTCTCACTAGGAGAACAGAAATAACATCGTTAGCTTTCGGTCTAATTCATCAAAATGAGTTCTAATCTTTGGTGGAGCTGACGCAGCTCAGATGTCATTTGTGCCATTTGTAGTTGCATATGTGAAGCAAGGGACTTGCTGTTGTCTCAAGCGTACATTACCCATAATTCAAGCCATGACATATGGTTCTGTGTGCTAGCACATGTAGCCAGAAATCTTTGCACCTCAGACTCTATTGCCCCATCCTAACAGAGTTACAGTGATTTTTAAGGATGCAGACTGAGTTTAGGAGTAGCAGGGGGCTGTTTTGCTATTAGCTTTCCTACTTCCTACTGAGCCTGAACTGCTTTGCTGCTCAGTGCTTCCTGTGTTGCTCTGTGTGTGTGCATGTGTGTGTGTTTTAGGCAGCTGTTTGATCTCCAGTCTCTTGACTGCTACAGCAGGGGTGATTTGGATGCAGAGACGAGGCGACTTCCACCTATCCTTAAGAGGCACTGTACGTCACTGTCACCGATGTGAGAAAAATAAACACTGTGATGTGCCTTTACTGTATGTGCGCGCACACACACACACACACCATCACACATCCATTCCCGCATACAAACACACTCTGTAAAGTCCCTCTGTTCTTTGTGAGTCCAGCGAAGATACAGCAGACATCCAGAGAATCATGCCTTTAATTTGCGTGTGTCTGTGTACGATTGTGTGTCAGTCAGCATCTGTGCAAATGTCCGCACAGCTGCAAATGGATCTACTTCCATCTTCTTCAAAACGGTATTTCAAGACAAAGACAAAGACAAGGTGAGGACACGTACGACAAAGAACCAATGACACGTGGATTAAAAAAAACAACAACAGCAGCACATAGCTGGAGACAAAGATTAAACAAGACAGACAACAAGACAAAGGAGTCAGCATAGCAAGCAGAGAGGCTCATGGGAGAACAAGCAGGACAGGAAATAGACAGGGGATCTTCCTGTCATTAATGAGCAAGAGTAGAAAGAGCATCGGGTATGGAAGCAATGGGATGATATTTAACTTCAGTTTATTAACTGCTGGCCTGCGGTATGGCAACATTGACAGCTCAGGCCAACAATAATGCTGGTTCACCTCAGTAGAAGTGGGGAAAGAATCCATAATCAAATTTGATTTTCTCCTTCAAAAACATGCTTAGGTTTGGAAACTTTGACCCCCTTGATTAACTAAATCTGCTGAGGTAAACAGAAACAAAATAAAAAAATATGATTTAAGAGCATCATGTCTTTCTTTTTTTTCTTCAGAGAGAGAGAAAAAAAGAACACAAATACAGCTCAGTGAACCCTCTCTCCTGGCAAACCCTCAAAGAGCTTACAGGGCCCAATAAATCTCCATCGGAGCGGCTTGTCAGTGATAAGGTCAAGGTTATTAAAAGTGCTGAATATATCATGAATAAAACAACGCCGGCGCACTGAGTTCTAAATCTCATATACAACACTGACTTCATAGATTTCTGGAGTGTTTCTTTTTGTAAATGGAGGGATTTTATCTACTCCTTATATGCATTCAAATTCTCAGGAGGCTTCTCAGAGTGCTGTCCTCTATTTAAACTCCAGGTGGCAGTAGTGGTTAGAATAATAAAAAGCCATCAGGAAGGACAGTTACTGCAAAGAGGCTGCAGCTCTGGCTGGTTTTGTGCTGTTATCAGAGCTCTGAACTTCAGAATTAATTGAAGCCTATGCAGAGGCTCTTTGTGATTCGTATTGGTAACTCTATCTCAATAATGGAAACAATGTTGTCTCTGCGGAGGAGGGTTTAGCTCTGTGAGAGGTCGGGGAGGGGTTGTCTGGAGAGGTGGGGTTGGATGAGGAGGCGAGAGGCGAGAGGCGAGAAGTGAGAGGCGAGTGGACAGCACCAAAGTCTAAAAGCTTTTGAGAGACTCACCTCTGGTCAGATGGGTTCTCCAGAGACTCAGGACTTAAGGGAGCAGGGGAGAAAGTCAACGGCATGCAGTGTAAGCGCAAGAGGCCAGAAGGAAAGAAGGAAGGAGGGAAGGAGGGGAGGAGGGGAGGAGGAGGGGAAGGGTGTTGTGAGCCCACTGGGTGACTCACAGAAGTCTGGTTTAGACCCAGAGCTGCAAAAAGCATAACTTATCTGCTCTACTACAATATCGACCATGTCAACAGTCGATAACAACTGTGATCATACGAAGTGTGTAGCTTAGCCCTGATCACACCGCAACCATAAAAGGAGGTTCTCAAGGGAACTAGTCGGATCAAGATGGATGACTAATGCACCAAAATGCCCTGGGATGAAGCATTTTTTAAACGTGAGCATCAAGATTAAGTACATTCATGGTCAGTGTCCACACCAGCACAAGAGGCTACTTTAAGTCAGCGTCCAATTATTGAATAACTCCTTTATATTTATGGCGCTGCACGCCACAGTGCAGCGCCATAATTATCTTCTGTCTGGCAATGGAAGCGGTGAATGAGAAAAATTGGGCAATTGTCAAAAAATGGGGTCAAGCGCCATATCAGTTGAGAGCCACGGCCAGATATGATTTGTCACTGAAATAATGGGGTTTGAGCAAATCGACCGCAGCTTTCAGATACGGGTGGAGAGGTGAAGGAGGAGCGATCAAAGGGTGCTGTAAATAGTAACAGAAACATTAACCCAAGGTGAGCGCTTGACATTTTGGCCTCACTTGGCTCTTAATGGCCTCTCGAGAAATGCATTCATTTCTTTTTAAAAAAATCAAATCACGCTGAATTGATCGGCCTGCCTCAAGAGTGCTGTGCCAGGGCTCTGGTTTGCTTAGATTCACGCTCATTGTGGCTCTTAGTAAATGTGACATCCATTAAACTTTTGACAGTCTGGCTCCAAGGACCACTGTCCCCTCCTGCTAAGTGAGACTGATGCCCATGGCTACACACTGTGGAGAGATCTCAATTGGAGGTCTAATCTACAAAGGGAGACAAATCTGTGATTAACATGTCAGTGCCTCTCTGTACGGCCGACTCCGTAATTATTCACAATTACAGTTAGAGATCTGGCAAAAAACGAAATGACAGAAGCCCTGGCATGGATTGAAACTCTGGGTTGAATCCAGTCGGCTTAATTTGAGCTGAATTCTGCTTCGCTGCTTTGTGGGATTTTTAAAAAAAGAGGTTACTTACCAAGCTAATGAGCAGGAAGAAAACCCTTAATAACTAAGTCATGACTGAGGGCTTTCCCAAGCAGAAACTCTGCAGGCACCAGAAACTAGGTTATGGGGTATTTAGTGTATCCTCCTCTTGCAATTTTCAAGGGGTCTCATTCATTTCATAGCAATAATGCCATTCAGCGTAAAGTGCGTGGCATTTCTTTTGTTTGGGAACGAGTTACAACCATGCATAAAATATTGCACATTCTTAGTACAGCAATTCATTTTCTCTGAGGGTTGAGCACAATGCTTATCATGCACACATTCATGCTTCCCTTTTGTACTGGAAAAAAAGAAAGGATCTAATGATGTTGCAAAATGTATTTAAAATAATGAAATCTGTCAAATTAAATCATGGATATGGAGCATGGATGTAAAATCGGACTTAAACAGCAAATATGATTTCTGTGTGGAAATCATGACAGGAAACTGAATGTGCTTTAATCTCTTCAATTGGGTTAACTATCAAAAATGGCTTTTTTTGGTTGCTGTTAGTTGGGCTTGATTCAAAGCTGGGCAGCTACCCAGTCGTAAAGTCTACTTACTCTGGGATCTCATTGGTCAGTTGGCTTGAGTGAAAAGGAAAGACAGTGAAGGACATTTATATGAGACAAGACATGTGCGGACAACGACAAAGGGTGGTCAGACTGAGGGACGGGACAAAGAGTCACGCGACTGGGCCGCTTAGACTGGGGACAAACAGCAAAGATACACATAGGACACACACACACACATATATATCCGACAGAGTTCTCCAGCCAGTTGTTTTTGAGTGAGTGTGAGTTGTGTTTCTCCATGGGAGTGTGATGATCTGCAGACTGTGGCCCGGTTTTCACACCTCTGTGTTTGTGTGAAGAGCTGTGAGTCGAAGATATACAGCCGTATGCTTGATGTCTTTTCAGGTTCATCACATAAACATTTTTGTTTGTGCCAACCTGGAGGCGCACTCTTGCCAACCTTGTAGATGGATGGAAGAGTAAAACTGTCTCATCAGCTGCCTGAAGGGACAGGATTTCTTGTCTTGTTTTTTTACACCTGCACCAGTGTAAAGAAACCGCTTTACACTCGCGTCATCAGCTTATTCCCTTTCCGGGTGTATAAGAAATTGCAGGTGACATGTCAGTTTTACACACATTCAAAATAAGGATAAAAAGTTGAATCGTGCATGTGTGCTTATTGTCCAGTCTGTTCTAAGCGGCAGACCACAGAGTAAACTGAGCGTGCTCAGGGCAACACTGTGATTGTTAACCGTCTCGCTAATTAGTGAAATCCTGTCAAAAGCGGAACAGGACCGCCATGGACGGGGGGGGGTGAGCTATTAGCCAAGTGCCTAGTTCACCCTGAAGCCCTAGCTCTGATGATATCATCAACATTGTTATCACGGCTTACCAAGGGAGGAGATGGATAGACAGAGAGGTTATTTGGCTAATAGCTATTACAATGGAGATGTAGGGTGAAGCTGAATATATGAGGATGTTCCCCTTGTCCTCTTCCTTACCTCCTTGTAACGGCGTTGTGGTACTCAATGAACGTCCGCCCGTCAAAGGCGATGGCCTCAGTCTCTCCAGCAGACTTCTCGTAGATGGCTGTGAAGATGTGGGCAGGTTGGGGGGGGGGCGAGAGAGAATTGTTCAGAGGATGAGATCACACCAATCAATAAGACAGAGGGTTCAGTTATCAGAGCCAAAGGCAATGGAGTGTGAGCAAATGTGGTGATGGGG
>NW_023339707.1:5614238-5634793 GCF_004916995.1 Morone saxatilis
GGGGGGGGGTTGATGGTGCATTTGTACTTTTAATTAACGTGAAAGGGACAGGCGGCCACACGGGCAAGGTTAATGGCAAAGGCAGTGACTGAGTATGTAAGACAGATTGGGCCAGAGTGAGTATATGTCTGGTAGAGTGATGGGGAAGATGATGATGAAAAGGGTGTGCAACTCTTTAAAAGAGCATTTCATGAATATTTAGTTGACACGTTTCATCGTTTTCATAACTGCCACTTAAGTTTGAAATCAATACACAATAACCCTAGCATAAAAGATACATCATAGGTCTAATATCATTGTTCATCATCATTTCATTGTTTTCTCACTCACGCAGGACACAATGGAAAGATCTTATAAGCAGAAAAAACATAGCCTAGTAATTCACCTACCAGTGATGCAAGCCAAGCTGTGTTATTGCATAAAGCACCGGTATCACTGATTGCAGTCCCACTCATTCTACGCTTATAAAGCAGCAAAAATGCTGCCACATATCCTTTTAGAGTAAAACCAAATAATGTTGGCGGAGAAAATTCTCATTGCAATTTCACACTGCCTTTAAAAGGTGATCTCAAGCCAGCAAGTATTGCTACACACTGGATTACACGTCCATGTGATATTTAATATATTTAGGCTAATAAATGTTGGCATCAAGATCGCCTGTGGCTCTTTGACTTGAAGTAGGATGAAGACAGATGTAAAATGGCTGTGGGATACTCACTGTTCTGACAGCGTCCCCCTGAGAAACCATTGAGGCAAACGCATTCGTAGGTGTCAAGTTGGGGGTTGCAGCGGCCGCCGTTGTGGCAGGGCTCCTGGGAACACGGATGGTCCTGGAACATGGCTATGTTGATAGAGCGCATGGCGTTCTCCTCTCTGAGGATGGGGGTACCCATCAGAATGATCTGGGAGCAGAAAACACAGGGTTAAAGAGATCCCTGAAATGGCCACCCCATTATCCTTACCTCTTCCACTCCACACTGGCTTTCAGAGCCTGGGAAGGGATCCCTTGACCTCTGACCTCAAGATATCTGAATATTCCTGCATCCTTGGGTCCATGAACAGTATTGGAATTGCATAAAGTGGGAATGACTGGAAAGGTGAGATACATACTTCATGCCAGCCCTGCATAAGTCAGTGCCCCCCCAGTCAAAAAAGTAGGTTGTAGGTGAGACATGAAGACCCCAGAAGCTCAATTTATATGCCTGGTTTTAAAATACAGGCTGGATTTTTCTATTCCTAAATTCTGAACCAACCTGCCTGAAAGATTAGACCGCTGAGTATAATCTCATAAATCACTTCTTAAAAGCTATTTTCATAGACTTGTATTTACATAACAGTTTTAATATTAATTGTTTTTGACCTACTTTTGGAGGGTTACCTTTATGATTCTTGCCTTGCTTTTCACTGCTTTTGTTGTCACATTTATCTGATTTAATTTTCCTCTCCTTAGCAAAACACTTGAAGATAATCATTTGTTCCTACTCCTGGTTGTTGTCCAAAGGAAAGCATCAAATTATGGGGCTTTTCCCTTTTTTTTGCTGAATGATCATTAAAGCTAATTATCACAACACATCCTCAGAGCAAACAACAGCGTACAGCGATACCGTGAATTCCTTTTAAACATGTTCTTCCTGTAGATATGACATTTTTACCACACAGGAAAATGTCTCTTTAAATTAGATGTCGACACAACACACATGTTAAACATGGACATCAAACTGAGAGTACATCCCGTATTCCTCATAATTAACTATTCCCTACAGGCCAAGTAAGACAAACGCCACATTTAGCTTTTGATTTGCTCAAAAACTGTCAAGGGAAAGTTTGCAGAGGAGAACTAATGACAAGTTTGCACAAACAGTAACATCCTCCCTTTGTTCTACTGGGTTATTTTTGGCACTCAGAGATGAGCTTTTTGCTGGAAAGTGGAGGAAAAAAAACTGGAAGGCTGTCAGGGAAAGATCTGAGAGTAGCGAAAGGGAGGGACTTCAAAATGTGCATTCTATTATTAGTGCATGCTAATCCAAATGAGCAGAGTCACTGCCCGTCACAGTGTGAGCTTATAATGGAAAATTACTATTATGGGGCTCTGTAGTATGACAGCTGGACAGGCTAATAACTTACCATTTGAATTTGCTGCTGTATATCCGAGGGCACAAGGGCCCCGATTCATTAAAATAACACATATAGATTAGTCGAAAGCACAGGCAGAGCTGATGACACAAAACTTCTTCAAGAAAAAGAGGTTTGTAAACATTTACCTTTTGGATTGTTCCCTTGAAGCCATCAGTAAGTGCAGCGACTCTTGCGAGCCGGCTGTAATCGGGAGCTCCGCCGACAAAAAGAGACTCTTTCAGGTTAAGCTCTGTGTGCAGGTTCTGATGAGACAGGACACAGGGAGGTATCAACTGGTGAGCTAGAGCCATGCAAACTTTAAAATAAGCTCTACATACATCTTTAAAAATGCCCAATTTAGTCTTTTCTATTATCCATCTGCAATGTCTCTCTGGGGATTTCTGTTTAGGATGTAATGGTTTATGCTTTTACTGTAGTGAGTTATGTGTCCAGGGAGTATGGTATAAGTTGTATCCTCTTAGTTGAGATATATAGAGTGAGATAAACAAACCACATTTGCAGACATGTCGCAGTCATATAGATTGTTCCATTAAAAAAAAAAAAGGATTTATCCATATTGTAGCAGGCAGACGATTTAACTGCACTTCCTCGCCCTCTTTCCACGTCAATACACTTGATACATTACAACATAATTGATTTCTATGTCTCTCAGAGAGAGCGGTCAATTATCCTCTATCTATGAGACATAAAAAGGGACTACAAAGGCAAATCAGGAGCAGGCTGGACTTGGTTCTTTACAGACATCTCTAATGAATGGCTGATCATAAGCCCCGACCTTTCAAACAGTTGAGTGTGGAGACACATTAATTGCAATTCATTTGCGCGGCAGACGGCTATGAAATTCGATTCTTTCCACTAAACCTTTGGGACAATTGCTTTGCATTAGCAAGGTGCCGGTTCCTTCTTTTGCACGGAGGAGTCGGCCCACTTCAGAAGGAAGGAATTAATGATCTTTATTTTATGTAGAGCAGTAATTGCCAGAGGGGTAAAGTGGAGTTAATTGCTGGAAAAATGATGGAAGGGGCCAAATAAACAGGCTTTGTGCAGGCAAGCTGGCACCGGCTCGGCTTTTATTTAGGATGGGATTTGGAGTGCAGGAGGCAGCGGTGCTTGGCTGAAGCCCGGGGCTGTGTCACTGCACCTTGAGCCGCTTCCAACAGAGACAGGGTGGCAACTTTGGCCACAAAGCTGGTGGACCCAGCTGTGGCCGGTGTCTCTAGGCTCAGCCAAAAGTTTTTACCGATTGCAGGGCACAGTTGGCCCCCTCAGGCTCCTTTATGTAGACCTTACTGCTCTGCAACACTCACTTACTCTGCAGGTGAAAGTTACAGATGCATTTTGACCCCGTTCCCCTGTACTTGTGGTTTTTGATCTTGTCCTGAGATGTTACACCTTCAGAATGTGGTACCGAGCATATGTAAAGTTACTTTTGTAAGACTCTAAAGTGAGATTGCATGCAATGAAATGGTGCATCATGTTCTGTTCTGTTTAAAACAGGCGATCATCTGCACCTGGTGAGAGAGGACAGCTGGTTCTATGGAGTGATTCTTGCTCAGTGATGTTTGGTGAGCTTGGTTTTGTGTTGATATGGGCAAGTGAGTGGTGAAAGAGTGAGCGACTTTGTGATATTATGGAGGACTGTTCCCGTTTCCAAAAGAAGTGAGAGCAGATGACAAAAGAACAGCACGGCTTGGCTTGGCACCTCACCGTCTCCTACGGTATATTTCCTCCCCTTCGTTCGCCTCCCCTGCCTTCGCTCTCACTTTTCGACAGCCACGCGGCATTGGCGTGATATCCCCGCCTACGCCGAACTAATGAAGACGTTTCTTTGTTGCTAAAAACAATGGCAGTTACAAAGATGACTGTCACCGTTCCTTCTTTCCTCCCACCTTCCCACCCTCTTCCACCCCCACGGCAGATGGACCGAGGTGCAAGCCAAACCGTGTTCTTTAAGAGCATCTTTACTTCAGTGCCATTTGTGTGTGCGTGTATGGGGCTTATGAAATGGCAAAGTTTTTCTACAGAACTGGAACCTTTGAAGCTGCCCGCAGCTCTGCAGAAGTACCTTTTTTTTCCTGTGCTGTTGTTGCATGGAGAGATGGGGGTGAGAGGACGTAGTGAACGACTCAAATGAAATATGGGCTAAGGTGTGACTGGGACTTGTCTCATTACCTTGCGTGATTTCTTATTTCCAGACAGCACATCATAGAGAAGAAAAGAAAATAGGGAGGAAGAGAGTTATTAGGGGAAGACTAGTAGGTGTCGGTGCACAGAGAGGCATGCAGAGCTAGGCAAGTGCAAAAGCCCCACAAAACACACTCACATACACACATATACGCATTGTGCACATCTGTAGGAGCATTAAACATAGCTGCAGTGTAGCACAGACAAGTGAGATTAGTCCATTAAATAAGAATATGGGAAATGTGAAGTGCACCTTTGCATTATAAACTGTACATACACAAACAACCACGAAACTGCGCAAGTGTGTTAACACTTAGGAGAGTGACTACAAATTAGACAGCAAGTCGAAGAAGGCCATGCATGAAGCAGATGGTGCCACTGAGAAAAGATGAAAAGGAAAAAAAAAACTTCATGGATGAGAGACGGTGAATAGTGCCACTTAACCCAACCTCATTTACAGACTACTTCCATTCAGTGAGAGGTGAAGTACATTTTTTATATCTCCTATCTGTGCCTATGTGCCTTTGAAAGTATACTTCATCATGCTGGCAGACTGAGCTGTATTTGATATGATGAACACTCCCAGCATGCAGTATGTACCCATACATGTGCCTGCGTGTGTCCACCTTTGATATGATATAGGCCTCTCTGAGCAAAGCGTACTATAACTCCCTCCTAGTTCTTAAAGCAGGAGTAGGAGAGAATTAGCTGAGAGCCATACTGGATGGGCTCTCTGCATTGAGCTCCATAACTAGTCTCAGCTCATCCCTTGCCCCCCACCCCCCCAACCCATCTTTGCTTTTCCCTTGCTCTCCTCTTTTAATAAGATTTTCTGCCTCTGTTGCTGGAGTAAAACACAATTATCATACGGACGATGGGAGGCAGTGGGGGAAGGACAGAGCAGCGAGAGAAAAAAAGGAGGAGAGCGTTGCGTCTTAGAGGAAGATGATGGAGTTGACAGAGTGCATGTTCATAATCACAAATTACACTGTTTAATATAATTGGATGACTTACAGGCTTATCAAGCTATTAGATCGCCTTCATTTGGAAGCATGTACCTGCTTTATTGGTCGAGACGCGGGGCTGAAGAGTTTCATTACGCTCTTCTCGTTGCTGCTATCTCCTTTATCTGCCTCCACATCCCCAGACACCACCTCAAAGGCTGAATTTATAAAATTGACTGTATACCAGCAGTAAAAGCTGCTTTTGCTTTCTGTATGCAACACCAAGTTTTATCTCCAGTACGTCAGCAAGCTGAAAGATGGAATTTGGAATTACAGGACTTCTAAAATTAAGACAGCTTGTCAACCTGGCCCTCTACATCTGGAGCTCTCCCTCTTACCTTGACGGATGGCGGGAGATAGAGGCGTATTTTCAGCAGATCAAGCTGGCAGTACTGCGTGGTGTGAAAAACCTCAGCAAAAGGGGGAAGGCTTGCTGATTTAACTGCGCCTAAAGTGGCAAGTTGAACTGCCTTTACATGGGCAAAAAGGAGCACTAAAGCCCGAAGGTTGTGGCGATGACGTGATAAAGAGCACGCAGATGATCAAACAAATGCAATATATACGGGACAAGCAAGGCTTAGCATAGAATAGGCCCATCAGCCCTTCATGCTAAAAGCAAGATAACCATTAGCAGCAGCTTGTTAGCTTGCTCTTTCTCACCGGTGCCTCCCCTCGGACAGGGTCCTTCTTGTTCACCATGATCTCTCCTTTGCGGCTGGAGCGCTCCAGGTTGATGGTGTTCCACACGTTCAGCTGGATTGGGTCCTTACTCCTGAATTGCACATACTCAGGTGAGTCATACACTAGTAAACATGGGCTCATTAAAAACACATTGCTGTGTTTAGTATGTCCTTTAATGTGTAGCATGTTCAAATGTAATTTTATAGGATTATAGCAAGATGTTGGTTGTGTAAGTTAAACCCTTTTAGATCATGCTAACCTGATGGTAGCGGGTCCCTTCCCCAGGTCGTAGCGGAACTCCAGGATCCCGTCATTGAGGGACAGTGAGATGAAGTCTCCTTTTCCGTCCGATTTTTGGCCGTTGTAGAAGATTAAACCGTTGGAGTCATTGGCCATGAGAATCACTGTCATGCTGAGCTTTTGACTGCAGGCACAGCACAAGAAAAGCCAGTAAACACATGCAAGAGTCAGAGATACACTACTATACGTACCCGAGATAGAGCAAAGGATGCTTGTTTAAGGTGTGCCAGTACTCTTTCTATATGGAAATTAGGTAGAGTATACTATATATTCTACGTGCTTAGGCCTAGATAACGTGTTATTTGTGTAACCTTCATTGTCACTTCAGTTCAGGCTTTAACAAGGCAGCTCTGCCTTAGGCACATGCTATCTTGTGTTTAGTAATACATACAAGTATTGGGTTTCACGCAGAGACATGGGACTTACCGCAGGTCGTGCCCGTACAGATGGAGTCCCTTCAGCTCCACGTAAGAGTCTCCGCTGAATAGTGGCATGTAAGCCCCTGTCCTCTCAGCCACTGGAAAAACAAAGAGAATATATTCATCCTCAGGTCGCGTTTTTGTGTTGCTGACAGAATTGAAATTCGGGGATAGTCAGTATATCTTTTGAGGGACCTGTCAGCATTATGGAAAGAGATGGATTTGTGTTTTCATAGCTATTGGGATTAAGACTTTCTCTTGACAGAAATTCAAACAAAAAAATTCAAAAACCCTTATGTCAGACTGATTACACAGCCCACCACAGTATAACAAAGAACCTTTGGAGACATGAGTTTAATACCACAGCCGGGACCCATGAAATAATGCAGCCATTGTATTTTGGCAGGCCTTTTTACAAATTCATGTCTTTGCGATGGGTCTACGTCTGGCTGTCCCGTTTCTGGCTGTCTGCAGTGATTAGGACAGGCACCGTGCCATCCTTCTAACAAGTGGCTTGACATTAAAAATCATTCAAGTGTCACCCGGGGGTATGTGTTTATGGTGTTGTTTGCAAAAACTACCATCATTCAGAGGCGTATGCAAAACGAGACGCTCACACACATATACACACTCAAACTAACACACATACCTATGTAGACGGCAAGAAAGCTTTTATTCGTAATTGGCTGGGATTAGCAGAGTCGAGTCAGGATGGGGAAGGCAGACGGAGATGAGAAAGCTAATTAGCTATTGTGCAGAAGACTGCTAATGATGATGGCACGCACCATGGAGGAGAGGGAAAAATAGTCTCACTACAAGGATTCGTGCGCTAAACTGAACTCTATTAGAGAGAGTTTCTCGGAATGTAGTTTCTTATAGAGGAGACTCTCTTTCACCCTTTGCTCAAAATGAAAGCAGCGTGATCAATAAGTCACCAGAGGTCCGGGCATTGGAATGAGCTAGGTGACCAGAAAAAGCCACATGACGAGTAGAGCTTGACGACCAAAAAAAGTCGGTCAAGTTGGAACTTTTCACAATTATCTTTTGGTAAAAAGCCTCAGAAATAAACCCTCCTAAAGCAATACTTAAGGAGCTACTGCATCTAGCATCTCCCTCACACACACCCAAACAGGCACACACGCATTAGCTGGCCCCTGGATTATTCTAACTAAGGTGATGAATGTAAAAAGTTGAAATTTAAACTCGCCCCTTCAGTTAGGTGTTCAAGGACCGGCTGAGTTTAAGTGATCCGGTTTTCATCACTAAATTGTAATGATTTACACTATCACAGGGTAAAAGCACAGAGAAAAGTAGGCCATTCAATACTATTGGAACACCCTTGAGAAAAGCCCTTGATGGTGGATATTATAGCAGCGAGCTGCGCCGACGAACCCTGGTGTAACTGAAATGGAAACCATTGCTCAACTGAACGCGCACACACAGTAGGTTACACACTTAATGTTATGACTAATTCATCTTTAGGCGTCTGATGAGTGGGCTCTAAGCTACCTGTCGTTTTAACTGTTCTCAGTGCAGCCCTGAGAGGGTACGTCCGCCTGACTGCCGCCTTATCTGTGAGCTCCTGTCTGGGGCTGACACTCTGGCTGACTGACGCTCCCATAAATCACCGCGGGCAGGGAGGACTGATGCGATTAGTCATCTCATTGATTCCTGTGAAAAAAAAATAGCCTTTTGGAAGGGGAGACGCTCTCGCTCACACGGCATTGATTTCGGTTCACCTCAATTTATTTTAATCACCTGCTAACTGGGACTCGGGGCTTGGAAGAAGGCGATCCCCATCTGGTTTTTCCAAAATCGTGGGGGTGCAGAGGGTGCATGTTTCTCTTTTGTTTGGAACGTGCATGACAGTATATTCTCTTTCATTCACAGTTACAGAAGTCAACTTCACTTCTGCAAACAGTCACGACAACATCTACAAAGCCAGGGAGGGAAAAACCACGGGTAGACTTCAGAATGCGACACTGCCAAAAGTGCTAATGATGAACTTCAAAAGCAGCTGAGCCGTGCTCTGGTCTTTTCCCCAGCCGCGGCCCGGTTCTGCCATGTGGAGCTAAGCAGCAACAACAATGTTTGAACACAACACCTGTGGGCGGATAGGCTGGGAGGGAGGGAGGGAGGGAGTTGGAGGAAAATGCGTCTCTGATGCCGCTTACCACTAACAAGGCGCTGCCCGAGTCCGATGTGGTGAATGGCCCGACGGGCAAATCATCCTACCTCCAGTTCTGCAACCACCAACCCTCCCCATCCCTCCCACCCTGAAGGGCTCAACCCCCCCCCCGTCTTTCTCCGTTTGATCTCACTTTTCGATTCAGGATGGATGGAAATGTCACAGAGCGGAAAGAAGAAGAAAAAAACACAAAAAGAGGCAAACTAGACCAAAAACACTGCTGCTCCTTGATAAGCACTTAAGAGAACAACTGGGCCCTGACAGTACACCACGATATACACTGTTTAGTCGGATTACCTGTCTCGCAGTGCCGCCCTTCACGTCCCATGGGGCACTCGCATTTGTAGCCTCCCTCGGGCAGCGCCTGGCACTGGGAGGATGGATGGCACCTGTTGGGCTCGCATGGATCATGGACGTCAGCACAAGTTGGACCTGGAGACACACACAAATCCACAATGAGAAAACCACCAAATGCTTTCAACTACTTTCTCTTTTATTCCATCTGAGAGGAGGGGGAGACAAAAAAAAGGGGAGAGAAGCGGGGTATGAGGATTTCCTCTGTAATAGAGGTCATTTTCTAATAGGATTTAGAAATATTACACGTCCAGATTAAACAGTGGAGAGACTCCCCGCCATGCGGCCATGTTTCTGGGCCAACGCTGACTGTGGGAAAGGCTCGGTAGCGTCTGGTGGATGATGGTTTTGCCCTCTGCCACAGCCCATCTGAATTCACCCATCATTACTTTAGCAGTCAGAGCCTGTGGTGAGGAGAGCGCTTTAATGAACCCCATCCCCGCTGAGCTCACAGGGCTCCCCCGTTTTTCCTCACTCATGCCTTTGGAAGCTAGCTTTTATCCTCCGCTCTCACTTCTTCCCTACCACAGCTTGTTTTTTAACATCTCTTCCTCCTCTCCCATCTTTTTTTTAGCTCTAATACTCTCTCACCCCCCCTCATTCATCAGGCTGTCCTGACATGTCCTCTCTCTAACTACAACTCTCTACACACATTTATTCTCTCTTTCTCGCTTTGTGTGATCTGCCCCCCCCCCTTTGAGGCCAGTAATCTCTGCCACTTTCTAAACTGACATGATGACAAAATTAACTTGAATGTGAGTCTGCAGGCGACCGTCCAATTCTCATTATCACCATTTTTTTACGCCATGTTGCCAACACAACTTTGATCACAGCAATGCTTCTTCAGAGTGGAGCATTATCTTTGCTTCTTCCAGGGCTTCTTAATAACAACAAAACATAAAAGCACCTCTTATATAAAAGGCAATAATAATGTAATGTGATACTTTATTGATCCACATTTTAAATTCAATGGCTCTTAAAACTTAAAATGTGGTTTCCCTAACCACTGAGCTGCCCCCATATGAGTATAAAACCCTTTACTATTCCAGCATAAAAGTTAACTCTGACATTTAATTTGGTTCTGGTGTGAAACTTTGTGCAGCAGACTGTACAACCAGCGAGGGGCATGCTTGGCTAAGCCCTGATGGTGTCTGCTCTTAACTATATTCTCTCTGAGTTGCTTGTTAGTTGGCATCTGCTGGAGTGAGAAAAAAGAGGAGGAATGGATGTAGAAGACGAGATAGGCCAAAGGCCATTCACTGAGCATTTGGTGGAAGTTTTCATGTTTTCTGCGCCGTGTCAACATTTAATCTCTCATTTCTCTGCTGGACGCACATATTTGATGGTGTTGGTGTTTACAAAATGACTTCCAGCGCTCCTGCCTGGGGCATGAGTTACACTGTCAAATTAGGCTGTCAAGCTTACTTAGGATTTGTGAGAAAGTCCTGACCACAGTGAATCCCAGAAGAGAAGGCAAAGTAGAGACATGAACATAATTTTAACAAGTTGTTAGAAAAGTCTGGAAATTTCACATAAGAATGAATATATCCTTTACTTATTCCCTTGTTACTTACACTGGAATAAAGTTGTTCTGTCACAATAACTACTTATGTTGGACGATAGATTGTCCTAGAAATAACTGCGATAAAAGATATTATTGCCCTTTTAAGACCATTTTGTGCCACTGATATAATGATAATCACAATAATGCAAATGTACCCTTTCAAAGAGCAATAGACTCAGGCACTGAAATTTGGAAAAAGATTTAAAATAGCCTTGATAAATAAAACAAAACAACCAAAAACAATAAATAAAATGGACTAGGCTTTGTTCACAAAAACTGCACTTGTTGGCACAGGGGGAAGCTATAGAGCCACGCATTCTTTATCAGGCAATATAGTGATGGTAGGGAAAACCGTGCTTTTTATTCTCGCATCATGCTGGCCCAAATGTTGGTGACATCTTATCAATAACGCATATATAGTACGTCAATATCGTAGTTATTGTGACGGCCGAGAATAAACCTTTCAAAGCTTCCATGACTTTCAAGAAATCCCAGTATGACGCTCCCTTTTGTTTAGTATCTTACCCCAGAATCCTTTGCTGCACTTGCAGTGGAACATCTCTGCCTCCTTGGCCTGGCATGCAGCGCCGTTCTTGCAGGGATTTGGCTGACAGGGGTTGTTGCCGCATTCACCCACGGAGCTGCCATACAGACTGTCGCCGCCGTTCTCCTGCAGGTTGAGCACCCGGTTGTTGACATCCAGCATGCGGATGCATCCCACCAGGCCTGTGGCTACTGCCGTCCTTTCCTTCACACTGAAGAGGAAAAGATAAAGGGAAATAATGTAATGTCTTTTTTTAACACAAAGTTTGACAGAGCCTGCAGTTGCAATTATTACACTACTGACCCTCACTTTATAACACGGAGCTTGGAGTAAAGAAGCTCTTCTATGCCGTGTGCTGTTTAATATTTCTGATACTTTTAATGCAGCAATATACCTCAATACATTACAATAAGGGATGAGGTCCAAGAATAATTTGAGTCTTATTAGTTTCTTTTCAGCTGTTGATTGACTTCAAATCTTTACTTTTTCCAAGACTGTTCAAATCCCATCGGTTCAAAATCTCATTAACTGCTTAAATATAGAGCTGATTCATCTAAAGTATATTGACATGACTCTCAAGTACAGTCCTATAAGACTAACAGATGATCCAAAATTCATCCAAAGAGAATACTTTACCATCAATTAGTGCACATCCAAGACATTCTAACATTAATTTTAACAATGAATTGCTAAAGCTAGTGCTGGAATAATGAAAGGTGAAGATAGGATAGTTTAAGTGACTGTATCTCACGAGAGATCAGTGTCTTGAAAAAAATGTCTTTAGTCAACTAAGACTGGAGATCCACCTAATGGAAGTAAGTAAGGGCCAGTGGCCCCTGGAGGTCCCACATTCACCAGGTCAGTTGGTTTGGGGTAATTTGATTAACTGCAAATTTACATGGGAAATATGGAGGGAAATGAAAAGAAAATGCACAATGCCCATTTCTAAATAAATGAGTTAAAATGATTCACAGTTAATTTTTCCCCCACAGGGTTAATCTGGCAATGAGAGATGTAGGTAACAACAACATCAGAATTAGTCAGCAAAATGGACAAAGTGCTGGATTCAAAATGAAAGGCTGCAGACTGAAAGGATTTTATTTAAGAGAAGCGTGGAGTTAATGGACTTTCTGTCTGATTTGCTTCCTGCTCTGGATCTTATCATCACATTGTGTAACAGCAGATCGAAGCTCTTACTCCTGCTTCATTTCCTCCGTCACTCCCCCGATGAACAGGTCGGTGTCAAGGTTGAGGCCGTCTGTGCCGTGTGGACTCTCGCCCTCAATGTGCGACTCGTTGTCCACACTGAGCATGGCGTTGCGGCGGTTGCGAGTGACCACCAGCTGGTGCCAGCGTCCCTGATTGATTTGTACTTTGCTGACCACTGTGCCTGTGCCTGAACCTGTGTTGAACCTGAGAAGAGGAGACACGAAGCATGTTAGAGACTTACTCATTTAGTCACTTTATACCTGTATCAAACTTCATATTAGTTTGCAACACTTTCAGGTTCTTTTCCACACAATATGTCTGTTCGTTATCCAACGGCGCCTAATGACAAGCAGAAATCTGCTCATGAGACAGAGGAGGATGAAAGGAAGAAGATACAAGACTTCCCATTTGGGATTCCAAACTATGTGACTAGAATGAGGCAGTTACTGACTTAAAAAATAATTAATTAAATATTTTAATTAAACATTTTATCTAATGAGGTTTTGTTGGGAAAAAAAGCCATCATGACAGAAAAGAGCTGCGGTGTATGTTCACCCACACATATGGTAGTATTAGCACAACCTGAGAGCAATTATCTGCCACAAATAATTAGTTCTTCTCCCCACGTCTTGGATTTGCGGAGCGGTGGGTGGTAATCTCACCGCTGTATTTCTGGAATTGAGGCAGAGCTCAATTTGAAAGCACAAGTGACTAATGATCTCCTTTAGTTTTGTATTGATTTCGCTATGAATAGAGAAATCTAACCTGGCCAGGTTGGGAAGAACTGAAAGGGATTTTGAGGGGTCAGGGTGAAACACGAGACCCTACAGATAAGGGAAGCGGTGGGGGGGGACGCTGTGCAGAATCTCTAATTAGTCCATTCACGTCTCTTCTGACGTCTTACCCCGAATAATTTTTTTATGCATACAATTCCACTGCGGGGGAAGATATGAATACTTAGTATTTCTGCAGGTTTCTGGCAGGAAAATGGTCCAATTTAATCAGGTTGGATGAAGCCTTCAGTTACTGTTAGCCCTACAAATTCAAAAGTGGTGCTAGCCTTAAAAAACACATGTTCAAATGCTGCAGATCCTAAAGGGGCACTACACCAATTTTACTAGTCACAAGGAGTCATACTGAGCCTACAAATCAAACAGTAAACAGATCCATTACACAGATTAAATGACACTATAGAGGTGAATTATGGGAGGCGGGAGATCCAATGTTTTTGGAGTTGGAGCTATACTAGGGACTAAAAGTCAGGATATCTCGGTCTATGCTGCATTGATTTTTACCATTCTTGTGATTACCCCAATTTTATGGAAGCATAATACTAAATCACTGCAGTACTCTTTTTAAATAGCCACTCAAATAACCATACACACAATGGTTGCAGCAAACAATCCAATAAACAATTAAATCTTATATTAAAGTGTATGTGATTTGAGGTTGCAATATTAATACATATTTCTATTTTCTAAAGTTTCTGGAAAGTTAATTGATAAATTGTTTATGTAGGAATACAGGAATTAAATACTTGAATTAATTATCTAATAAACCAGCTGCAAAATCCCAATATTGCCATAAAGAAAGTCCTACTCTACTGTTGCTTCTAGCCTCACTGCAGTCTTTATGTACAGCATGTTCAGTCAAATGCATCTATGAGCCATTTTTATGTCACTGTGTATTTTCACATAAACCATAACTCTGTATATATGTTATTAGAAATGACTTATGAAATGCCAAATTTGGACCTCCTGCACATATTTCTGTCCATATGTTCCTGCCATCTGCAAACGTGATCATGTGAATAGCATGAAAGTTTTAACATATTTCTGAAAGCATGTCTTTATAGCCGCAACCTGCAAATCTGTCACGAAGCTTCTGCGTCTTTATTTATTTTCTGGCAGTGGCGTTTGCAACATGTTTACTCGCTGTAATTATTTGCCTCATTATCCAGCGCTCTCTATTTGTTTTATTCTTATCTACATCCTCTCTCAGCTGCCGCCGCAATGACCCTATTCCCCCGAGGGGATCATTTAAGTTTCATCAAGTTTAATCAAAGAACAAGCAGCAGAATCAACGGCTGACAAGGCCGCTGCCTGACAACTCCTGCTGTGCTCACCTGAGCTCCACCCTGCCGTTGACCAGAGCCAGAGAGATGAAGTCCTTCTTGCCATCCTGGCCGTTGTAGAGCAGGATGCCGGTCATCTCGGACGCTCTGAACTCCATGGCGATGCGGACTGTGTGATAGGCACTCATTGTTTGGAAAGCCAAGTACGACTGGCCACCAAATGACGGGATGAAGTACTTGATCACTGTGGAGGAATGAAGACAACAAGTCAATCCTGTCATTACTACATGACTTACTTTTTCATGGCGTAATAGGCGTTTAATGTGCATAATTAAGTGTGAGCATGAGGAGGTGGTGTGTCACTGGCTCTTGATGATAGAGAAATAAGCCTTTCTGTCTAGTTTATTTTAGGAATGATGATTTGCAGAGTTTATCAAAAGGAGAAGGTCGAGAAAGAGGAGGAGCTGAGCTTTTCACCCACCCTCAACACACATTCACATGCCCGTGTACACACACGCGCAAAGGAAACCTTTGTTTTTCCGCCACTCGACAATTATGATTATTATCATCCATTTTCTCCCCCGGGCTCCTTTTCTCTCCGTCCATCTGTCTTTCTGTCCGTCTCTCTGAGGAGAATGGCAGCTGATGAGCTGCCTCTTTTCTAATGACTTGATTGATCTGGGGGAGGCTGCCGGTGGCTGTTTGTGGGTGTGTGTCTGTGTGTGTGTGCGTGTGCACGTGATTTCATTTAGCCACTCTAACTCAAAGACACACACTGATTCTCACCAGCTAATCCCCATCAAAGCAATTAGTGTCAATTATCTTAAGATGCAGCTGCGTGAGGTTGCTCCTCATTCCCCCAAAAATCTCAAAGTAGGGTAAGAGGGAAGAAACAAAAGAGTTGTGCTTCTCAAGAAGTTCTCCTTGATTTATGATTTTCTCTGCAGTGCTGATTGGAGTCTGTGTTTCCTTTGGTGAACGGCTCAGCAGTTGCTCACTTCTGAGGTGCTGAACCTGTCTGAAGCACTTGAGATGAGTTAGAAACGCAGCCGCCGAGGAGATATTTCTGTCTGACTCGATCACACCTCAACTCTTTGTTCTCAAGTTTTTAAAAAATCTCTGTCCTGAGCTCTCATTGCTGTTGTCTTGTTGAGCTTTTAACGACCCAATAAATCCACATCTGTGACCACGTAACACTGCATTTACATATTCCAGTACTAACTGAAAGTCATTACTCACACTGCTACTTAAGGTGTCACTTTGCAGCCACTTTGTAAAGCTACAATTAGACAAAACTGCTGCTTAACAGAGGGAATATGTTTTTTAATAAATAAAACATTCCTTTAATTTTTTTTTATTATAATGGTGTGTTTCTGGTACTTTATAAATATAATAAAGCACTTGAGGATGTGGTTAGCAGTGATTATAGAACAGCTAAAAGGTATGATTGGCACAATGGAAAGTGGAGTGCCTAAAATCCTCTTAGTTGCTATAAAATCACTGTAAACGTCAGCCTTTGCTGGTGTCTTTGAAATTGCTAATTGCTATAGTACAATATTACAGGGAAAGTCTGTTCTAGCACTGTTTATTAGATGAATTTAAAATAAGCTCAGGCTTTGTAACTTTTGATCTGAAAGTAACAACAAATATGGAAAAAGAAATAGTTCCTAATATATAAAGAGAACAAACTCACCCTTCTCACACACAGAGCCTCCTCGCCCGGCGGGGCACTTGCAGCTGAAGTCAGTGCCGTCGTCCTCGCAGGTGCCCCCGTGGAGGCAGGGGTGGGAGCTGCAGGGCTTCTGGGTCTTGTGGTGAAGCTTGCCCCTGACATGGGCGATGGTGGTGGCTGGAGGCAGCGTGGTGGTGCTGACAGCTGCCGTGGTGGTGGGTAGCGGTGTGGTGACTGGCACTGAGGTTGTGGTGGTGCGTCTGCTGCTGTAAGGCCTGCGGGTAGTGCCTGGCGGGCGCCGGGTGATGTAAGCGGAGGTTGGGGGGAGCCTGGTGGTTGTGGTGGTGGGAGCAGCTGTGGTGACTGACGCCGTGGTGGTGGTAGTGGTGGTGAAGAAGGGGATGGAAGAGAGGCCTGTAAACAGAGCCGGAGGAAACAATGGAAAATAGAGAAAGAGACGTTAAAGTATGTTGAGCTTGCGGCCCTGAGATTTTCTATTCAAGACCTGTAAAACCTTTGATAAATCACCTCATGAATAACTTAAAACCCCTTTTCATTTTATTAATCCCCACACTCTCCTGTTAAGTCCACACTCTATTACCATAATTGGTGAAGCGAATATTCTCCTCCTCCGGCTTCTTCACAGCGATGCTGGTGTCTTTGGAGGCCTTCAGCTGCTTTAGCAGGGATGCTTCGATGGCCTCCACCGTGTATCTTGTATCTACAGTAAACAAGAGGTACAGCCACTCAGGATGAGGCCACTGAGGAGCACTCCACAGCAAATACAGGACTACTCAAGCTTCTTTAGTGGTACAATGGGTACAACAGACAGCCCTGTGTATGACAGGTGGAGGGACTCCAGGGACCACTTGTCCTCAACCCGCTGTTTGTCCGGCTTCTTTCTAGATGAATCGTTCTCATAACGTTTGCCACAGATGTTCGCTTTACTGGCCATGGAGGAGCTCCGCTTAACAGCACCCCTCACCCTGCATGAAGGGTATGAAGGATGCTAAATGGTGCTCGTAAAAAACAAAAGCGCTTGGGGTGTGAGGGGGGATGCTAAAAGAAGAGCTTAAAGGCCCAGCCGTGGTGTCAACCATATCAATCTAAACTGAATTCATATACATACAAAACCCTTAATATTAGTAACTCAACTTGAGTTGTTTTCCAGTGTTTGTTACTGTATTAAAACAGCTGTCAGTTGATCTGAGAGTTAGAGCACGTTCCATTCGTGTTTTAAATTTTACCTTTACCTGTAACCAACGTGCTAATTTCACAGATGCGGTCATTTAGAAAACTTTTCCTCGCTCTGATGAATAACACAAACACAAATATGAACATTTAAGTAGAGGTAAAAACCTTCTTATGATATTGTGGGTTTTAACACAGGGGCAAATTGCTGCATGAAAGAGATTAAGTTGGCATTGAGAAGAAAATTAAAAAAAAGAAGGAAGAAATTCAGCGGCTCACAATATTATGAGCCAAATGAAAAATAAGTAGAAAGCACTCAAAGACAACATACCTCTGCCAAGGATGCACAAGCCTCTACATTTATTATTTTAATAATAGCAATGATTACATGTTTTTAACCTTCCTCTGGATCTGTATCAGAAAATACCTCATAATGATTTTTGGGAAAAGACTCCAATCCTGGTAATGTTTTGTACAAGGATGAATGGAGCAAAATGTTCAAGGAAAGCATGACTACTGGCCATTTTTTAATAATATATTAAGACAAAATGTATAGAAAAAAGCCATTTGAGTTTGCAGGACCACTCAGAGTGGCTATGTGCAAGTACAATTGAAGATGGAATGAAATGTCTAGTAATAAAAATAATAAAGGTATGGAAACCCTACACGAATAGTGTGCCAGAAGAGACAAATGCTGCATCTCTACCTTACATAGGACTTACAAATGAAAATGTTGGAAAAATGGTGACTGTGGCTTGTTCTGCACAAAAAAACATAATGAGGTCCTCCTTGGCCAACGGCCTAACTTTTATCCCAATTTCATTTAAATTCAGCAATTAATTTTTAAGATATCTTGTGTGCTAAAAGACAAAGGAGAACAAACCATAACTGATTCCAACCACATATCTCTTTATTAGCTACTGTCTTTAATCATTTTTGAGTTTTTTATTTTTTTTTTTGTCAAATCTTCTGCTCCCTTCAAAGATCTCTTACCTGGTTTGAAGTGGGCCTCCACAAAGGCCAGGATGGATTTGCTGGGGGACAGGTTACGGACACGAACGCTCATAAAGTCTTTGTGCACTTCCGACTTCCTGAACAACTCGTTGAGCTGGGGAAGAGAGAGAGAACAAGAGAGAGAGAGAGATGATAAATGAGGCTGGTAATGAGCTCCACGCTATCATAGCCGGCGAGTCCAATTCCAGAAGACTGTACTCTATCTCCAAGGAAGAAAGACTGCCTTTCAAAATGGGGTGCAGAGAAGAAACCTATCGAGTGTGGGTGCACAAATTGACATTTAGCTGCAGCCGTGGCATTAATTATAGGGACAAGTTTTCGGGAAGAGCTAAGATAAATGCCATGCTGCCCTGACATGTGCTCCTGATTGGTTTTGCTTCTGATGCCCCCACTGTGTGCAAACACTAACAGCCAGAAGAGCTCCAGAAGGAGTTTTGACTAAAGTATTTTTTTAAGCAAACGCTGGTATGACTGCAGTTAGACTGAAGTTGCCTTCAGCCAAAAAATCTGGTCTAATATTTGATTTGAAAATTGGACCATTTTCATGCTGGAACTTAAAAAAGTTACATATACAGCACTCAGTGTTTACCCATAATTCTGCTCTTGTCGGCCTCATGGTGGATTACTCACATTTGCACACTCGAAAGCAACAAGAAACAAGAGGAAAATCCTACGCCACGTCCTCATCTGGGCTGCTGGTTAAAATGACAGGAGCCACAGGGCCTGCTAACCCACTTTACTGGAGCATCCTCTGAGTGGCTGTTCCATTGTTTCCACTAAACCCTCCTCCACACACCCAATCTGCATCTCACTGATTCCTCTAAAGCCAATCATTGTCCACAAAATGATGTTTTTAAACAATTTCATAAAAGAGCCATACTCAGCTGGACCTCTTGTGATGTGTGGTAGAAGTGGAATTGAATCATTTCATGCAGTTTCTGTCAGATTCACACAGTCATCGACTACATAGTTCGATTTTGTTAGGTTAACTCACTGGTCCCCAACCTTTCTACTTAAGGACCCCTTTGCTATTTTTGAGTTAACTGATGACCCTGACTATGTGCCATATTTTAGGGATTATTTATATTTAATGCATAATTATAACTGATAAACTGTACGATTAACTGAAATAGTGAACGCAAAAACTGCAGGATGTTTTCACATTATTTCTTGTTTAATTTTATTTTGAACAATCATACATACTTAATAGGCTTCCTTTTTTGAGAAATTCAGTGTTTCTGTGTGTGTGTTTTATTAGCTCTTTGATTGTTTTGGGGGAGGCTTTTATTAACTGATAGTGACAGTGGTAGAGTGACAGGAAAGGGGGGCAGAGAGAGGGGATGACATACAGCAAAGGGCCAGAGGTTGGAGTAGAACCCATGGAGGAGTAATATTGAGCACCAAGGATTTAGCCTTGATACTTGGGGTCGTTTTATTTGCATATTTTTTACTAGGCTGTTTAGCAGAGAGTAATCATTTGCAAAGCTGAGCTACAAGCCTACCGTATATTTTAAAAGTTGTAGTTGGGGTCCAGACCCCAGGTTGGAAACCAGTGGGTTTATGCATTGTCACATAAGGTTTAATGCTCAGCAACCACCATCTGCAGCAGAGTTATCACATCCACTGTTTCTGTGGCTTTTTCTAATCTTTCAATAAGCTTTACACCGACACACAAGACCCCGGCGAGGTGAGCTGGTGTAAAAAGCTGCTGACTCGGTCAGTGACACTAATGATTCAGTAGACTCAGTTCAGCTTGAGTATTCAGATGATCTCCCCTCTAATTTGTGGGATGAGGTGTGACAGCAAAGTAGACAGGTAAAAAACCAAATCCTCAAAACCTAGCTTTGGGATGGAAATGGCGGTGAACAAACTCTCTTGTGGACACACTGACCTAGAAACCTCCTGATGTCTCCCCCCCTTCTCTTTCTCTCACACATCCTAATTTATTCACTAATTGTTACACATTGCACAGTGGCTTGATTCTTTTATGTGTGTATACTATCTATGTATATTGTGTGTGT
>NW_023339707.1:5634893-5637677 GCF_004916995.1 Morone saxatilis
CATAAACACTGAGGGGGGGGGCATGTGTCCACCTACTATAAATACCCCCCCTTGTGTTTTTTCCGGGGTTAATTTTGGAGCATTTGTGTCATAAATCAACTTCTCCGTGCGGCTGCAGGATGTGAGATTGTTTGTGTTTTTATTTCTGCATCGCACGTTTAACTTTAACTGAAATCTTAAATCATAAATCATAAATCGTGGTGCTGTGATATTTAGTTGGGGGGGTATTTGAGGAGAAAGAGGAGAAAGAGGAGGTTGTGTTTGGGTTCAGGCCTCGTCTAGACGTTCTGATTGACTCACTGCTTCAGTAAAGACGTTATCAGGTCAAACTGCAGCCAGGAGTCTCGTGATTCCCCTCGGCCCTGTGTTTATATTTATAGTTATAGTTATAGTTATAGTTATATTGTTCTGTGAGGTCGATTGTGTGTTTGTGTAGACGTGTTAAAGTCAGGATCCAAAGAGAGAGAGATGGACTGTCTTGAATTGTAGCAGAAATCACATTTAGGTTTATTTACTTATTTACTTATTTACTTCAGCCGCTTTGTGTCTTTATTTGTTTTAAAACAACCTAAAAGTTAAATACACGACTCAAACAGGTTTTAATCCGACTGTTCAGGAGAAGTTTTATCTCACAACAGCTGTTACACACACACACACACACACACACACACAGAGACACACACACACACACACACAGAGACACACACACACACACCCTAAAAGCGTTAACGAGCGCACACACACGCACACATCGCTGTGAGGTAGTAGATTAGGTCCCAGTGGAGGCTAGTGACACCGATTCAACAGCTGGTAGATGTGTACAGTGTATACAGACACACACAGACGTCCCCATTTCATCAGAGGAGCGAGGCCCTGGCTTGACAACAGAGACTTTGTTCAAAGGTCTGAGCTCAACAGAGAAAAGGGACAGTGGAGAAATTCGAGCAGGGTAAACCGCCCGGGCCAAACTGTGATTACTGCACAGGCTCTGTGCCTGCCTGAGCCTCGGCTGGCTAACAGCAACTGGCATCACGACCATCTGCAGTTATGAGATTCATATCCAGAATAAGGACTTGATTTTTCCAATATCAGGAAAATCTTAATTAATCTCACATGAGATGCAGCTTTCTGGTGCTATGAAGTGTTTGGCAAGCAATCGACAAATTAGTCTTTGCACAAGCCTGCAGAGAGCTGTTAGTTTTTTTCCCTCATAGTTCTCTTATTAAACTTGAAGAGTTTCTGGAAGCCTCGTGTAATGTCTATGCTAACTCAGCCCTGAAGCTTGCATGCTTAAAATGAAATGCACCAGCCAAATTCCATGAAAATTCTGAATTATTCATCAGAATATGAGAGGAAAATCTTAGTCTGAAAAACATCAGAATTTATATTTCGATATGAAAAAAAAATTATTATTACAACAATGTGGTAAAGAGTGTTGTTTGGTTCTGATCTACCTACCTCAAAAAACGGGTATTCAATCATTATATTTCTTCCTAGGAGTCACCTGATGTAACACCAATATTGCCCTTTTATTAAAAATCAAATATCAGCCAGGCTATGTCTGATATGATGTATGTCCCTCCCTGACCGCAGCAAGTGAATACCTTTTTATCATTGTTATTTTTCTATCAGATGTCTAACCAGAGAAATCACTCCAGCCCGGTGTGGCAGAATATTACTCAGCAGCTTCAGGGGTGTCAAAGTCTGTAAAACCTGCAACGAAGCCTCCCTGAGCCTGCCTGAAGGAGCTCAAAGAATTTGATTAGTCTGGCTAGAAGTCTGGAAGAGTTTCAGCGTCTTGGGATGCTTTGAATGTTGATTCAGAAGCTTTTCCACTCTTGATATGAAGATTCTTGGAAAAACTCTAAATTCAAACTATGGTGAACAGTGGCCACTGTGGCAATTGCCACTTGAGTCAGTTGCTTTAAAGGAGTATTAATTTCGTTTTTTTTGCCTGCTTCAGGGGAGCAGAACAAGCTGAAAACATAACAGATTACATCACATTAAAGTGTAAATTGTTACAGCAAACATGTTGAATGAATGTATATAACATTCACTCTCATTTAAGCTTTGTTTTGATCTCTATGAAGCAACACTGTCCAGCTGAAACTGAAATTTAAATTCCAACTGAAATTGTGTTGACGAGAGCAAGTTCACTGGGCTGAAAACCAAGACAAAGCGCTAAAAGCCTCTGTAGAGCTGGGGGAACAGCAGAAGTGACCTCGACCTTGATCCATAGGTTATACATAAATTATTGATTAGTGCAGCATTAAAGACATCATCATTAAGGGACCTCGAGTGAAAGCCAGTAAAATGGGAACACAAGCAGGAAGATATAAATATGTTTCCTGGTGGGGTAGGTGTGTTTTACTTATATGAAATGTTTATCTGTGACATGCTGAAATGTAGTGTAACAATAGCACTGATTAAGTTTGTTTACATTAGCCACCATAAGCTACTGGTCGTACCAAACTAAGAAAAATAGTAGCAGCAAAACCCCAGAGTGTATGAAATGAAGGAAAAGTTAATTTTATTTCTTATTAGCTCAACTTTTCATATGGAGGGAGAATATTGTGTTATTTTTTCTTTATACAGTTTCAGAGTCTCACTTTAATGGTGAAATGTAAATAAGTTAACCCACTATTGTCCACAGGGGAATTTTAAATCTTAAAGTACCAGCTGAGCAAAGCACAAATCCATTTAAATGTTTCAAATTGGTCGAAGTATGAGGGTACTGCACAAATTTTTCTTAACATACTATTTAGTTGTTAGTCACTAGGGGTT
>NW_023339707.1:5637777-5645054 GCF_004916995.1 Morone saxatilis
AATTGGCAAAAATATATATATATATATTTATATATATATATATATAATTCTCTGGATTGTTACAATATTAATTCAAAAAAAGAAAAATGATGATGTGTTGCTTTTTCTTGGTCCAGTATCTCGAGAGACCTAGAGACATTTTATGAGTAAATGAGACCCTAGTGACTAATGACTGTAGTATGTTACAGACATGGTTATATCAAATGCTTGATCCAATGCAATGGATCATGTTAATCTTATTTTTCAGATTTTTTGTGTTTCCACCTAAGAACAAATTCTGTGGGGCTTTTTGTTAACATTGTAATTATAGTCGTTAGTCACTAATAGGTTAACATTGGCAAAATGTCTCACAGCAGATACAGCAAAAAAAAATACCATTATTGCTACTAGAACTATTCTAAACACTACTTGCTCCTACAGCACTTACAGCACTCTCTATGCTGCGGGCCGTCTCTCCAAACAGCTCCGACTTGGGGTCCTCCATCTCGGGGGTGTAGAAAATCTCCTGGCCCTCCACCTGGTCCAAGTGCAGGAAACCGCTGAACCTCATGGTGGCTGGAAGGAGAGGAGGCGAGGAAAGCAGATGTGATTCTGAAACACCACAGCTCAAACCTTCTTTTACTATCACTCAGTTCCCGCTGCCTTCACACAGTGCTCGTCTTGGGGAAGTGCCAGTTTTGGGTTAGTGATGGACTGTGTGTTTGTGTGTTTTTGACAAAGGGAGGTTAGTGAGTTTGTTGCTGATTGCGTGGGGGTTTAAACAAGGAGGGTTGAAGTTTGGCTGTTAAAGGAGGACGGAGTGGTGGTGGTGGAGGTTGTGGTGGTGGAAGAGGTGGACTGTGAGATATGAGTGAAGAAAGGGAAGAACAAAGAAGAAGGAAAGGTGGAAAAATGGGCCAGTTTTACCAGACCGAGACTCGTCCCAAAAGCTGGCCGAGGCATGGAGGGCTGGGTAAAAAGACAACAAGTTAGACACACAAGTACATGAAAGAAAAAACAACACACACACACTAAAGAGGAAACAGCGCACAGGCACTCTCAAAAGTGCCGTCTTCAGCAAAGAGAAAGCCTCCCTGTCCGACCTTGGGGGTTATGTTGTCCAACATTTATCAACTCTCTATATGGTTTCTTCATACTGCCGCCAGAGAGGGGAGGGCTCGAAATAAAGCTGAAAGTGGTGGGGAATTGTGTGTGTGTGTGTGAGGTGAAGAACGGAGGAGCATGCGAGGCGCTGATGCCGGGCTTCCACACCGCTCGTAATCAGCAGAACAAATTGCCCAAATCAATCATGGCTGCCCCTGCCTGAGCAACGCCAGGGAGAACGGGAAGAGCACTTGTATGATTATCGTGAAAGATAGCCGTAATTGTCTCTTTAATGCCGCCAGACCGGTGACTGACACAGCCTGGTTAAAATTGCATGAAAAGGACAGCAGCCTCTGCCGACACTCGCCCGCCTCCCCACTCACGTTCTCTCTGTCTCCCCTCTTTACAGTACTTTCACGGGCAGCACACATCGATTCAGATGTGAAGGCAGCCATAAAATAGAGGCAAAATGGGCGAGGTTTGGCCGATAAGATGAAGGGGGAAGGAAGGAAAAGAAGGGGGACAGCGAGAAAGATCTTGACTTTTAATCTGCAAAGAAGACAAACATCAGAGAGGGTGATTTTCCAGCCCACTACCGTGACGGACGTAAAGAGAGAAAGAAAGGGGGCTATAAAAGGAGGGACAGAGCTATTTGACTATCAGATTCTAGTGAACTGTAAAATGTAATGGATCTGTCAGACTTCCACTGGCATATGGAAGAGTTTACAGTAGCTGGAGCTTAGTGTGCCATTAACTTTGGCTGGTCATTATCTTTGATGTCATATGCATGGGTTAAATGTAACATATGGAGGTCCTGCAGTGTTTCTTTTTTTAAGTTAACACATTACGAACAAATGCACTTACAGTTCTCAGGGTAGATTATCTCAACACCTGGACAAATACACCCAAAACTATGTCCATGGTTGAATACTATAACAAGTAAGTGTTAAAAAAACAAGTTTAAAAATACATTCTTCACCAAGGTCTGACATCCACCGTGAAGCTTTACAGCTGAATACAAAAAGGGTTTCATAGATCTCCTTGAGTGTGTGAATGTGTGTGACTAAACTCAACCTTGAGCCACTTCACCATTTGATGTCTCAATAAACTGTGCGGATTGGAACAGCGAACAATTAGTCCTTTTCGTTCTGAGACGGCAGAGAGCTCATGTCAATATATCGGACAGCACAATGAGACGGCGGATATTCTAGCATGAGGGACGTGTCATTTCACTTCTAATGAGCGCAGGATCGGCTAAGCCCTCCTCAGGAGAGAAAAGGATCCGGCTTATCGATCAGCCTATCGCACTGCCTGCTTTTATTGGTATCACTTGAGCTGAATGAAGTATTGATCGCTTGTATGCCGTCATTGTCGGGTGAGATAAATATTTACAGGCTTTGGCGGATTTGTTACAACTGTTATCTTACAGCTAAAACCTGTTACAGGTGCTCATACAACACATGCTTCTATCGTCGCCTGGATTTGGGGCCAAAGATCATCCAATCCGAACTCAATAGATGTGCCACCCTTTAACCTCTTTTTGGTTTTTATTTTATAAAGGAAAAAAATGGCAAAAGGCTATGGAAGGCCAAAGGCAGCCTCATATCTTCACATCATGTTGTGGATTGTGTGGCAGTGAACTCTGCTGGTTTATTGGAAGGCTTCGGGACCTTCAACACGGCAGAAATGCAACTCTGCGCACTAATTTGTGGCCTTGGCTCTTTCAAGTCGTGACCTGTGGCTCCCACGGGAGCCGGAGAGAATCCCTCCTTTCACAATCAGTCAGGCTAACACCGCTGGGACAAATACAGAGCAGATTTCAACCGAGGGACGGAGGGAGAGAGAGATGGAGAAGCAAAGGGGAGAAAGAAGCCCTTTATCTTTATGAACTGAGACTGGCAGGAGGCACTGATTGGTACAACAGCGCTCGGCGGCCTCTGGTAGTCTCTCGACTCTCTCCCCGCTCAACTCCAGAGAGAAATAAACTGATGCAAGACTGGGCTGAGATTGACTGAGTTGAGGCAGACAAAAGCGTGAGATATAGCTCAAGAAGGAGATACCAAACAGTAGTACTGACTGATAAAGTGAAGAATATGTATTTTTGTGTGTTTGTGTGTGTGTGTCTGTGTGCATAAAAGAACAGGTGGGAGATTAAAAGAAATATAAAGAAGGTGGAATAAGACAGAAAAAGCAAGAATAGAGACACATATGGTTATTTATGGCACAGGGGCCCCTAAAATATGGTATTGACTCTTGTATCAAACCACTCTTCATTCAAAATTCTGAAGAAAAACTAGAGAAAAGGAAACACACGGGGGATCAGGCAGGGTACGATTAATATCAGAGTCAGACTGTCAAGTTTTGTAAAATTCACAAACATGGTTTACTCGGGTCAGGCTTAACGTTTCACTGTTTAGGTTTTCTTTCTCATTTCCTGCCACCTGCCAATATTGTCATTTACATATGAGGGCGGTGATTCATGCAAGTACCGCTGCAGGAAAAAAATACCACCTGTTCATCTGGTTGTTTAAGGCAGATGGCACAATATCACAATTCCCGAAGTAAACATTAAATATGAAAAAAATATTGTGTTGATTCTAAATGTAACAACAAATTAAGGTTATAAATTGATGGAAAGGAAAAACGAGGAGGTAATTTAGACGAGAAATAGACAAGCATTCGGTGCGATGCCATTCAAGACAGTGACGTGTAGATTAATAGACAGTTGATAATTAGCATGTGATGTCAGCTCGTCACATTGAGACATTCAGAACAACAGAAAGTAAAAGTTAAGCTGGAAGTGCTGGGATTCCGCTTCATAAATCAGAAAATCAAAAAAATGTTACAATTAATTGGCGCTATTGTAGTTTTGCTGGTTTTAAATAAACAGAAACCCCAAAACAGCTGATCTATGACTGAAGGAAAAAACTGCACAATGATGCTAAAACAGTGCAGTGCAGTACGGTGCAGACCTTTTCTAAGCAGCAGAGATTTCAGCTTAAAATTAGCATTCTGTCTGAGAGATAGATCAATACCACTTTCATGTCTGTATGTTAGGAAGAAAGCATACAGACCGGAAGCAGGAGGAAACAGAACAGATTGGAATAATAATTACTAAACTACAAATCGTTATTAATACACTTCTGTTTGTGTACTAGTTAAACAAAGAGACACAAAGTGTTGGTAGAGTTGTTAATAGGCCTAGGTGTGTTGGTTTTTAACTGTGGAGAAAGACGGACTAGCTGTTTCCCCCTGCTTCCAGCCTCCATGCTAAGCTAAGCTAATCATCTCCCAGGTCCGGGCCTTACCGCACAGGCTTGAGAGTGGTATTGATCTTCTCATCTAGCTCTCAGAAAGAAAGGGAATGGGCATGTATCCCAAATTGCTGGACTATGGAGTCACAGAAGCTAGTGGAACAGCTTATCAAACTTATAGTGCCAACTGACAGGAGACCAACACACAGAGGAGGAAGAATTGGGTAATATTCAGGTGGTTATAGGGTAGAAAAGGTGTATTTTGAAGGGGCATTTGGACTTACAGGGGCAGTTGGCGCCATCTGGAGTGCTGGCTGGAGTCTTGCCGTCGGGGCAGCAGCCGAACTCCTTGTTGTCACAGGATGACCTGTCCTCAGCTGTGGGTACAGTGGTGCTTGCCACCGTGGGACCTGGGGGTAATACACAGGGGTTCATAATAATCCATTAAGCTTCAGAAAATTCAGAAATTCAAGCCATTTTATCTCAGATTACAGCTATTTTAAATACTTTTTAGGTTCCGGAGACAGGTAGTGTTTCTAAAATCTAAACCTACAAAACGTTTTGTTTTTCTTCCCAACTTGCTCTTTCTCCTGCAGATGGGAGTGTGTGGAGTTTTTTTTGTCTGCTGACCTCTGATTGGACGCTAATAGAGGCATCTGTCAGGAGTGATTATATGGCATTTTCATGGGAAATGATTTTACACCTGGAACTCATTTTGGCAGGGAACACATAATGGGCACTGTTGCCATTCATGTCACACACAGAGCACTTTAAATGCCGAGGGGATGTGATAACTGCTCTCTGCTGATTGGCTGACAGTTACCTTCAAGGCTTCCGAGGGGAAAAAAGAAAAGAAACATACAGTCGTGTTTGCGTTGCGGTCACTGTATATCTGGCTATCTTGGGACATAAAAGACATAAAAGTGGCCGGGCATTCTCCCTCTGAAGGATGAGAGTGTGTAACAGCAGCGAAGCTCCGTCCTCTCTAATGATTCTGTTGGTGGAGGGAGGGTGGGCGACTTGGTCGAAGCGGTGCAGTTTATGGCCGCACAGAGATTAGAAATAATCGTGGAGGCAAACAGCTCGCGGCTAAACAAGTCGTAAAGACGTCAGAGGCGAGGGACGTCCTGCTCAAGGACTCACGGTCAAAGGAGGCGAGAGGATTGGGGGGAGGAGGGGGAAGAGGCTGGGGTTTATAGGGCATCTGTTGGCGTGTGGTCTGCAGATTTACAGATGCTGGGCCAGAGAGGAGAGCGCCGGTGGGGGAAAGAGGGCTCTGCACAACAGCAAGGGTACGCTGCATGACTCCAGTAGGAGCCATGAGAGCTGTCAAATAAATACACACACACACACACACACACACTGGTACACACACAGGCACAGATTTCAACAGAGCGTGGATACAAAAACACGCACAAACGCACACCTCTGACCTGTTCATATTTATATACTCAGACGGTGATATGTGCACTCGGAATTGGACAAACTCAGTGACATGAGGAGAGGGAGATAAGACTAACACACACACACACAACAAAGATAAGACTTCAACATACATATAAAAAGCACAAGCACACCTCACAAACACAGATTAGTGCAGATTTAAATATCCATGTTGAAATCTGCACAGTGCAATCATCTTCTAATCCGCTCACACTTTCACACTCACAGACTGAAGTGTGAGCTGGTATTTCAATGAGCATACACAATGTAAAAAACATCCAGGCATGCTTGGGTACACACTCATTCACACACGTACACACACACCGCCACAAGACACCGGGTCTCCTTGGTAGACAGGCTACATGCTCCTCGCGTCACCGAGCACTCTGGTCAGCCTCTGACAAGAGAATAAATCTAAGAGTCGGGTAGAAGGAGCGAGAAGGGAGGAGGAAGAGCTGAGGAAGAACACATTGGGGCCACGCTGTTCCATCAATCCTATCCTGTTACTGCAAGCTGTCAGGCAAGGTAGATGGATGGATGGAAAACAACAACTGAAAAATATTTAAAAAAAGGTCTGATTGAAAAGTCTCAGTCATTCCTTGTAGTCCAAGCAGAGGCCCCAGGAACCACAGCCTGCTATTACAGTCAGGGGGGGCATGTCGAGAAAGATTTGAGACTAGTCATGTGACAAGGTACGCGACCTCCACACACACTCACACCTCAGCCTCCTAGTCACATCAGCCTGTCAAGTCAGGCTCCAGAGATCCCCGGATGCGGGCCAACAGTTCTCTCCGGCCTGCCGAGAGTGTATTTTACAGAGCCTGGGTTTGTTTTGCTAGCTTTTGAGAGTGAGAGCGCCGGTGGAATGGGAGAAAAGAGCATGGGTGATGTAGCAACAGTGAACCGTGCAAATACATTCCTTTCTGTCTGAAATTGAGATATACATCTTATGCGGAATGACATCAACAGCATCTGTTTACACAGATTTCTCTTTCCTGCCTGCCTGCCTTTGACATTTGTCTCCTAAAAGACAATTTGCATACAAATACATAATGTAGCTTTCAATTAACAGATGATGGCATGAATGTGTTATGATGTCAGCTAAGAAGAGACTATGAGTTTGTCCAAACCCTTCTCGAAAAAAAAAAAAAGCCCCTCCCACACACCCCTCAAAGCATTATGGGTAATGAAGTGAAAGAGCAGGGATTTACCGACAGGCTCCTCTGCCCCACTGGCCTCTGTTGGGATGCCGCTACCCGCTTCCTCTTCTAGCTCCTCTTCTTCAGTCTGGTCGTCCCCGCTTGGATCCCCGCTGCCCGAGCCCTCGAAGGAGGCCGCAGCGGCTGAGGGGGTAGGGCTGCTGCGAGAGGAGGGGGTGGTGGCGGCAGCGGGCGTGGACTGCGGCTGAGGCTGGGTGTGGATGGGGTGGGTGTGGATGAGGTTGGGATAGGGGGTGGTGGCTGGGGGCTGCTCAGTGGTCACTGTCTCGGCTGTCCT
>NW_023339707.1:5645154-5678071 GCF_004916995.1 Morone saxatilis
ATAGGGGGTGGTGGCTGGGGGCTGCTCAGTGGTCACTGTCTCGGCTGTCCTCGGAGGCGGGATGCCCCACACCATGTTACGGTCGAAGGGGGCGGGGGTGGTGATGGTGGCGGCAGCGGTTGAGCTGGGAGAGGTGGCGGAGGGGTTGGGGGTGGGTCGGTCTGCCGGCTCAGAGATGGTTTCTGGTGGAGGGAAGGGGAGGAAGCAAGGAATGGATGAATGACTGAGCAAAGATGAAAATGTTGGATTTTGCTTCACCTAGCTCAATTACAACCTCAAAAATCACACCATAGGAAATAAAAAACATCATTAGCCAATAAAGCATAATAAAACCACTTAATGATTATTACAACCTACTGTTGACAATAACTTTTTACCTCTGCATTCACTGAATGATTATGTTCTTTTTAATCTTCTAACCCTTCTCCCTGATGCTCAACAATGTCATTAGGAAATAACATTAAAAAAGAACACACACACACATATATGCAAGCTTCCATTTGTAAAAGCAACCTCTGATTAAAAACCCTGCAATGTATGAGATGTCAGGAATCTTTATTTGACAAACCTTAAGTAATGAAAGTGCATCCATATGCACAGTGAATATGGAATATGCCAACAGATGACATACTGCATTCACAGTTATATGCACTGCAGTGTGTTTCGCCTGCAGATGAGTTATGTTGCCCAGACACAGTTAAACTACTCCAGTTGGTGTCAACGCACAGTGCGAAGTGTGTTTGTGCTTGTGTGCACACATATGGCATGCATTTGTGTGCACAATATTCATGTTCGTGTGCGTGCATGCTGTGCCAATGCCTATGAATTATATATCCATATTCAAATGCTGCCCTCCAGTAGCGAGGCTTTAATCACCAACAGCCAGTGCCTCCGGTGATGAATGATTGATAGAAATGGGGCAAAAAAAGCCGGCTTTAACTCTGGCTTCAAAGACAGCCGACTGCTGCTTGCGGAGAGCATGAGCATCCGTCAACGCCACCACAACACACCACTGTCAACAGACGCACACAAACGCACACACACACGGCAAGAAATCACTCCAAATGAGGGAGAGAGGAGAGGCTCTCCGCAGAGACACCATCATTACCAATGCAAAAAGCTCTGGTGCAAAAGGACAAACTGTCTGCGATAAAAGAACGATAAATAGGACAAAAACTCCTGAGGGGGAGAAGTGAGTTGGCAGGGAGATGCTACGGAAGTGAACACTTCAGATTTAGCCAAGGCAAGCAGGCGTGACAATACTGTCGTTCTTCCTTTACTTCTTTACGCCCCATGAGTATAGATGTGTGTTAGCGTGTGGGTGCAATGAACAGAAGATTAAAAAAAATAACCTATACTGTAGATTTGCGCCTCATTAGGATTCGCCTAACATTATGTGTAGGACTTAATTACACTGCTATAATCGCCTATTTGATCGGCAATTATTCACCGAGGTGTGAAATGTGATACCTACTGAGACGGCAGAAAGCCTGGGAGACACACAGTGTCAGCTTAAAGCTCGGCAGATATTTGTATAGTGAGAGATTTGGAGTGGAGTGCATAGAGCAGTGATGCTATCACCAAGAATGGTGGCATGCATTGCCTTTCCTCTTGGCTACACCTGTCAGTCAGGTGCCAAGCTTAGCGTCAGGAGGCTCGCTCCCTGGGAAGTGTCTAATGTGTGTTTGGGTGTGTGTGCATATCTCAAGCAGCGAGCTCTGTGACGTGGGATAAGGGAAGAAAAGAACACAAGTCTGGAAGTGGAAAGAGGGACTGGCAGCGCAGTCTGTTCAGCTGATGCTTCTCTTAATCAGGTTTAACAGTCCATTTGCCTTTTTTTGTGCTTTTTTTCACTCTCAGTGGAGCAACGGACAGTTATGTCACAGGATGGAGAGGGAAAAAAATCATTGTCATCTCGGCTTGTCTCAGCCATGTAGTTATTGTTGAAAGGTAGTTATTAAGATTGTTTGTGGTGTCAGCCGCGCTCAGTGAGGAGGAGGAGGAGGAGGAGGAGGAGGAATCTGGATACAGGAGACCGGAGGGGGTAGAAAAGGGAGCCAGAGAGCCAAGAACAAGAAAATGATAGGGACAAATGCCTAAAGAAAAGGTTTTAAATCAGAAGGGGAAAAAAACACGTTAACAAAGCTAGCAGTGGGAGAATATGGCAAGGCAAACAGTGGGAACAGAATGAGGGATTGAATAATGAGAGAAAATCGCAGGACATGGTGGAGGCAACAGAACCCTAACACGCAGGCGGAGGGCTGCCGATGCCATATGCTGGCATTCGTTGCCAATTTGCTGCAAACCTACAGGTGATAACACCATATGGGAGAGGCAGGTCATTGCCAACTTGGTGGCCATTTTCCCCCGGCGCCAGAATTTGCTCATCGGTCCAAATGCCCTCCCTCTGCTCTGCTGCTTGGTACAGTAGCTCTTGCATTTACTGGGTTGCTCAGATAGCGCTTCGTCTTTTGCTGAGATACAGCATGAAGAAGCTAGAAAAACACCACCCTGTACTCTGTGGGTGCGCTGCCTTTTAACTGGGAGACTTCAGAGGTAGTTGGGTTACCACACAGTTTGCTGCAAGTTCTGAATGATTTTAAGGAGCTTCTCCAGCAGGACTGTGAATTTTTCTTAGCCTGCCCATTAGAGGCACACTGTGCAGCAGCAGTCACGCTCTGTGGTATAATAAAAACTTGCGACAGATCAATGATGTTAAAAAAGATCAATAATCACTCATTTATATAAGCCCTTGGCATTGCTCTCTTGTCAAACCACAGAGCAGCTCAGTGAACATTAGCATGCCACAGTGCTGAGGCCCTGTGTCTGGAAGCACTGCATGTAAACAGCGGGAGGGGAGGGCAGGCCGGGCTGCGGCGTGGTGAGGGGTGGAGGCAGAGCAAATGCTAATTCGCACCCAGCCACACGTGAAATGAGCTCGAGATCTAACCCCCGAGCCGACAGTGGCGGCGGAGCAGCTACCCACGGTGCGACCGCATCCGGAGGAAGAAATTAAAAGATCCTCTGTGGCTGTCGGTGGGCCCGAGCGCTCGCCTGTCTGTTCCTCCCCTGAGGGGTTCCATAGAGAAACAGGTCCGCTGCGAGGCGCCTTCTTGCCTTCTGTGTACAGCAATGCTAGGTAAGGAATTACACACAACCCACATCTCTATTGCCAGGCAACAGAGAAATGTGAAACCAGACTGGATTTTGGCTCCTTTTGCTGGTAACCCACGGCACTGAATTTGTAATTACCAGATGTTCAGGGACTTATCAAAGCCTTGTCGATCTCTTGCTGAGCATATTTGGATTCTTTATCTGTGTACCTGCAACTGCAGTTCAACACAGACCATGTCAACAGTCGTACCTCCTATGGATATGACCTAATTTGGGTCTGACAAAGAGAGCTCAAGATAGATATGCGAAGAGGACTCTGCTTTTTTGGTGCCACAGTATTAGGTCACCTGATCTGTGCCCACTGAGCGATGAGGTGAACATTTTTCCATCTTAAAATGCTAGACACCTGGCAGTGGCTCATGGCCAGAACTGCACAGCTGGCGCTCCTCTTCCCTACTGAGCTTGCCGGCGGCGTCTGTAGAACCCCGTTGTGACGCAAGCTGGCAGTCAGTGCGACAACTTCACTGTACATGAAAGCCATGGCCTTGGCACTTGTCCCAGCACCTATTACACCGAACCAAACAATGTCCATCAGCATCTGGACCATGGGCTAAAAGCTGTACCTTTTACTCAGTACACATGTACTCTACATCCGCCACCATACTGAAACAGCGTCGTGTTCCTGGCAGCATAAAGCTGCAAAGGGATTGACGCATTTCCCAACAGGAGGGTTTGAAGATGGAGCCAAATCCCAACAGAGGAGTGAGAACGCAAGAAGGAAGTGTCATTGCTATCTTGTGGGATTGAAAGGCTCAGACTCCAGTCAAACTACAGAGCCCTCGGTTTTAAAATGTTAAAATATCTCTCTCTTTCTTATTCTAACTTTCCTCCAGTGTCACACATGATTTTGCTCTCGCCTGACAGTTGCAGGGTGAGGGCAGAGATTACTTTACTGTACTCTATGTATTACAAACAATGAAAAGCACAATTCTCAGACAAGAGAACTTGCACACACAAATTCTTACATGTGACTGTGATCTTAACCATGAATCAGAAATCTGTCTGTTGATATTTGGATTAGCTTAATGATAAATAAGTAAGATTGCCATCATGTGCAGGTACCCGGGCACAAAACACAAAATTCAAGCTAAATTTGCATAGATGTTGCTGTGACTTTCCTTTCTGAGACAGAGACAGAGAGATGGATAGGAGGAGAAACAGCAGGAGGGGGATAATTTGAGGCCCACGGCACCGCTCATTATCTTTTGATCGGGGTCTGACAACAGTTGGCCATCCGTGCAACGAGTGATGCACGAAAGCTTCGACAGGGCTCACCTGTGCACTGTCCAAAATGTTGCACTGTGATGTCCTTGTCTTGCCTACAGGCTATGGTCCTCAGCTGGCACTGGTCGGCATAGGTCACCCCATCTGAGCCGCACACCTGCTCCACGGTGACAGAGATGGAGAGAGGGGAGATGGGAACACATGTTAAGTCCCTGCAGGCCACTGAAACAATGTTTTTCTGTTTATAAGAAACTTGCAAATCAAACTACTTATTTCTTGTGCAGAGGGTTTAAAAAAAAGACCCACCTTGGTCTTGTTTTTCTCATCACAGTCAGGTGAGGGGCACTCGCAGTGGGCTTGGCCGTTCACCTCAATGCAAGAAGCTCCAAAACTGCACACTAACTCTTCGCATGAAGTCGGAGCCTCAGGACCTGTGAAAGAAACGGGTTTATGTTGTTACACATTCTGTACAGCCCCCTAATCACAATGGACTAAAGCTGCTTTATAAGTTCTAAATTGCGGTTGGAAGTTGTGTGAAAAATGTGCATGCATATTTAATGTTAAACTTTAACAATTATACAACTTCTGCTTATATTTAAGTGAGCAAAAGTTGTGCCTGTTAAACAGCCATTAAATTGGTTTCTCAGACTGAAAAATTATGAAAGAGTAATGAAGAGATGAAGAGCAATCAAACAAAAATTGTTTTTTGAGTCCTTAACACATTCTTATACACTGTATATTAATCGTAATGGTAAAGCAGTTGTGGCTTCAGAGCTTACTCCACTTTTATGTATGGTGTCATACACAAGATTTGGACAAAAAGTCTATAGACCCCTGACTAGCAAAAGTCAGGGCCCTCTCTCTGTGTCACCCAGTGAGTGACACGAGTCCAATTTATAGTGTTAGCATGTATAGCTGGGGTTACATTTCAACACCAAATATAACATGCTAACACTATGCTAAGCCTTGTCTTTGCACTATCCGTTGGCTTGCTGTGGGATACGGTTAGCACTAGTGTTTGTAACGAGGATGCTGATGAGCTAGCCTTGCACAGAGCCACAACCCCTGACACCTCAAACCCAACTGTGTCTGATTTTAAAATGTGTGTAGAACATGTTGACAGACGGTGTTTCATTCCTAGTGTTTCTAAGAGAGTGACCTGTTTTTAGTCTCCTTACAACCACAGTACAGCAGTGGTAATGTGATCGTAATGTAATATATTCTAGTTACCTGTACATAACACGATGTGAATTATTCATACTTTCAAAGACCACAGAAATATTCCTTAACTGTCTTACTGCGGTAAAAAAACTGTTGTGCAAAGGTGTGCACTCAGGATATTTTCTCTCCGCAGATATCTCCCCAAGCTCTCCAAAAGGAGCGTTTGAAGCCTTGAAGTTGCCGCAGTAGGAGCTACAGTAGGGGAGCCCACCATCCACCGGCAAGGCTGTGAGTGTGGGGTCTTTGCATTATTGCAACATCACAGAAGCTAAGAGTACCCCCCACCCCTCGGCTTCTGCTTTCATGTGCTACCACTCCTCAGTACCTTGTCTTTTCATCTGGCAGGGTGTGTGGCGGAGTGCCCCACCACTGTGCTGGGACTGCTGGCTTCATTAAGCGTTTGACTTTCCAGTCGATATCTGATGGTGCATCTTAATCAAGGAGCTGCAGGCCCCCACAGCAGGAGCTAACCTTTCCTTCAACCGGCTTTTTAGCTTGTGCAATCACCGGGGCTGTTTTCTTTATTAATCGAAGTAATCAATAGTCCTTATGCAGAAGCATAAACATCCTCATGGAAGTGTTGTGAAACATCCAAAATGGAATGTGATATAGAGAAAATTAAACATCAATGGGCGATGTGCCACGCACATGTCATTTGTACACTCCAGTATTTTCCTAATGACTATCGATTTACTGCCCTGCTACAAGGCTGATCCACGGATCAGACGAGTTACAGAAAAACACGTAATGAGAGAGAGAAGCTGAGACGAAAGTGTGTGTGTTTATGGTTTTTAGAAATGCTCCACCGGTCGCCACAGCACTCTCTCTTGTTACCTTTGTCGCAACCGTTCATGCCCATCTTGCTTCCATCTGGACACACATTGCACTTCATGCCCTTCACTCCCGTCTTGCAGGAACACAGACCTGACATCTGCTCGCAGTCGTCCCGGACGGAGCCTGTGGCGTCGCAGTTGCACGCTGCCGTGGAAAGGTAGAGGAAAAAAAAAAAAGAAGATTGATTAGAAAAATGTATCAATTAGGGGCAATGAAGGGATAAAAATAGCTTGGTTTATGTTGCATGCAAAAGTGTGTTTGAGGCAACCTTAGCTTCTGAACTTTGCTTTAGATACATCTATGTCTTAGAGTCAAGGGTTGGGGATAGTTCACAACGCCTTAGGGGTCACAAAAAGAGGAGAAGGAGGAGGAGTACGAGACAGACAGTCAAGAAAAACAACCCAAGGGAAGGACATCAACCCCATCATGTTCCTAGAATCAATGATGTGTGTTTTTTTTCCCTCCTCTCCTGCTGAACCTGGTATTGGTGTGCAGCGTGCTGTCTGCTTGCTGTGGGTAAACCTTGTTAAGGTCAGGCCACGGGTGAGGGACCTGCAGGCTTCCTGCTGTTGACTGAAAATGCTCTGTGGCGTTGGGAGCGTATGTCCTATGATACCTCAGCGGCAGGATGCGAGCTGGTCACCATATTGCATTACACCAGGACAAACAAGCGGTCCTGACCCCGTTGTTCACTTGAATACAAATGAAAAAAGCTCATTCAATACAGTTTTGACAGGACTAAAGGACATGGTGGGATTTCTTCTACAAAGGAGCTAAAGCCTGTCTGTTGATTGTGAAACCCTTTTGAACCAAATGTGAGATTTGTGATTTTGGGTCATATGAATAAAATTGACCTGACTATTGAGGTCACAGCAGAAATCTCAGAGACAGATATTTCAAACACTCTCTGCGTGGCTAGATACCGCTTGAAGTAAGTGAGAAAATGTTTTTTGTAATTTTTGTGTGAGCTGACCCTTTGTGAAAAGAAGGTGAGAGGGTGCCTTAAGCAATTTATGAGAAGGAACAAAAAGCAGCATACATACAGCGACTAGCACTGTACCAAATTACTGCTGAAGTCACGTGTAACGGTACAGTACAACTACATTTGCTCAGCCGGCACAGACACAAAGACGTGATTCCTTACGCGTGCAGCCGCTCATGTTCTCGGTCACAATGCCACGGAAGTTCCAGAAGCCCGGCTCGCAGCGGTCGCACTTCTGTCCCCCGACACCTGGCTTACAGGAGCACTGGCCGGTGGCTGGATCACATGTTTGTTTGTAGGAGCCGTAGACATTACACTGACAGGTACCTGAGGAAAAACAGAGCAACATGGGTGTCACTTTTAACTTCTACTGCTTCAGATGAAATCAAACTCCTCTGCAATACATCACTGTTTTATGCTTTTCTAAACCTGTCGTCCCATAACTTACAGCAGCTGAATACTGCTTACTATGATGGATATTCTGCATTAAAGATTTATGCTAGGCTCAAATGTTGGGTAAGCCCTATTCCACAAATAAAAAGGTGGATAAAGTGTGCTTAGGTGAGTTTCCCCATTGCTAAATCTCTGTATATCCCTATTTCTAAGTCTGCATTTTCTCCATCCATACTGTATCCCCTAGCTAACAGCTCGATGCAGCATTTTCTCCCCCGTCTCTTTGCTATCATTCGTCAAGATCATCAGATGAAGAGATTTTTCTGTTGATACGGTGCAACATTATCATAATTATTCCTTGGATTAAGATGAAACGTTTTCAGCTCTGCAACTCTGGAGCTGTAATTGCAGTCAAGGACAATAAGCCCCATGTGCTGAAATAGCCTGATAGTATCTACAACTTTTTTTTTTTCCGTGCACACAACAAGCTCAGGACACATTGAGGTTGAAGGGTCAAAGCCGGGGGCGGGGGGGGCGGCTTGAGGAGAACTTACTGGGACATCCAGCCAGTCCGACTCCTAAGGCGGCCGTCACGTTGTCGTGGCAGCAGCCGTACACAGACAGACTGCAGTGCTGGGGAGCTGTCAGCTCAGGCGGAGATGTGGTTGAAATCGCTGATGAGGTAGGAACAAAAACCGAGATGGCACAAGGAGAGAAAGAAGAGCACCAACATTTGAGTGATTACATTGGCAGGGGAGGGGTTTAGTCGGGGAAGGGGGAAATTAGACAACACAATCTCCAAGCAACATGTAACTTTTTGCCAACAATGCGATTGGCTTGAGGGGCAGAGGTGGAGAGGCTGGCAGCCGGCTTCAAGATAACAATTCTATTTGCTACTTTCTCCACAATGGCTCAAAATCAGGGGGAAAATGATGCTATTACCTCCAGTGAAAACAAACAATGGCGTTGCTGGTGAATGTGCGGCAGCTGACATTTACCACCTACTAGGAGGCATGTTCTCTTCATTTGTTCTTGTCTAATATTACGGAATTGCGCTGGTGCCCTACAACCTTCCCAAAAAATAAATAAAAAAAGAAAGCCTGCTGCATAATGTGAAGGAATGTGCCAAGCAGTTTCTGCCTGAGCACAGTGTGTGGAGAGCTCCTTTGTCTAAGGATGCACCAGCCTTCAAACTAGTGTGACAGCTCTGAATAAAGAACTACATTCAACAAAATAAAAAACAAATGTGTTCCCAAAAACTGGCGCTTCTCCAGAAATTGGAAGAGAAGAACAACAAAACATACAGTGGGAGGGAGAAGGGGGTTTGTTTAATGGCCGAGGCAAAAAATATCATTGTTCAAATTCTTTCCAAGCTTTGGAGTGAAAAGTAAAGTTGTAGAGATCGAAAGCAGAAACAAAACAGAATCTTTCTCTCCCTTCTTTTCTCTGTCTCTCTCTATTCCCCTCCCGATCTCTTTTTCTTGTGTTGCTCATTTGGAGTTTGGAGGCTGGAGATACAGGGGCCATAAATCACACCGCTACTGGTGTGGATATGAGCCTCAGCCTAATGGTGATGACTCGGCTCGCTCTTTTTCCAGTGCTTTCCCACTCCAGAGATGGGCTTTGGACACAGTTCATTTAACTTGCCACTTTCCAGCGCTCCATTCAGCTATCTGCACTGAGCCTATTAGGACAAGGAGAACTTTTAATTTCATATGTTCTTCCACCCTTCAAGGGTTTTTCCTCTTCAGTGGCCATTGTCCAGCACAATGCAGCTCACTGTGACGTGCAGTATTACCCTCACATTTTCAAGGTCTGCGGCTGTGCAATCTCCGCTGCAGCGAATGTAGCTAGTCTTTTATATTCAAGCAAGGGCACATCTGCACTTTTGCTTTTCTTGTTAACCAATAAGAATTTCTTTGGATTTTACTGAAATCCCTGACCTAGATTTGAGTTTGCAGGCAGCTATAGACGATGGCTGGAAATGCTATGAGAGGCAAACTTTACAAATGTGCATGCAGCAGATGACACAGTAGATGCCGCATGCAAGTTTTTCCAAAATCCGAAACCTCTAAAAAACAAGGTTGCCTTTATGCTCCCCTAGTTAGAGCCAGCAAGTTTCTGGAGTTGAGGTCAAATGAAGTTTCTCCCTACATAGCTAATGTGGAGGGCAGTGAATTTCCCCAAGATCTGAGTTTTTGCACTTGCCGATAGGAAAGGAGAGCCCAGAGCTCTCGTACCCATAGAGGGCTCTTCAAAAAAAGGATTGATTATCCATGGATGGTAGAGAAGCGTGACAGTCAGTGCCCAAGGAGGCCAGCTTAGGAAGGAGAAGAATCTGCAGGGGTGTGTGTGAAAACACTGGCAGCTCCCTCTTTCTCACTCTCTTTTCAACTCTCCTTCCTCCTCTATTTTAGACCCACAGGGAATCAAACAGGCTGAAATGATCACACCAAATCCCTTAAGTGCCTTTTGGTCTGCTCCCTGGCCTGCGCTAGCATCAGAGCAAAAGCTCTTCATTTAACATAGCCACAGAGAGGAAGGCAGCTAACCTTTGCTATTTAGCCACTGATCTGATTCTGGCTGATAAATGCCATTCATTTACATGCAAAGAGAGGGTTTTTATATTAAAGTAAGCTGGGGTAAAGTGGTATCCTGAGGGTTATGAAGCAAAGCTTGTGAACACAACTTTAATGGTTTAAATCTTCAGAATGTCTCGGCTGGGAAAGTGAATCATTATTGCAATCAGCTCAGTCCATACGTGTGCCTGTGAGAAAGATTCGTAGCTCCACACACTAGCCAGCCCCAGAGGACCGGTCAGTTTGCCACATATGAACGACAGCATTGCTGAAAAGCTGCAAGTGTGCTGAGTCATCATTCCCTGAGCAAATTACACAATCACACACATCAAATTTAACCTTGACCCTCTTCACTTCATTTGCTTATGTCTACAGTGGTAACACTGCAGAGAGACAACAGCAGCGCTGTCAGAATTATATTCCAACTATGGACTATTACTACCCCATCAATGAGTGAAATGAGTGGAGAAATGGGATGTCAATGGCAATGAGTCTTGGTGAGGGTGCTTCTGTGCACTGTAATGTAACTCTGAGTGGTGAAATGTACCGACCTGCACAGGGTCCCTGAGTCTGAATCAACAAGTGCTCTTGTTTCTCACATCTGGCCTTCTTCAGCTCGCACTCGTTGCTGTAGTTTTTCCCGTCTGAGCCACAAACCTACAAAAGAATGACAGAAAGGTGAATGAATTAAAAGAATGACTTGTGACTTCACCTGTACTTAAGCCTTTTGACTTGAAAATACATGCTACCTTTTCCCAAGCGCACAAGATTAAGTAGTAGTATAAGTATATTATTTTAAAGGTGTGGCACCAATCAATTAATTTCCCCTCATTTCTTATAACAACTAATGTTAATGCTGTTCATTTCCAGCAAGTTGACCCTTAATGCTTGATGCACTTTGTTTGAACCACACTGACAGGACATCATGAGTGTTCTACAAAAATGTAGAAATGGCACTCCTGTTTGCATTGTAACCATAACTCTCAGGATTGCTTTTGATACTAAAGAGAAAAATTTGAGAGGGTCTGAGCTGAAGTTATAAGGACTGCTTTTTAATAATTTCTAAACTGATTAGCATTTTCCCCTAATGAACTGTGGAGGCAGCCACCATAGGGAAGAATAAGTCAACATCAGTAGTGTTTGTTTTAGTTTGTGTGTTCCAATTCATTACGACTCAGAGACACAAACTGCATCAGTTGCGTTTTTGTGAAGGTTTTGAAGGAAGCTGTACCGTGTTGTGAGGCACACTTTGGCAGGTGAAGTCACAGACACAGCGGTCGTCCTCTGCATCCTCGTCCCACGAGCCTCCAAATGTACGACAGCGGTCCTGTTCACAGCTCTCCACGCCTGAGCCGGACCCTCCTGAGCCACACTCTGCATTATAAAACACACCATAAATACACAATATTATTCATAAAACAAGCAAACACACTAGGGAGTTATCCCTTTATCAGAGCATCAGGTAGAAACCGTGTCCTGGTCATATTTCTCTAAAGTTAAGGCTACATTTATACATTACGAACATCACAAAGTTGGGATAATTTATATTTCTCTCACGCTGGCGGTGGAGAGAGGGAACCAAAGGCGCTGCTGGTAGTACAAGATAATGACCAACTGTAGTGAGGGCGAGAGATTGACTAAATAAATTAGACACAACATCTCTGCACCACCAGCGAGGCATCCTTTTCATTTCAATTAAATCACAGACAAAAAGGGGAGGGAATTATTAACTCTGGCCTCCAAGTGTGCAGAAAGAATTGGTGGCAAGGCCTGCTTTATGGGTGCCTGCTTCCTGATATGAGAATACAACTAATTGCAAAGTGTTCTGTAAAATCTAATTATCGCCTGAGACTTTAAAGAAAGTTGTCCCAGCAACTCTTTAACTGTGACCCTAGAAGACCTTTTTATTTGTTTTAAAAGTGCACTTCTCCAGATCGAAGTAAGAGAGCCGCTCTAGCTGACCTTATGTTCCTGGTTAAAGAGGTAGCAAGGCCAAACAAAGCCCCGTAATCACTATCCAGTAGTTCACAAAACTGTTGACTTTGTTGAACTGTTGTGCGAACTTAAGCACAAGGTAAGGAATTTAAGGAAGGTTTTAAAGGGATACATGAAGGAGGGGAAAAAAAGCTATCCAGCGGGAGAGTTTGGAGATTCATTTATGAAAAACAAATCGGGAGCTGTTCCAGAGTGCAGGCACAGAAAGGGGGAGGATCCTGCTTTTGAAGTTGCAAATTTCACCTACAGTGGAACTCCTGAGGGAGATTAGGTGAATGTGTGTGAAGGCAGGGAATGAAAGCAGTCAGCAAGAAAGATGGAGAGAATGTCAGACAGAGAGAAAGGCACCCCGTGGGCTGGAAGAAAGTTCATTTGAAACAAATTTGTTATTCAAAAAAGGAATCCAGTCCAACTAAAAGCTCCCAGCGCAGCTGAAAGGCTCAAAAAACATCAGGTAATCAACATGTTTCTTCCTCTTCCCGTATACTTTTAGGGCTCATTCAACTCTCTGTATTGATGCACAACCTCTAATGGTGAAATCAATGTTGTAGTGATGGAAGTGCCACTTAGCATAACCCATCTTCTAAAGTAGATTATGGAGCAGGTCACAGTGCAGGGGCAGATGAAGCCCTGGCTGTTCTTTGTTATGGGTCATCAGCAATGGACTGTGACAGCTTTGAGTGGTTGATACAGTGGAGGGGCCTTGACTTCATTAGCAGTGGATACAACAGCGGAGCTGGAGCTTTGTGTAGAGTGTTTCAGAGGCCACATCCCCCACAGACATCAGGACTTGTTAAGGACTCGCTCTGTCTCCATTTTAAACCAGCAGAACCTCAGACCCTAATCCTTTTGCTCGAATTTGCCGTTGTAGCTACTTATCGATTGTGAACCACTGCCCAAGTTAAACGTAACATTTTGTGACGGGGCTAATGCGCTGGCTAATGGCTTTCAACCGGCAGGTATTTGGCTTCAGATGTCACCTGAAAGTGAGAAGTCAGCCGACTCCAGAGCTGATCAGAAAGAGAAATAATAACAAAAGCTGCGGCCCTGGTGCTTGGCCACCTGTATCTGTGTACTGTACGCCAGCTCAGCAAGACATAATAAAAGGGAAATGCAGGAGTAGCCAATTCATATTCCGCTCAGGCCCCCTTACAGGGACAAGATAAATAAATAAAAAAGGTAAGACATTAGAATGGAATAAATAAAAGTGAAGGGCGAAGGGGGGTCCTAATTAGCTGTTGCTCTTTGATGTGCCCGCCACCCGTGCTGCCTATGAACCTTTCAATTAATACATCCCCAGCTAAGATGGCTGCATCAGCTATTCTCTCTGCACTGCCCATCCGTTCCTTTTTACTCAATCATGTCAGAAGCCGGAGTCTATTTAGCCAAGGGAGCCCCATTAAGAAGACAGAATTCAGCGGCGAGAGAAGAAAGGAAATGAATAGCATAAGAATAATGTCCAAAGAAGAAAGGGGAGGAAAAGACATTACAAGGATTTGACAGGAGAGGATTTTGACAATAGAGGAAGTGATGGAGGGGATGCTAAGCTGTCCCGAAGTGTGTGTTAAAGAGAGAAGAAGAAAGTAGGGTAAAGGGTAAAAAATAAAGAGTGAAGAAAATGTGTGTGAGCCTGAAGATGTTTGGTTAACCAGATTATTCATGTCAATATCTGTAGCTCCAGCAGCAGCCAATATTATTATGAAAGCTATGATAGCATGACCTGTGTGAATGCCAATGTGGACATCTATCTATTCGAAACAAATCCTTCCTCGTTGTGGTGCGTGTCACGGCACAGCAGCCTTTGCCGAAGGACGCAGCGTGGCGCAATTTGCATTTGTTTTAGCTCCATCTATTTATCTATCAGTCCCCTCGTACGCCCTGGTCCTGACGAGTGTGACAGCGTGTTAGTCCAAATAAAGTTCCGTGAGATAGAGAGGGATGGAGCGTCACGCCCGGTGGGGAGAAGGTATGGGGTGTGTGCAGATGGCATAAGGAGAAAAAGAAGTTTTGTTGCCTCAACAGAAGGTTACGAGCCCCGTGATGGATGGACCATGAAGGAAAAATCCGCTGATCTCACTCAGATGAGTTCTTTTCCCACCCAGACACTCACTTTGCTTTTTTTCCCCCCCATGCCCTTTCATGTCTTTTGGAGCTTTCTTGATCTGATCTGTGAGGAGCAGGGTGTGGACCGGGTGTCACTGTGTGATCCTGCACTCATAATCTTGTTTATTAAATGTCTATTCAATTAAAAAGGGGCCTGGGCCCCTGTAGGTGATGCACTGCTCTGAGTTGCCACTTTGTCAGTGTCGAGAAAAGAAGCTGAGGCCAGGCCTACCCGAGTGTGAAATTAAACAGGTGATAAATTTCCCTGTATGGCCAACAGTGGGAACACTGTCATTTTTCATTACTGTTAAACAAAAGGCGGAAGAAAACAACTTCCATTTTTATGCTCTGTGCTCCCCTCCCCCCAACAAGACTAATGAGGATGGTTTTTAAGTCAGGTCTACGTAAACGAATAAATCACATGTTCACTTCCTCTCTAGGCTTATCTTAGATATGAAGTATGGAGTTGGGGGTTGTGCACACCGGTGATGTAGAGCTTTGCTGCTGTCTACAATAGAGCCAGAAAATACAGTCTTTGGTCTTATATTTTGTGACAGAGTGCTGTATTACACAATATATACTACTAATTTTGCCAAAATCTACCACCCATACATCTAGGCGGGGATGAATTTATCAACAACAAATCCTTTCTACAGTATATAGCCAAGATCTCACAGCCAAACACGGATATTTCAAGGGGAAGAACAGCAACTTGGTTTTGATCCTCGTACAATGACAGCAGACGTCCTGTGGAGGGTCTGGGTCAGATTTGAAGGGGGGGCTGAAAGGACCTGGAAGCAGTAGCCACCCCTGGGGTGAAATTTATCGGTTGCAGACAATCCCATCTCCACCCCTATCTGTGAAAGCATCGGTGCCCCTTTTGTCGAGAGATACAATTTTGATAGAGAAGAGTGCAAAATGGAGAGAGAGACATGAGTGGGTGGAATGGCGGAGAGCGACGGGGAGTGGGGAAAAAAAAAAAAAAACAAGAATCTATTGTGTTGTGTAAGCCTGATGGTTTTCTCTGAATCAAAATGAGCAACTGATGAAAAAAAAAAAGGAGGATGTTCAGAGACAGTATGAGAGAAAGAATAAAAACGAACCCATGAGGCACCACGAGCAAAGCAATGCCCTTAGGCAGGGAAGGAGCGTTTTTTTCCTGATACCAGACAACCAATAGACAGACAGAGCACAGAGTGTGTAGATGTATGTGTGTATGGTGACAAAGAGTCTGCATGGTGGGCATACGGTTTCACATTTCTTCAAGCTCCACATACAAAAAAGGTCACTCGTCTCAGTCAATGAAATGATGTTAAATCGACCACGAGAAGCTTTGGCGGCACGATTCGCCTCGCAGGCCTAGGGCCAATGCGGTAGACAATAGTAGAAAAAAAAAAAAAAGAAAAGAATGAAACACCCCTGGCTAGCAATCAAAACAGGAGAGGATTCCTCTCATCTCTATTTGCTCTGTCCTCCATCTACCTCCTCTTTTCTCCTCTCAAGCCATCCCTCCTGCTGGCAGGTGTAATCTGCTCCCCTTCACACCTCGTAAGAGGATGACTATGTTCCATGCGACAACCCAACAGCTGACGGGGAACGGCATCGTCTGCATGACAACCAGAGGTTGACATGTTGCTCCCTCCAGAGTTGTCCCCCAAGACAGGCCGAGCAGGGACTGTGATATCCTGCCTCGGTCTGTCAGCGCTGATCAAGATATGATTTGCACGGTAAATTAGATCTCCTTTATTCATAATGTGGAGGAACGACAGAGCCACAGGCGTAGAAATCAAGGGTACTCACATTAAGTGCCATTGGTCATACACATACACAAAGCATAATTGGACAAAAGGGCTTGATAAAATGTATACTGTAAAATCTTCAAATAAAAGCTGGTATTTAATAACCGCGACAACACAAACAAATAACACCTAACAAAAGCCAAGTGAAAGGACTTCACTTGGCATCGGCTCCGATGGTGAACATGTTCATGTGATACGCACCAGTCTGTTGAGTTTCTCTTTTAAAATAATATATTTCAATGCTAATATCAATGAAACTTAAAGTCGCCCTCCACTGAAAAATATGTTTTTCTTCTCTGAGCTTTCCTGTGCAGAATGATGTATGTGCAGAGTTTAATGCTAAAAGGATGTTTTCACATTCATCTTCTCTGTGCTCATTGAAAATCTGATTTTAAGGGACGAGGCTACAACCATTTGACATCACAAATAGTGTGGAGGTCAATCCTGGTCCAGTATGCAACTTATGAGAATGGACTTTACAGTGAAGTAGGAGACATTGTGTGTCAAGCAGGAAAATATGCACAATTTGCATATTCACAGATTCTTTCATTTTTAATGAAGTAGAAGGAGTAGATGTCTTGTCTTTTTAAGGATTTTGAAGTAGAAATTGTACTTTTTGTGTGGAAAAAACATCAGACACACATTATTGTTCCAAGCGAATTATTGTCGAATATGCCTAATACGTGTCTGGAGGGGATCTCCACTTCCTCCAGATATTTCACATTAAAACCATGCTAGGAAGATGGGAAGTTTAATGCATTATAAGCTGCTGGAAGGCTTTGTGTTGAGTTTCATTGACAGCAGCTTCAAACTGAATTAAAAAATGGCCAAGTAAGACCAACAATAATGAATTTGCTTTAATTTATTTAGACAACAAGTAAAAATGGGGAAAAAGTGCTGAGATCCAGAAACAACAAACAGCAGCTGCAGCACATAAGAACGGGAGCAGATCAGAAAATTGGCTTCTTACCAAAACATAATAAAATAAAAAAATATATAATACAATAGGGTACATTAGAAATAATATGAGCTTGGGTTTGGATCTGCAGTTGAGGCTAATAAAGACCCTGGTAACTATTTGAGAATTTAAAGCAGCTAAAGAAATGGAGGGACTGATGAAGCATGAAGATATTGTTTTCGAAAAAAAGTACAGCTGACCTGAACTTAATCACCCAGAAGTAATTTGTGTTCATGTAACAGGTTTTGTTGACGGACACGCAGTGTGACTTTCACTTCATCTTTCGCTATGTTAGCCTGTTGGCATGCTGCTGGTGGCATATGCAACCATTATGAAAATCCACAGATGACTGAATACTGCACCACAGGTCAGTTGATAAAGATAATTACACCATTTCAATGGGCGATTGGTTAACATAATTACACCATTTCAAAGTCCATTTCCTACCTTCGTCGCAGCTGCCGGGCTTTACTGCATCAATTCTCCTCTTCTGCATGCAGGAGGACATGCGGAGTTCACACTCGTTGTTGTAGGTGGTGCCATCGCTTCCACACACCGTGGAGAGGGCCTCGCCCAAGCACTGTGGGCACTCACACTTATTCTGGACACACCGAGCACCCCAGGCACAAATGGTGCTGCCGCATGTTTCTGAATTACAAACACAGCACAGGGACGGGTCAGAGTGTGATGGGTCAATGCAAAAAAGGAAATATTCATTGAGTTGTTTTGATGGATTTCACTCACACCAGACCTTAAAATGCTTCTCTGAAATAGTAGAATGGTCATTTCCTAATTGCAATGCATGCAAATTCCTCTTGTAATATAACCCTCACTTAAATCTGATGTATACATTTTCCCTCGGTAATTCCCTATCTGAATACCCTGCAATTTCATTCAAAGTTTGTTGAAATAAGAACTGCCTGCCTGCAGCTGTATGAGGTTCCTGCTGGGTTCTACTTGCATTTTTTATATCCACATTTAATTTATAGCTTGAGAAAAAGAACTTCATAAATTTTTATTTCTTTTTTCTCTTATCACCCAGGATTCATACGCACAGTATGTCAAGAATCATATACAATAAACAATACGTATGGTACACTGTAAGCATTAGACACACACTGTTTAAATGTATGCATTACTTACTGCACTCTCCCTGGTTGACCACTCGGAGGTCCATCTGTTCTTTGCAGGCCCGGACATGCAGCTCACACTCGCTGTTGTAGGTGGTGCCATCACTGCCGCACACAGGCTGGTGGGACTCCACACACTCCGATGCACACACACATTGCCCGCTCTGGGCATCGCAGATCGCCCCGAAAGAGCAGTTGCTGCATGCCTCATCTAGATGGAGATAAGGAGGAGGGAAAAGGCTTAGCATATGTGTTTATGGTTGTGTGTGTGCGTGAGTTTTTAAATGACTTCGGTGGCAAGTAGGCTTTAATAAATACCCTGAACTAGAATAATATTAAGCCACTTTTACACATTTTATTATTTACTTTATTTTGGTGTTTGGTAGAATTAAAATGGATCCGATTCATTGTATGCCATTAATCTGTAAACATACTCCAGTGCATTTCCAAGTGATTTTACTTTTTTATAACCCCTTGAAACATCTCTCAAATGGATATAAATTTGCAAAGGAATCAGTTTTTGCCTGACTACACGTCCTTAGCTCTGCATAGTTAATCTCTTTACGGTACATATTCACAAAAACCAATATTTATGCACTTCTGTGGTTATATTAAAGCAACGTCTATCAAGATAATGTTAACATGCTATTTTCAGATGCAGTAAATATATATGTATTTATTTTCTTCAGTGTTTTAACATTCAGAATGTGAACTACAGCCAGAAAACAATTGAATGGTAAAAAGTTGTCTTTTCTTTATGTCACTCTTGACAAGCTGTATTACTGACAGCTGGTGTAGTGCTTAATGATGCAGTGCAGCAGCACAGATACAAGTGCACAGATGCAAAGTTTCCATACTGTGCGGAGAATAGGTGTAAAACTTTATTGGAGTCCACCTAAGGCAGATTCAATTGATTTGAAATACTTTCGAAAGGCACAACTCTGTCTATTAAAAGGTGTCACAGTTCACATGCATGTGAGTGCTAAAAACCAAGCCATGAAATTCAAAAAACTCTCCACAGATAGAATTCTACTGAGGCGCAGATCTGAGGAGGATGGAAAAAAAGAAGCTAAAATGCTGAAAGTTCCCAAGAGCACAGTGGGTGCCATCACTGAAGGAATTTGGAACCACCCTAAAACACTTTTTCTAGAGCTGAAATTAAATAACTGAACAAAAAGAGAAGATCAACCATCTCTACAGCACTCCAACAACATGACTTTATGGGAGAGTGGTCCGAACTGAAGCTACTCCTGAGAAAAACCCACATGACAGCCTGGCTGCAGTTTGCCAAAAAACACTTAAATGACTCTGAAAGCATGAAGGAAAGATTCTCTGGCTTGATGAGACAAGAATTGAACTCTTTGGCCTGAATGCCAATTGCTGTATCTAGTGAGAGCCAGATACTACTCATCACCATCCCCACGGAGACGCATGATGCCAGCACTTCTTTTCACATCTTTTGGGGATGCTTCTGGGCAGCAGCTTCTGGAAAACTGAAAGAATTGAGTGAGAAAAGTCACACTTTTCTGGTTGTATTCATCACTTTGTAAGGTTGTTCGTATCTGCTTATAAATATGCCATTTTCCATCGCACTTCAAGACTGAATCAGGCAGATTGATGTCTGTATTCTCTTTCCAAAAGACAGTGCTGAAATACCCAAAAGGCTTAGAGAGCTTTTGAGACTTTCCTTATTAGTTGGAGGATTCACTTGGATCATCTCTGGAGGAATTGCCCACTCAGGAGGCAAAGATTTTCCCTGAAGTAACAGCAAGGCAGGATCAGACATGTTCAGGGTACTGGCTGATGTCACGTGGGGGCAGAAAATGAATGAGCACGCAAATGCGAGGCCCGGTACAGAGACAGGGCTAGCAGTGGATGTACCTCTCCCTCTGACACCAATTACACCTGGAGGATTGCATTAACACGGTTCGCTATCACATTCAATTAGGGGCAGGCTAATAACCGCTGCTGATTTAGCACTAATTGAGAGAGGCAAGGCTGGCCGCTGGAACCTTCCACATTATTAATCTGTTTATTACTCTTTTAGAGTCTTTCATTTCCTTCATCTCTCTATCTAGTGCTGGCATCCACTCCCATCTTGGATTAACAGCCTTGGCTGTAAACTAGATGCAGAAATGTGTGGCATTTAACATACAGTGTATTGCCTAAAGGAGCAATATATTATTTATTAATAGAATGACAAATGTCTTTGAAGTCATACCTAAAGATTTGCATGTGCAGAGCGTGCAGGACCAATGTTTCACCTACAACACCGAAAAAGTGATATTTTGTTCTGGGGCTATTATTCATGGTTTGGGCTAGGCCACTTATGATATTTTAGACAAAAATGTGCTTCCAACTTTGTGGCAACACTTTCTCTTTCAACATGACAGTGCCACAATGCAGAAAGCCAGGTCTATAAAAAAATGTTTTTCCGAGTTTGGTGTGGAGGAACAGTGCGGGCCCACACAGAGCCATCCAACACTTTCGGGATTAATTGGAACACCGAATGCAAGCCAAGCCTGAGCATCAGTGGCAGCCCTCACTAATGCTGTTGTTTGCTGGATGGGAGCAAATCCCTGCAACCAGGTTCCAAAACCTTGTGGAAAGCCTCCCAGAAGAGTGGGGACTGTTATAGCTACATATTAATAGCCATAGTTTTGAAATGAGGTGTTAAAAAATCACATATGAGTGTAATATCGGGGTATATACTTTTGGTAATGTCTAGTCAAGTCTAATAATTTATGACTAAATAATAATTTATTATCAGTGATCAAATGGTACTCCTTTTTGTTGGGCAAAGACAAAGAGGCTTTATAATAGCTAGGGTTTTCTGTAACGAAAATAAATAAACATAAAATATAAGTGTCAGTAAAATGGGGGTTGCTGTGGTCATGGCTCCACTGTGGTTACGGCAGCTATAAATCAGGAAGTGGTGGTGGTGAGTGTTGTCCTTTATCAGGCCCTGTGTCCTGATAGCAGCCCTGCTTCTTTATCAGCTCCTGCCCCTCGCACCTGGCTCTCCACACTGCCTGATCCTCCAGACAACATGCATCGCAAACAGAGAGGAAAAGAAGAAGAGCTTCAAAGCCAGGAGAAGGGGGGTTATTGTCACTATTACTGCTAATGTCTGTCATCTCCAAGTCTGTCATTACTAATTTTGAGTTTCAGTGAAAAACAGTCTGTTTCTCTCTCTGAAGGATGACAGCTTCACAACCGTAAAAAAATCAGACTTTAAGGTAAAAAGTCTGGCAGGCTAAGCATTAAGACACACGCTCTCATGACGTTAAAAAGTTAAAGGTAGTGTGCTAACATTAGAACCTGGAATCTTTCATCTCATTCAAATACCTTTCATGTCCACCAATACAAGAACCTCTCTGTCCTGGGAAAATACACAGTATAACACAGTGTGTCCAAGATCAAAGTAAGATATTTCAAGGCCTTCTCATGCCAGGTCTAATAAAATCATGTATCTCAAAAAATAGCCCAAAGAGTAAACTAAACATTGTAAAGAAAAAAAAAAAACATTACAGCACGACAACTCAGCTAACCACCTGATTCAGACCAACTGCGACTCAAAGGCGGCACCAAATGTGACCTGCCTCTGGCTGCCAGACTTGGATACATTTTAGATGCGTTGAGATAGGCTGAGAATAAGCTACACTTAGCAACACTCAGACAAGCTTGGAGCCAGCACTGGCACCCAGATCAGTGGAGTTGGGATGATATTTGTGTGCAATTCATCACAATCCTGGCATAAGCTGTTGTTTCGCCATGCCATTTTGGTACCTGAGAAATTCAGATTTCTAAACCATCCGTCTGTACTTCAGAAATGAAACATCTTATTTGAAAATGTTTCAAAAATGCAAGCAGCTCAGAACCAGACATCACTGTGTCACAAGAGCAGCTTTTATTAGCCATTAGCCACAATACTGTAGGTTACTACTGGATGCATTTGTGTAATGTATATAAAAGGTTAAAACAAATATTAATGTGGAGTCTCCTTATATGATATATACCTTTCACTTATTTCTATATCTCCTGCCATGTCTTGCCTCTAACTATTAAACCAAACTTTTTTCCTCTGCTGCTAGAATTTAGTCAAGGTCCCCTTGAAATCCTGTGGACCTAAAGTTGGGAACTACTGATGTTGGTTCTTGCACTGTGACAGCTTCTCTTGTTGTGTTTGGTGGCAGCATTTGTGGCTTTAGAAGTGAGAGTGAGAAATAGGGGCAGGTTGGTATAAAAAGTGGCCTTGAAAGCATGAAGGATTGTATCATTGAGGAGAAAAAAAAAAACAAAGACCCTCCAGCTTTACAGTGTTTTGTTGATATCCTCACCGGGGAAAAAAAAAGAATTGCATCTAGGGGGTCTGGGTGGAGTATTACCTCTGGATTAAGCAGAAAGAAGTAGGTTGGTTTGTGTTTTGAAGGCTTGTGAACATGCCTGGGTGATAACAACTCCCCCGTCGATACCTGCCTGGCTGGTACACTATTAACTCTGCCCCCCACTTTCTCTGCTCCTCCTCATCTTTTTTACCTCCATCTCCTTCTCTCCCTGCATTTATTACTTTCCCCTCCCTCTTTCCTCTGCCCTCTACTCTCTCTCTGTCCACTCTGATGCCGCTGCTCCTACCTACTGTATATTTCTTACTCAACTGTGTATATCATTTGAAACACCCATGGGAGAAAAAGGGGGGATTTGTTATTTCCTTTTCTTAAATGATTCAGGCGCCTCTGCTCTCATATGTTTGGGTAAAGCTGGATGAACGGGCCTTTTTCAGAGGCTACTGATATTCAGCTGGGGGGTCTATTAACCAAGCACACTTCTCCCAACCCACCTTACAAGGTCGGCAGCCACTCAAATGCAGGAGGAGGAAAAATCTCAGAATAATAACAAATGTCACTCATATTGCTATCGGGTTGCACCTGAGCTATATAGATAACCACTATTTTTCCAGCCCGGAGGGAAGGAAATGAAATTATGGCTGGGCCCGTGAGAGGCTGCAGTAAGCCACACACATAAACACACAAGGACACATGCACACATTATTTTCCCTATTGTGGCACCTCTTTCCCCTCTTAAACTATTGCTGCCCTCACCTGCCTTGCTTAAGCTCCTACTTTTGAGTCTGGCAGCCATAAATCTGACAGCTTACACATTATAGTGCATCTGGATGGAAATAACAAAACAGAGCCTGTAAACAAAAATAAACATTTGTGATGGCTATTTCTGAAATCACAAGTATAAAAACATATACAGACCTACTTAATGTTGCCGAATGAAGAAAATGGAAATGTGGCACATAATTGTTTTAGTGGAAAAAAACTAAAGCAATAAATTGAGATTGGTAAACAAACATAATAATATTCCTAATTTCTTATGCTCTACTGCAATTGAGAGATAGGGTTACTTAACAACCTGTGTATCACAGAAAATCCTCCCTTCATTCACCACTTTCTTCTGTTGCACTTTTAATTCCAGTACTTCCATCAGCACCTGAAGGCAGCATACGTTCTTCTCCTCTCTCTCCTTTTCTGCTCCATAAACATGTATAGTATATTAGTAGTGGGAATGGGCTGTGATAATTAGGTGAGATAATAGCTTAAGTCAGTCAGTTGTTATGGTGCTGAATAAAGCCCAGTAAAGCTGTGCAAACAGCCCAGAAATAACCCACATTATCATCGCCATCATTCCTCAGCTGGCTCGCGCCTGGCAAGCCAATGCCTCAGCATTTTTATGGCACCATTGCGCTGACGCAGGCCTGCTCCTCTGGGAGCCAAGAACCATCCATAGTGCTGGATTACCGACAGGGCCCTCCACTCCGCCAGCTCGCTCAGCCCCTCCCTTTTTGAAAATAAAGACTATTCATTACTGCAGAGGGACCCCGGGCCGACAGACCTGCCGTCTACCTGCGGTACGGCACACGGAATTGAGTCAGCCCGCCTGCCCACCGACCAAACACTGCTCTCGCTCCATTTCCTGTTGGCATACATCCTTAGGTGCTGGATTTCAATTTAGGGATGGCTGGGAGGGGAAAATGACAGATGCAGTACGCGAACAGGGGGAGCATAGGACCTCTCCAACTATCCCTGTCATCTACTCAGCACAGAAAGAAACTCAAACCACTACTCATTTTACAAAACAAACACACTATCTCGTACAAACAAACCCGACCCATAAACTGCACATTTTGGGACAAAACAGTAGAGTACAATTTCATACAAGCAAAGTGAGAATAATTCAGTTGTATTGATCATTCAGCGAACTGCTCAGCTCATCCACAAATACGGCACCACAGAGGCCAACTCATTTTCATTGTTATGGTCTTCAAAATATGCAGGAAAAAAATCTATTGTAGTAAAAATGAGGTTACTGAGAGACTCGGGCCAAGGGGCTAATAACTGCTGTACTTCTGCCCAGTGTGTGTGAAAAGCGAATGGCTTGATCATAGGCAAGGAAGAATACTCAATCACTAATTACAGTCTATGGGAAAATTGGCCTTCCAAGATGGCATTAAGCCATCTAAAGTATTCACTAAGAGGGTTTACCAAGCTGTAAAAATCTGTCTGTATGGCTGTGTGCCTGCATAGTGGATCTGAAAATATTTTTACCACTTGAAACTCTATTGCTGGTGTACTAATGACTAGCTGATACTCCGACACTGCAAGACAAAGCAAAGTGACTCATGTAGCCAATTACAGACAAGTATGCTATGCATTCTCTTTCATCTGGAGTAAAGAGCATCTTCACTTAAAGGTCAAAACTGGCAAATTGGTGTTGGTATAGAAGGGCTGTATAAGAGCAGGAGGGAAGAGATGAAGAGCAATTGACAAGGGATCAGGAATTTTCTTAAGACCTGAAAATGCATTAAGTGTTGTTTTGACTTTGTTGGATTTAAAATGGGAAGCCCCGGGGGGTCACCATGAATACAATTCCATATGTGTTAATTGTTAACGTCTGTAGATTATGCCTCTGGGTAATGTAGTACTATTAAATAATTGAGCTTAATTATATTTCACAAGGAGAGATGTTTCTCTACCTGTGAGCATTGATTCACATCATTTCTTTATGAATTTTTGACGGTATGGTGTAATGTTACAGCATAATGTATACATTTGTTACATGATAGTCACAGGCAATTCATAAACAAGGTGCCAGCATATTTTAGTTCTGTAGCTCTGTGGTGTTTTGTCGAGCAGTTACTCACCACAGGGTCCTTTGTGTTGGATGTGAATGGTCCTTTGCAGGGCACAACCCATTGCTCGCATCTCGCAGGGACTGCCGTAGCTGTGGCCATCGGATCCGCACACTGGGTCGGACGTTTGCGGGCAGGCCTCTGGGCACTCGCACACTGGCTCGTCGTTCTTGACCACGCACACCGCCCCATGATCGCACACCTTTTCCAAGCAGGGGCTCGGTATGCTGAGATCTGAAGGTGGACCACCCAAGAAATAGAGAGAAAAGTTAGAGGGGGGATTCTGAACAGGGTAGATGGTAAGCTGAAAGAAATTAAAGTAGTGGTTGGAGAAAGGTCTGGGGCTGGAAAGGGCATAGGTGACAGGGAGGTAGATTAGAGCATAGCCACATGAGTGGACTGCAGGTTTTGTGTTAGAAAAGGTTTGGGGTATGTTAAGAGATATGATGGAATATGCAACACAGCCCTAATCCTGTGACACCTCTGCTTCCTCAGCTTCCTATGTCATTTCCTCGCCTTTGTGCCTATCCTGATGTATCCTGAATCTTTGAAGAGTCCACTGAATCCGGTGGCATGAGGACAGCGGATAAAAACATGGCCCTGTAGCACAATGGAGATGAAACAGCCTACCAACAATGGTTGCACAGCCTTTTTTCTTTCAGGCGAGTACACGCCCGGATTAATTGACGTTCCCAATGTGCCCCTTCAAAGGCTTCCATTTGCATCTCAGTGAGAGCCACCGCTTCAGCCAAAGCTGGTTGAACTGACATGGAGGAGCGAGAACAGGAAGAGGAGAGAGTGTGCGAGAGAGAGAAAATGTGGAGACCGGAAAACGAGAAAAAAAAAGAAACAGGCAAAGAGAAGAAAGAGCCCTCTGCTTAATAATTCAAAAAAGACAAGCTCCTGGGCAGAGGCAGATATGAAATGTGAACATCACAGAGAGGTGTCTGCTTCAGTCTCTCCCTCTCACGCAGTAGCTCCAGCATGACTTCATTAAAACGAGGACTGGATTTTGCACCTATGATTCTCGCTAGCATCAGACGGGTTTAGGCTTGGCTGACACAACCTGACTTGATCAGGAGGAGGGAGAAGAAACCTGAAAAACGGAATGAAGAACACTTTGATCGCAGCCTCCCATCCTGACTCAATCAATTCTTTATAGCTTTATGTGTCAATGAAAGTATTACAAGGTATTGTGCATACTGAAAAAGGGTAACAGTGTGTGTGTATCAGCGTTGAGGGCTTGACTCGATTGTTAAAAGTGGGAGCCTGAAGGTAGGATGGTATGCATTCCTGTATCAAGAGTAAGCAAGAGATGATAGCCTGGCGCCATAGTGATTTTCATTTGGAAAGCTTCACGCATGAGGGATGGATCACTCAGCTAAATGTGGTGTGTCTGCAGATTAGAAGAAAAAGCAGACGGAGGCATCAAATAATTTTTGATGAGAAGTGCTGGTGAAAATTGAAAGAGGTGCATTTTACATCCAAAGTCAAACTTCTTCCTTCTCTAGTCTACCTTTTGTTTCAGCTTTTGTTAGAGTGGTAGGGGTGCTGTCATGGAAACTGCCCCTTGTAATGACACCACCCACGGCTCCATCATTATTGTGACCATTACGGGATTACATGGCATCACAGGGGGGCAACTTGGCGTGCTTGAAGCCCCATGTTTCATTTATCAGCTCAGAAGTGTTCAGTAATGCCTCTGCTCGTGGCGCTAATGGGGTAAATTATCAACTGATAAGACAGACAGAGGCAATTAGATTTCACTCTGATTAAGGCGGTAGGGAGGGGTATGCGAGAAAAACATCAATGTCACCTGAACATGTTAAAACCAATCCTCTGGACCATCTTTCTAAGTAATGATAGAAACTGAGGTATAGGTATTAAAATAACAAAGAGTAGAGTGGAGCATATAGGTTGTCCACTACCTCCTACTATGTTGTGGCTGTAATTGAACAAATCTTTCCGGATTTTGAGCAAGGACACAGGCTCTCCCATTTTGGAAAGTGGATGTTTCAATTTAGGAAGCGGAACACAGCTATTGATTTCTGTGTTTTGATGCCAAGCTGCTGTTTCAGAAACAGCTTGGAGGTGCCACATAAATATGTAAGCTGCAATGCTGCTTAATTTGGTACGGCTTCAAAAACAATTGATTCCCCGTGATCTCTTTTCAACGCCCTGTGTGTGTCTGCTAGCGAGTGTGTGCGTGTGTGTGTAACAGTCGTAAGCTTCTGATCCGAGCTTAACTGTACAACCTTGGCCTCCATAAAAGTTCACCAGCCCACTTGCCAAGGACAGGCTCCTAAAACACAACTGCAGCCTCCGATAACGCCTTAGTCTCCCATTCTCTTTGTTTCACACACATAAAGAAGATGAAAGAATTCCCCTCCAAAACTAATTTTTTATCATCCTCCACCTCTGGGGGGCAAAATTTCCGCCTGATTTATTAACTAGAGAGGGTGTAGGAAAAAAAAAACAGACAAAGCTCCCCAAGTGTAAAAATCTTATGACACAGTTAAAAACTGAAGCTGTCTTTTCTCTCTCTTGGATGCGGGCAGAAGCTTTGAAATGGCAGCCTGTCACAACTAAGGCTTGTGGGATGGTGTTCACAAGCCTGTTCCAGCTCTCTTTTCTCTCCCTGGTCTTCTCCCAGACACTTAAATACATCTTCTTCATGCATGTATCACTGTTTCTGTCAGGCAGGTCCAGAATAAACCAAAGTTGGTTCCAACCAAGCTATTTATACATGAAAATTAGCTTGACAGTTGAATGGGAACATCTGTAGTGCCAAAGCACAGTAGCCAAGGCATTGTTTTAGTGGCTGAGCAGGTGCAGTGAGTGGTCGGCTGTGGCAGTGGAGAAAAGTCAGGAGAAACAGCGAGGAAAAAAAAAAAATCCAAAAAACATGAATAATTCTTTCTAATCAAGGATTCTGCTCTGCTAGTGTGCACTCAGCTCTGTTTCTGTAGCATGACGCCAGTTGAGAGGACTTTACATTCTGGGTGTCACCTCAGTCTGTATCCTCTGCTGCCAGCCGCCATGTAACTTTTCTATTTTAATTAGTGTGGTATTTTAATGGCACGGCCCCGCTTCGGGGCTTGGAGGGGATTACTTCAGGTTAGGCCTCGCTGTGTCAACTCGTCCCTGCAGAGGCAGTGGTCGGCCACGTCGAACACTGAGAGGACACGTTCCTCTGATGTACTGATATTGGCTTACCTGTCTGCCTGAAGTATCATTACTGCCCACTTAGTGGTGTTATCTGACGGGTAAAGTGGCGAGGATGCCACAGTGTAACTTTTTAAGCCTAACAACCCCTCGTTAGGCCGGTGTGATGGCATAGCAAGCTCCGGCAGGGCTCTGGCTGTGATTGTGTGGTTGCCGCAGTGAGCAGGCGTACACTGTTAACCCCCCGTAACATGTCTGAAATGCTGGGAGATTATTTTGGCGAGAGCTTCCTCCCATCTCCGCTCAGCTCATACATATGTTAATTGGACTTTCCCCCTCGGGTCTGTGTGCAATTCCAAATCGTTCCCTGTATTATGCAGGGCAGTGAATCAGTGTAATCCAGGTGATGCTGGTAGTAGCCAACTGGCAGGCAGAATCACCTACAACTGCAGCCCATTACAACACAGGACTCCAATGGGGCGCAGCCAATCCGTAGCAAGCCCCGCCTTCTACGTTTCTTCACCTGCAGGGCTTTGATCCGACTTCCTCTGCCTCCCTCGCATTAAAAACATTTATGTATCATATTAGTCGAGGGAAAGGGAGGTGCAGAGAAAAGGCTATATTAGCATACAGCAAAAGGCATACCCGCGGGCTGTGTCTGTCTACCACTGAATACTTATCACAGGCAGAAGGTGAATCGAAGCCTCTTTGTGCATTTACAACTAAGAACGTGCCGCTCTTCAAAATGGAGACAAGCAAAAACAGCGTGGGGAAAGAAGAAAAACAAGCTGGGATCCCTGATCTTCTGACATACAGTATATCTATCAGTTGTGACAACCACAACACTATTTGTTTAATGGAAGCAAGTAATTTTATCATTGGGATGTGTACGCCTCAGGAAGTTTCAGGTGAAGATTTCTCAGACTAATGTGGAAATGGAACAACAAAGCTCAACGTTTATTGCATCTCCAATAAAGTTAAGAGCTACAGCATGAGTAAGAGCTCAGAAGAAACACGAAATGAAATGAAAAATGTAGAAATTGGAAGAACTCCGCAGTTGATCACTGCCCGACGGCATGCAACACCCACAATGCCTCTAGTAACTTCTGACACCCTGTTGACCCACATTTCTCTGCAATTTCTGCACGATGACAGCCTGCGGGCTGCAGTAAGTGGACTGGCGGTCCCTAGCTGCTGTCAATCTGGCTCCCACAGCACTTCCTCTAATTAACTTGATTAGGAAAAACAGCACTGGTGATCTCAGGCTGACTTAGATCCTCAAGCTCCACAACTGTTTGTGAGTCCAATCACTGCAGCCGGCTGAGATGCTAATCAAATAAACATGCAAATGATAAAATATTCGGCGCACAGAGTCTTGACACCTAAGGTGACTGATTTTCCTTCCCAGCTTTGCAGAGCTCTTTGTCAATGACAATGTGTCTGCCGCTGAGTGATTTTGAGTTAACCTCCGGAGGCGACAGGCAACACATTTCAAGCAACTCACTCGCACTTGCACGAGTTTTTCTGCGCTTGCAATCATCCACTCACGCACACACTCAGCTGTGTACACATGACATGACAAAAGAGAATAAATAAATAATTTTTATTTGTTTTTGGTTTTTGTTTAGGAAATTTTAAATATTTTAATATTATTGATGATAAATATTTTTTAATAATGTTAATTAAATTATTATTATTTTTTTGGTTTAGAAAAGTTATATAAGTGTTAATATGACCAAGAGGTATTACTGCAGGCCCTGTAAGTCAATCATTTAGTGCATATTCAGTAGTATCATTGAATCTCTTTTGGTCATGTCATGTGTACCACCACACACGTCAGCTGTGTCACATGACATGACAATAAAGAGATTCAAAGTAGCTAGCTGAATATGCACTAAAGACCTTGACTTAACAGGGCCTGCAGGAAAGACCCTCTGGTCAGGAAGTAAGCACTGATATAACTTGGGCTAAGACAAAAAAGGAATACTAAGATTTAATTGAACATTTTTATTAAAAAAGTAATTATTTTTAGTCTGATACTAAATTTAAATTTTATTTTTAAAATGGTTTATTGTGAAAAATGTTTTTGTTCCTTAGTGAAAGTCGAAGTGAAGCCTTCAGAGTAATTCTATTTTTATTATAATACACTTTATTAATAATACATAAATAATACACATTTTTAAGCGATCAGACCTGTTCACTATCTCCCCTACTGCACTGCAGAGCTTTCTGTATCTTTCTGTACTTTACTGGGAATGCTGCTGTCCATTGCACACACACATACACACACACACAAACTCTAAACAGTGATTGAACCATGGCTTTTCAGCACAGCGATACTGTACAACTGCAGATCCTAATATCTTTTCATAAAGCTGCAGGCAGTTTATCTCGGGGCCGAGCAAAAGCACATTAAGTCGAGTATGTTACACACAGGTACGATGAGGAGCTGAGGACCCACTAAGCAATTTTGATCATTATTGGTGAAAGCACTGTAGAGATGTGGAGCACTTTCTGTGTCTTTGCTGCCAAATTCATCAGAATGTCACAGCTTAACTGTTTCAAGTACTGATATTCTGTCAGTGAGCCTTCACACAGGCCACATGTGTTTGCTTCTGTATGTGGTGAACTATGAACTCATCTTGATCCTACAGTTTTTACGGGTTAGAACAGAAAAAGCAAGAAAGAATAAAAGCCTTTGAAAACATAAGCATGCCGATGCACCTGGATGGCTTGTTCCTCCTCTAAATATAGCTGAACAATTACAACAACATTTGCCCAGGCTGCACGCACACTTCCTTGTTTAGTTTGTGCTCGTACCCTGCTGTGTTGACATCACATGGTAACAGGAGAGGAAAAACAGGACTTCACTGCTTCAGTCAAAAAATATTCTTTATGTGTTCCACGCTGTGAAACACTTAATCGACATTGTCTGTATGGATCTACAATCAATTATAAATTAACCCCAGTGGAGTTTTCTTGCCTTTTAATCACACTCTGGATGTTCTTTTTCAGCGTGAGGTTGAAAAGAACTGTGACATGGTAAAAGCTCTATAGTGAAGCAGGTGATTAGAACTCCGACAAAATCATTATGGTGGCAAACATAATGAAAACGAAGCCTGGAGTAAAAAAGAAAACCTGTCAATAATTTTAACAGTGAGCAGTGAAGTCAGCCGATGTGTCATCTCATCTGGTGATGACAAACATCTTTTCTTCCTTCAGTGTCACAGGGCTTTTCTATTCTATCTCAGGATCCAAGGCTGCAGACACATTCACCCTCTTTCCCAGCATCCTACTCTGATTCACTTCCAGCAAATCCTTCACAGGCTTGCGTGTTTTCTCGGACATCTTGAAGATTTGTGACAGTGCCTGGATGTGAGTTAATCAGCTAAACGCCACATGGTGCCTGCAATCTCTAAATTGAAGAGCCTCAGATATCAATCAAACACTTTTCTGGGGAGGACAGCACTCGGGACATTATAGACATTTGGGTTCTTTGCATGACCATTCTTTGTGGAGGCGAGCGCCGACAGGGGACGGGTGACATTAGGCGCTGTCACCCACATGAAAAAGAGATTTACGACGGTGTCAGAGCTGAAGAATTTCATCCGTTTGACAGCTGGCAGGACGATCGATCACCCCGCCCCGCGCACCACTCAACCAATGAAACCAGGAAAGAGATCATTATTTATCAAATAATGATAATTTAATATATCAAACTCTTCCTTTTCAGCTGTTTGAAACTCTGTCTGAAGCCTTGAGTCTCTGTGTATGTGTGTGTGTGTGTGTACCACGATGACACAGCGGTCATTGTGCAGTTGTCTTTTGACACTGCCAGTCACTGTCAGAGCACCGGCACAATAGAGCACAAAAGAAGTGTGTGTCTCGCACTGTATACAGTGTGTGTTCCTGCCGCGTGATCAGTGTGGGCTATTGATCGATCTCAGACAATTAAGTCTTTTCGAAAAGACACACACACACACACACACACACACACACACTCCATGCATCCCTTGGGCGTCTGTCAGGGTTGTGAATATCTTAAGTCTTTTGGGCAGTGCTATTACAGAGAGGAATCTCTAGCTAATCTGGACTCAGTCGTACTAACACACTGGCAGTAAAAAACAAGGACATGAGGGACAGAGAAAGAAAGAAAGAAAGA
>NW_023339707.1:5678123-5678400 GCF_004916995.1 Morone saxatilis
AGAAAGAAAGAAAGAAAAAGAAATGAAAGTTCTGCACACACACAAAGACACACTCCTTGCATGCATATCATCTGTCTGACTAAACCAACAGTCTCTGTGGGCACCTACGCTTGCCTCTTTTGATGTTTAATTAAAACCGAATCGGGGGAAGGGAGGTGGTAGTGGGGGGGGCTTCATAGCGTTCTGTTTGGAAAAATATGCAAATGTCAATAAAAATGCATTAAAGAAACATACTACCAGTCGCTGACGGCTGCGATGCGCAGGGGAAGGGAGGAAG
>NW_023339707.1:5678412-5678705 GCF_004916995.1 Morone saxatilis
GAAGACAGAGAAAGAAAGTAAAATAACTAAACAAATGGGGGGGACTGAAACACCATTTGCCAGAAATAATAACGGAGCAAAACACATAAGAGCTCGCAATTTCCACTGTTTAATTTATGCACGGCTCAGACGGCCGAATAATGCTAATTAGGGCTGGTGCCCCCTGATGCTGACAACTGGAGATAACTTTGGTATTCAGCTCCACCCCAGCGCCTGGAGGATGGACAGATCTCTCTCGTTTTATCGGCCTCTGTCACAGCAACAATGACAATGCAACTCTGGACAAAATGACA
>NW_023339707.1:5678805-5690956 GCF_004916995.1 Morone saxatilis
AGGAAAAATGCTTCTAATTCAGGAGAAGATTTACTGAAGATGGGATGTTTAAATCATCTTTAAAAATTGCTAGAGAGGCACTCTCAGAGATCAGAGACAAAAATTGATTGTTAGGATACTAGTGGATGACGAGTTTAAAGGGGCATCTGTTAAAATTTTACTTTTGACAAAAATTGGAGTTCAATGCGTTTGTGTGGAGAAAATATGATTTGTTTTAATTTGGGGGCCAAGGGCAAAGCAGACATTTCTGAAAACTGGTCTTCATGTTTTATTATTTCTGTCAAATCAATACAGCTGTCCAAGCTGCTTATGGTTGGATACGTACCAATAGTCGCTTCCAGTTTGGTTTAAATTGTAAAAAATGGCCAGATTAGCTAAACTCAAAGGCTGACACATCTCTTAATGAATCTTTTGTTTCTCCTCATTTTATTAACAAAGAGCAATCTGCAATGCTTGCAGGTGGCAGGCTTCTTAGTTTCACCAGACAAAACGTAGATACTGGACCTTTGGTTTTCTGCAAAACCCCGGATAACATTCAGTGATAATCTTTCATAATGTTCAAATAATTTGTTTTTTTTTATCATCTGCGCATGGCAACTATGTGATATTTAGGGGAATATTGGAGTTACAGTAGTGATGAAATTAACTTGCTGATAGGGTTATGTAAATTTTAGGGTTTCAGATCTTCCAGCTTGATTATGACACATTTCATACCAGTGATTTGAGCTTATCACCTTATTGTTTCTATATCTGGTTCTGCAATATCTCGAAAACGAAGCTGGTGAAAAATGTACGCAAAACCTTTCCTATGTACTCATTTCATTATCAAATTATAGTTCCATGTAGTGAGCACTATTTGACTACCTACATTCTTAGTTAACAAAGGTGGTTCAAGATCTTACCTCATCTTTAACTTATTCTCAACTTTAGTTACTTTCAGTTTTTCAAGGGTAAACCTAAAAGGATCGAGTATAAAGCATTCCAAAGGATTCAATAAAATGCAGACGCACTCTAGTGCAGCTTTTATGCTCACTGAGCTTTGTGCATTCGTCGGGCAGCTTTTATGAGATAGTCCTGATGATGGAGAGAGGGATTGTTTGGGAAGCAGTGATGTTAGGAGCCGGCATGCACTATTGCATGCAGAGCGAAAGGAGTCAAAGGTGAGCAGCGGTTAGGTAGGTAGGTAGAGGAGAAGCTTTTCTTTTAGTTAGACAGGAAATGAAAAATAGGGAGCAGGGGTTAGAGGAAGACTTCTCCAACCTCATGGATCACATCTTTGCAGGATAAACAGAAGGAAAGGACATTAATGACATAAGGAGACACACAGAGACAGTAGGAGCGAAAGGAAAAAGACAGCAGTACAAGACCCCCTCCTGTTAGGTCCTTTCGGAACGAGGGGAAGGGCTTCACCCCTCAGAATCCGCCTGATGAGGTCGCCCACTGGGTGACCCCACTTTTCCACCTGCAGCCAGACAGCCAGGAGGACAGCCACATTGGACAAAGACAGACAGACAGACTGACCGACGCACTGAAACAAGAAAGAATAGCTTTTTTTTATACAAGAAAAAAGCAGGACACAAGACAAACAGACAAAGACAGAGGAGGAGAAAACGACAAAAAGTCACCGAAGTGGAAGACTGGCACTAGTGAAGGAGAAGAAGACAGAGAGCGGATGAATGAAACATGAAGGTGGCGTTTTGGTTTTGGGGGTGTGTTTGAGATGGAGGGATGAAGCGTGACAGGGATGAGGAGATGGATGTGAACGGGTGGAGGAGTGAAGGCACGGTTTTTATAAGGAAGGCACACACGTCCTGTCGGTTTGAAACCCCCCACCCCCCCTTCGGAGAGCATCACCAAACCATTTCAGACACTTCTCAGTAGGGTTTCAACTGCAGACATACACACAGAAGAAAGAACACACTGCATGGGCATCATTAAATAAGCAAAGAAAGACACAGAAGAAGAGAGGGATTGATAAGAAATAGCATTAGTCCCTGTAAAAACCCCAAAGGAGCCATTACCCCTCTTTCCCATCCTTCAGCTCCACTCACCACAGGGCCCTGGGTGCTTGATGAGAATGAGGGTCCTGCTCAGGCACTCTGTCTTGCGTCTAACACAGTCGTTGGGGTAGGTGTGGCCATCCTTGCCGCACAAGGGCTTGTAGGTGCCGTCGCACTCGATGGGATCGCAGGAGCAGCGGGCGCTCAGCTGTTCCACTAGACACACAGCATTGAAGAGACAGTCCTCCTTACAGTCCTCTGGAAGAGAGGGAGGTGGGCAGAAACAAAATTACTTTAGGATCTATGAATTCCTGCCTAGTACTATTCGGAGTTTTCCTAGCCCTAACCCAGTAACCTCCTGTACCCAGTGGCCTCTGCATTCGTTCTATTTCTCCACTCAATTCTTCAGGATTTTGCTTTAATTTGTCACCCATCTGTATAGACACTGATAAGGCTTTTTAGAGCAGTTTTCAGCTGCCAATTTTATAACAGTGTGGCAGACTGATCACCATAGAGGAAAGGACAACAGAAGTACCCAGAAGGCGTAAAAAACAACATTTCAAGCTAGCAAAGTGTTGAACTGATTGTTCTTCCTGCTGTGTGACACTGCTGGTCCAGCCATGAGGAAATAAATCAGTTTTCATCCAAACAGTAATTACTTGTTAGGGTGGACTGATGTCACTGGTAGTGCGTGTAAAAGCTTTTCTTTTAGCAGCAGAGGTTAAGCCTTTTCCAGAAATACATGAAATTGCTATAAGATCACATTAGAAATGAAAATACCTTCGTTAATTGAGTATTAAAACAGTTAGTCGTCATTCTGTGAAGAATCTGAGGGCAGGTTTACAACAATACAAAATAAAATGACAAATACAGTAAAAGTAAGTGAATGTAAGATTAGATAAATGCAATTTAAAGCCAATTCAAGCCAAGAAATAACAGTTTGCAGGTGCATGGATACAAAACTCGTCATACAAGACAGTATGAGTAACATTTAAGAGTGTTTATTAGTTTCTGTTTATTTTGAGTGTTCATTATTTTATTTCTTGCCTTTAAAGCACTTCTGTCGAAAAAAAAAATTAATTTGTTTGTTTTTAACGTTCTTGTTTTTTTCTGAACTTTGGGTGAATTCTCTGAAGCTGGGAGAATAATTTACTATTGTGACAGAAATTGTTGCTGTCACCACACAGGCGACTGGATGATGGAAATATTAGAATTTATTAAAATGTAGTAGCTTAAGTATACCATTATTTCTATTTTAGTTCAAAATTGTTTTTCTTACATTCCCCCTAACTTATTAATCTTATTACAATCATATCCATGGTAACACACTCTATGAAGTGACACTTAATAATATTATGATTGACTGTTAATACAAGCTCTTTGCTGATGTAACCCATGAGAACTGACTGGAGATCAGGTTTGCCGTACTCCCATCTAACTTTAATAATAAAGTTCCCCAATAACTTTAATAAAATTGGGAACTCAAACTCAAGAATTTAATATTGGGGTCAAGTTAAAGTCTAAACTATTATATTCATTACATTTTGACTCGCTAAGCAGAAATCTACTGCGGAAATTAAGAAAAAAGAAAGAAATACTGGTAATGTGAAATGGCAAATTTGCCATTGAAGTGAGAAAATCCAATTTGAAGCAGGCCTCTGTTCTGGAGGCGCTCACTAGGCTTCAAATTTATTTCATTCCTGATCAGTGGATCAAATTTGTACAGCAATTCAATTGCTTCTTCTCTTTTCTTTAAAAGCCTGTCATGCCACACTTAATTACATCGCCGCTGTATCTGAGTGAGAGGGCTACAAGGATGTGCAATGTCATGGTTACAAGTCGAAATGGCCATTTTCATTAGATACCAATTTGTAATTTGCTTAGGGATATGATTTCATGGATCTCTGTTTCAAATTGAATTATTCTTTCATTTGAAAAAGGCAGAGCAGAAAAGGGGGAAAAAGAGAAAAAAATAGTTCATCCACTTGCACACGATGGCCCACACATACTCACACACAAACACAAACACACAACGCTACTTAGCTTGGGATTTGCGCAATTTTAAGCCCTCACACTCCCCCATCAGCCTGTCAAGCAGAGCAAACGGGAGAACCAGGGTGTGTCAGAGAAGTGTGTATCAGCCTTCATTGTTGAGTATACCAAAGGGAGTCCTGCGGTGATCTATTCTTGTCTTTGGCCTTGTCAGGGGTCTTAGTAAATGGGTAGGGGTCTCCGCACATCACTGCCGTAAACCGACACAGTTGTGGTTTTGCGAAGCCCCCGCTGACAACACAGCGGGAAAATTGGATTTCCTCCGATGGCTATCAGACATACAGTAAAAGCTGACAGCTCTTTGTTGACTAAGGCTTAAACCCTCTGTTCTAATAGCACAGATAACAGCCCTGGAGGCTCTTATCAGGCTGGAGGAGGCTACTGCTGGCATGGATACAGTACAGACCCCGAGACCTCAGAGTCATTTATCTCTGTGCCATAAAGTGGAATACAGTTGAGTTCTAATGTTAGTTCACCTACACATGTTCAAATTTGAAGAAGAAATTGGCTGAAATATGTGAATATGTGCATATTTGACAATGTGATGCAGACATTTTGTGACTGTGTTTGGGTCACTCTCTTTAAAACCCATCCCAACCTTTGGGGGTGGTTTGCCATAATTAAATCATTGGACTATTTTTGTTAAGTAGGCCCTTGTGATTAATTTGGACACAAAGTTTTGAAAAATGCATTGCACTGTTGCAGTGCCTAACTGCTCTGAAAGAAGCAGGACACTATACTTAGAAGGTTTCAGTTGTGTACTCCCCAGAGCATTGGATCTAAATTATTTTTATAACAGGGCAATCTGTTTGAAAATGACCACAGTAAGTTTCATCTGTTGTTACACACATAACATGTTCATATATTAATGTCATTTTCATAGTACTAGCACCCCATGAACAGTTCTAGTACTAGTGTTCTGCAGGTGGAATGGCAGGTGGTAAAAGATTACATCTAGGGCAGTTCTTGGGGTACCTATCTGCTATTAGGTTATGGTCAGTATTGAGCTGGCTGGGGCTATCAAGTTGAAGCTGGCCATGGAACAGAAAAGACACAGCTACAACAACAAAGGTAAGTCAGGAAAAAAATAAAATAACATCATTAAGGAGTTGATTAACAGTAGAGCAGGGGGGTCAAATGACAAAAAAGGCTACTTGTCTTAAATATTGTGCACAAAGCACAGCATAATTGCCCTTACCCAGCCTTCTGCAACGCCCTGCATGGATCTTCCTTAGCTTGATGCCTTTCTGCCTGCCCGTTGACATCATGACACACTCGCTGGAGTAGGATTGGCCGTCGCTGGCACACAGAGGCTCATTATCTTGGGGGCACGACTCCGGCCGGTTAAAGAGGAGGGGCTGGCGGGTGAGAGCCTCAACCCGGCACAACGTGTTCAGACTGTTCTCACTGTCTTTACACGGGTCTGTGGAGACATTCAGAAATATGTAGTGCAGTACAGAGCAGTATGTAGTACAATTGGTATGTAAAATAACTAAATAACTAAAATAAATAATAAAAAAGTCAGTTTTATGTTAATTAGACCCTGTGGAATTGAAACCATCTCTGTGCATCTTTTTGGACCTCTGTGGAAAGCCAAACAGCTATACCTTGGCACAAGAAAAAACACATCAAAAACATAACTACTACGATACTATGTGTGCTGGCTTCATTTCCTCGGAACTGGCACTCCAGTAAAGTTCCTGTTAGAGCTTTGGTTAGCCTGTTTTTAAATTAAACAGCAGTAAACAACAATATGCCTGTGATATTTTTTTAGGCCAAATAATCTCTGTTTAGGTTGAATGCATTAACTGTTTGTTTGACAATATTTGTCTAATAAATTCAGAGAGAAGAGAAGAGAAGAGAAGGGAGGAGAACAGAGGGAACTAAGAAAGGGAAGAGGAGACATGATCCTCCATCATTGCTGCTCCACAGATATTATCAGTGACCCGGCAGCTGAGAGCAGCTCCGAGTGGGACCTTGGATGTGAAGAGAAGACAAGGAAATGGATGAAGAGACCGTTGGTTTGATTTGCTCCCTGGCACCTCCCTCCTTCCAGGGGAGCGTCGGTCTGGCACGCTGGGCCGTATCAGTCCGTGATCATAATGGAATTGGTTTGTGGATGTGTGGGACCAGGGGTGTTACTCCTTGAAACAGGAGCCTGGGCTTTATCCTGCTCGCCACGCTTTCAGCATGTGGGAAGACAAAGGATTTATGTAGAACCGTGACATATCAAATCACTGCCAAGCTGACGGTCGGTGAGTCATTCAAAACACACCAAGGATGAAACACCCTGTCATCGGGAAAGGAGTAGGGAGGAAGAGAAACAGAATGAGAAAGAGAGAATAAGGGGAAATGGTTTCCAAAGACCTCTGGCAGGGATACAAAGAGAGACAATGCAGGGACATAAAAAGGGACAGAGCGCTTTGGCTACAGAGGGCTGGGAGGCGGAGTGACCACGGCCAGCTCTGGCCGGGCCTCAGATTGTTTTCTATCAGCACAATGCAAAGGCTTGCAGAGACTAGCGACCAAGCAAACAGGGGTTTTATCGTAATGCACGCAGTGTCTCTGCATAACGCAGTGCTTACCCGCCAGCCAGACCATTATCTGAGAGAAAGACCATTACCTCCCATTAACTGAGAAGAACAGCTTCCAGGATCCATGCTTTCCTCTAGCTGAGCAAGTAGGGTAATTACAAAAAGAATGGCCTGTTTGCTGCAAAAACTAGCAGTGCGGATAAATCAACTGCATTTGTCTGGCTATGGCTAGCAACTTGAAATAGCCAAGGCTTTATATGAATGGCTGTCGGAAGATTTAGTGGACCATCAGGGGCGACTGGTTCCCTGAGCATGCCCCCCCCTCCGGGAGGACAGGGCAGCTGAGGTCACTTTGGCCGGCTCAGGCTGGATTTATACGATCAGCCTTCCGCCGGCGGACCTGCACATCCATCTCTCGTTGCCCACCACCCCGCTCTGTCTCCTGGAGGCTTCGGCTGCTAAGAGACAGAGTTTGTGTCTGCTGTTTCTTCCCCCCCCCCCAAAAAAAAGAAAGACAAAACTCAAAGTTGAGTGCCTTGGGAGTAAACAACCATCGCCTGATGGTAACAAGGATGAGTGAAAAAAGTTGGGCCCGTCGAAAACGACAACGCAGAAGACCTACTTAGAGAAAACTCGCACCGCAGGAGTACCTGTGTGAAGCAAAGCAAGCTGAATGAAAAATGAGAATTGGCAGAGGCGTGCCGTAAGTAAGTGGGGTTTGTGAAGTAGAAACAACAAAAGCCAGAGGTAGTAAACAGAGTGAAGTGAAGAAAAGAGGAAAGGATATGAGCATAGAACATAGAAAAAGAAAAGTAGAGTGCTTACATTTAAGCCAAAATGCCTAATGCCTATGTGTTGGTTCCAAAGTTCAAATGTGAGGGTTTTCTGCTTTCCCCCTTATGTGATTATAAATTTAACATCTCATACAAACAAATTAAAAGAAGGTAATTTCTTACTAGACTAAATCAATAGATCAATAGACTAAATTAACTGATCAATGAAAAAAAATAATCCCAAAGAAAGCATGAGGACAGAGCTCACCGCAGTGCCCTTGGTATTGCACTCGTATGTTCTTCTGGTTATTGCAGGCGTGCTGATGGAGCTCACACTCGTTGCGGTAGTCCTTTCCATCACTGCCGCACACTGTCTGCTCGGGCTTGCCCTCGCAGCCCAGGGGGCACATGCATTTAGCTGACAAGCCATCTGACGACTGGACACAGGTGCTGCCGTAGCTGCAGGTCACCTCAGTGCAGGGGTCCTTCAGAGCTGCAGGCAATGGACAGACATGAAAACAAGGTTTAGTCAAAAGCAGAGGGGTTCTTACGTTGAAGAATACACCTGTCAACCAGCTGTACTCCAGGACACTCACTGCTACTGTACACTGGAGAGCATCATGGATGACAGGCCAACTCATTTAAGTGCCTGCTGGTGTACTTTTGGAAGCTGAGCGCAGTTATTCTGGGTTTGAAGAACTACTTGACACCCCTGGGTGAGGACGCACTGCCATAGCTGTCTACTCGTACAAACAAGTTGCGATTCATTTCGCAGCGCAGCATGAATTGATTCGGAGGCTTTGCATTCAAAACACATTCTCTATTGCTATGCTTGAGCATGCTTTAATCGCCGCGGCTGAAAAGCGACCCTCTGAATATTTACCTTTCTGCAAATGAGACTGAGAGGAAGGAGGGAAAAAGGTAGCGAGGTCCCCCCCCCCCCCGAGGACTTATTTTCCACCCTAATTAAACAGCATGCCACTTGTTGCTGAGTGACTCATTCCAATGATAGGAGAACTTTTAATTTCGCCTGTTTGCCACAGTTGGGGCTTTTCTTGGGGTTTCATATGCTCGACAAAAGGCGGCCATCAGATTACAATCGCTGTCATCTCGCTGCATGATACATATTTATGACTGTCATGGACAAACATGCTCTCCCTCGAGAGAAGCAGAGCGTCGGCAGTCCTCTCATTTCCTAAGCCTGCCACTTTTAGAATAAATATTTACCCATGTCTGATATTATCCCCTCTTTTGTTACAACCAACATGAATACATTTGATTTGAAGGGGGGGGGGTACATATATTGAATCTCAAATTCTTTGCTGTGCATTTTGTTTAGTGTTTTATTTCACCTCTTATCATTCTATTGAAGAAAAGACAATAAAGGAGTGTGTTCCAGGCTTGGCTTTTTTCAAAATTCAATCCCCTCCTTTAGGACGGTATGGCACTGCCTTGTTAAGAGAGACTGCAATGTGTGCAGAGATATATTATGGATGTGTAAGGAGACAAGAGTGCTATGAGGAGTGCTCTTGATCAAAGGATATCCCCCACCTTGCTTTCCTCATTTTCATGACACATATCCCCCCCCCCCTCTGTTTTTTTCCCACTCTCTCCTGTCAGGTCCTTTTGAGGTTTGGTGCGCAAGACTCGTTAACGAACACTCCCCTCCCCCCCACACATTTTATATTTGTTCTGTCTTACAGCAGCAACTTTAAAACTGACTCTAGACCTGATTTGTGGCAGAGACACCTCAAAAGTAACTTCAAAATAAAATACTAAATGAAATCTCTAACTCAGGGAGACAGATGGAATGTGTCACTGAAATCATAAGTCATTGTGAGCCATTGATGGTGGCTTAATGGCAACCAATGCGGACAAGATAGCGATTGTGACACTTGGCCTCTAATTTCAGTGTAATCATTTGAACAATGAGACACTGATGACCTGTGGGAAACAGCACCGAGGTAATGTGCTTGTTGTATCTGCCAGACCAGGTAAAAGGTCATGTTAAATCACAGCAGCCGCAATTACACACACGCTACACCCAATACACAATTTGAACTTTTAGTTTGGGCTCTTGTTATGAAGCATGCCATACTGGTAGAAATAACCTTCACAGCCATACTGTTTTGATGCACCTGCCGTTGGGAGGAGGAGGAAATATGCTTCCAATGTAAAGAAGAAGCACCTTGTCAGAGCGCTTTACGGTTTCCTTAAAATGGTGGTTGTTAAGGTGGAGGCGGCAGTCACAGCTACCGAGGAAGAAAAGGAAGATGAGGAAGAAGCCCAGTGATTCTCCTCACCTGCAGAGAGGAGCCCCTGTTTGCTTTGTGACAGCAAACAGCACCCCTGCGCTTCTTGATCTCATTAAATAACAGCCCGGGCTTTCTCTCTCTCTCTACCCCAACGCTCTTTTCCTCCGAGCGAAGCTGGCGTGTTGACAGGCAAAGAGGGGTGCGGGCGATTGTAAGGGGCACGAGAGCTAGGTAGAATAGGAAGGGGAGGTGGGGCCTCTTCATTTGAATGCTAACAGGGGCCGATTTGGATACGAAGCGCAGCCTCGATGGGGCGTTAGTGCAGATAAGCCTCCATTCTCAGACTCAGACAAGCAGGCAAATTGCCTGGGCGAATGTGATCGGTGTAACAAGCCCACATGAATAAAAAAGGAAAAAAAAAACACGCTCACCACAGCAAACTTCAGGGAGTTCTCGCTTATATTTTCTCATTATTATCATGAGAAAGGTGCCACAAGAAAAGAGGAGAAAGCGAGGAGCTGAAAAAGTCAGCAGAGCTGGCTTCGCTAAATTACAATGATCCTCGCTGCCAATTAGATCAGTCTCTCTTGCTGGAGTGAAGCTCAGTGAGGTTTAGACTGCAAGGATAATGAGAAAAAAAGGCAGATAAGGATACAGATAGACTGACAGATAAAGACACAAAGTGACACCGAAGCAACGGCATATCAGCACAAACAGAGAGAGAGAGATGACATCTCCGGCTTATGGTGAGGGAAGGAGAGGACACCCCAAAGACCAGCAGGCATTCTGGGGCCCAATTAAAAGAATCCATTATGTTTAAAATGTTTATTTACATGTTTATTAAGATTGCATATTCTAAAATCCAGTTACTACTGCGGTACTTTGGACTCATTCCTGTCAGTCCATCACAGTTGGACCTGGATTTGACAGAACAATCGCTCCAATTCTCCTAATCGCAGGCATGCAGCGTTTGAATAGACACACCTCCTGGAATATCTACACTCAGCAGGTTCACTTCATTTGAATCAGAGGGCCGGCATTGTCTGCCAGTCGGGGCATTGTGACTGGACTACCTGCGGGCCTAATTGTGAATTCATGTGCTGCAGCGATTTCTGGAAACACACCTTCACACATCAAGAGCAACGCATGAACATCATCTTTATGGTGTATTCAGACTGAAGGTAGCGTGACAGCATATAGAGTCAATGCGAAGTGGATAAGAAGAGACACAATTTCACAAAGAGTCTGTGCCTATTTGGAAGATTTATGACTACAGTTCATGAATGTACAAAGAGGAAGAAGAGACTCAAAGAAAAGCAGAGGGGCCTGGAGGGAAAATTATTAAAAGAATTGGAGTGCCTGGTGATTTTGTAGATCAGGCTCAGCTGTGTAACAAAGTCAGGACTGGTACGCTCCACACATACGCTAGCTAGCTACAGCTTAAAGTCTTTACAGTTAAGAGCTTTTGAGAAAATAAACTTGCAAAAACACTTAATTTTCAAGACCGTCAATCTCCCTCATTCACAAACAAGTGGACATGCAAGATTTAAAATTAAAGGACCACTTTGCAGGCATCTAGCAATGAGATTGCAGATAGCAACCAACTGAATACCCCTTGTCTCACTGTCCCCTTCTAAGCATGTAGGAGAAACTACGGTGGCCACAGTCTTGCGAAAAACAGAGTCAGTATTCTGTTTGTTTATTCTAGGCTACTGTAGAAACATGGCGGTGTAATACTCCGTGAAAGAGGACCCGTTCCTTTTGTAAATAAAAACATCTCATTCTAAGGTACCAAAACTTCTTATTTTCAGGTGACAATACACTAATGAAAACATACCTATAAATATTATATAGATCCTCAGAAATGTTACACACTGCCATTCGACATTTAAGTGACTTTCTCAACTCTGTTTGAGCTGCCAATGTAAAGAACTTTTGAAGAACATTTTAAATCAAAGCTGTGGTGAATCTTTTGTGTCAACCACTCTGCCATATTTATCTCTAAGTGTTTTTAATGCATGTATTTTCAATAGAAATGCATTACAATGAAGGAAATGTACGGTAGTTTAATTATGCAAGGTCTCTTTCATTGAGTATTGACATCAGACTCATGAAAAGCACAGAACCTTCAGCATGACACTGAAGAGCAGGTGATGAGGGGTGATGTCTCCCTGAAAAGTGGGGCAGAGGGGTTTTGGAGGATGGGGGATTACAGTGATCCTCTCCCCCTCTCATCTCTCCCCCTGGCAGCCAGCAGACAGCTAGGCAGGTGGGGAGCTTTGCTGCTCTCTGATCCACTGTTTTGTGCTGTAGTTTATTAATGCTTCATTAGGGACAGGGAGCTGTCAGTGCCATGCTGGCTTTACCTGATGCCCTGCCGCCACGGCACCAGCAGCAGCCCAGATGTGTGTGTGGTTGGAGATTGTGTGTGTTCATATATGCCAGTGCACGTTTACATGCAGTCATGGAGTTCAGATAAGTCTGCAAGTGAGTTTGTGATATGTATGCATGTGTATCTGTGCATGCATGCGTGTGTG
>NW_023339707.1:5691056-5699357 GCF_004916995.1 Morone saxatilis
GATCATTTCTGCAGTAAATTGTTGGAAGATTGTGGGAAATATTTCTCTCTGCAGGTGAATTTCACAGAATGAAGTCTTCATGTTGTTCTTAAATTGTTGTGTTCACAAGAGTGCATCTACACACGCACACACACACACACACACACACACTCACACACACTATCCCTTCACTTTCGTTACTGTGAGGCCAATAGCTGGAAGATGATTCTCTGTGTTTGATGTAGTTCTTCAAAGAGCTCCATTGAACTGCAGCTGTTGCTCTCTTTTACACGCTTTGCTGTTTTACCCTTGAGAATGGAAAATGAACCACAAAAAGCCCTCATCATTCTCTAGTTCGCTGGCCACACACTCGCAGTAAAGTAGTGGTGTGTGAGTGTACTACAGTATGTCAGATAGCACTTGTCTGGACAGATTTTAACCTAAACGTCTGCAGTTTGAGACAAGGAACGGGGACTTTAATTGCTACAATTTATTTTGGAAGACAATAATATTTTCCAACCTCAAAAAGATGAATGTTTAAGAAAAATATAAATGACATTATAAATGATTAAAATGTTGTAATGCTGAAAGGTCTTATGATTCCAAAATAGTCAATTTTGTACCGTAGCTGTCATTTTTCAGTGGCACAGGTGGGTTGCTGAAATGACTACACAGATCCTATTTACTCTGCTGAGTGACAGAAAGAAGGCAACACAGGATTAAAACGTCTGGATGTGGCATTTATGACAAACACAGACAAAGATGTACGGGTCTTTGAAAGGACAGTGCACAATTTAAGAAAAAAACACTTAAATTAGCCTTGGGCAGTTACACTGGCAGACTGACAACAACATTGTCAGAACTATTTTATTTGATTTTATGTGTGATAATCTGAATAATCAGAACATAATTTTACAAAAACATACTCCTCAAAGGGGAAATGATCAGGCCCGTCTAAAAAGTCAGTGGTACATGTTTTCTGTCTTGGGTCCCCCTCATAAGAATATAATTTGATACTGATTGGTTGATTGTGCCACATTTATGTTGTGAATCATTACATACAGTATGGATTATGGCGGGAATTGGATTTTGTGGTCTCCATGAAATATACACAGTAAATATGACAATACAAAAGGGTACAGCAGCAAAAACTAAAAATTCAGCAAATACAGAGGAACATTAGCATTCATTTGGAGTCGTGTTATTGGCCATCTGAATTTCATCCCAATATTTACTCTCTTTTAGCTCTGTTTTGGTCTTCACTAACTGCTAAATGCTCAGCTTCGCTCACCAGCTACCCACTAACTTTGTCTGTCTGTCATTTGATGCTGGGTAGGTAGTTCACAGTCAGTTCACCAAAGCATTTTGCTAAAAAGCCTCTGTTGAGCTGTGGGGAACTGCAAAGTTGGGTGATAATTCTTTTTGGGGATCATCACATAAATGACACATTTCATGTAGAAAGAAACTGAAAAAATAATCCTGGATTGGGATTTATGTATTTAGGACAGTTGTGTAAGTGCCATCAGTGCCCCGCTAAGGGACTCTCTGGATGGTTATACATCATGTGTCAAACCATCCGCATAGTTTAAGTGTTACAACTCAGTTTATTTCAGACCTGTAATCCATATAAGCAAGCTCAGAGAGATAAAAGCTAAAAAGAAAAGACATCCAACACTTGCTGATGGACAGTCTCTTTAACCTTGGGGCCTCCCTGTCACCTTAATGGCCTGTGGGAAAAATTCAGTATTACCTATTGGAAAAATGTCAGGGCTTGTACCAGGAGTTGTGTCTCTTAGATTAAGGCTGAGGGCTTTTGAAAGCAGCAAAGAAGATCTTGGTGCCAAATTCAGTCGGGGAGTGGAGTCGGAGATGCTATTAACTGCTCGTTTGTTTACCTCTTTAAGGCCAGGATCACACACAATCAATAATGCATTTATGTTGTTTTAAATTGTTGAGCTCTACACCAGGCCCTGGATCAAATGGAGTGAGATGAAACTCGTTAGACCGAGTTAGAAGATTTAGCATTATACCACAGCTAGGTTCACTGATGAAATCGTCTTCATCGCTAGAACTGCACTGAGAGCAACAGAACGGAGAGATTTTACTTCTATATGCATAATAGTTTAAAAGCTGAATAAATCCAATGTACACAAACTGACAACAAAATAAAAACAGAAAATGCTAAAATTAAACATCCAATGCATTCAGAATGTCATCCTGGCCCTAGAAAGAGGTACAAGGACTCATGTGGGCTAAGTGCCGCATATGCCACAAGTTCCTTTCATTAGCTCCTGATTAACGGGAGCCGGTGGTGGTGGGGAGCCAAAATCAGCACTGATGTGCAGCGAAGCGTTGGCTAATCATACTTGGCCTTTGCCATCAACACTCGCTAATGAGTAATGGCCGCTGGGTGCAATATGCTGTTCAGAGCTGCTAAAAAGTCAGTTACAGTACGTTTTGGTACTTGACGAAAACACAGGCACATCTGTGAGAAGACATACGGCATCCACATGAATGCATGATGAGCTTAAAGTCTGATAATTCGCTCTGATTTATCTCTCTTCTTGACAGTCGCGTTTAAATAAATATATTTAAGAGAACAACTGATGTAAGACCAATTGATGTAATATAGCCATTTCATGGAGGCTGTTCTAAAGTCAGTGGTTACTAACCTGTGGGTCGCAGCCACAAAATGAATGAAAAACAGAACCTACCTGCACTTTTTTAAAAACTGCTGGAGAGTTTTACCTCTTCAAGATTCTTAAAGCTACTGAACTGAAGCAATAAGAGAAGGGAACATCACTAATTGGTTGACAGCTCATACAGTAGTAAGTCATCACTTTTACATTGAAAAGAACTAAAACAACCCAACAAACAACAAGAAAAGCAACAGCATTAAAAACCTCATCACCAGAAAAAAGAAAGCAAATACAAATGCAGAAATAACACAGCAATGTGTGCTTGGCACCAATGATTGAGACTTAATTTAACAAATAACAAAGATCCAGAGGGTTCTAATATGAAAAAGACCAACGTACTGTTTATCAATTTCTAATTTTGCCCCCCTCTCTCTCTCTCTTACACACACACATACACACGGTTTCAATCAGATAAACCCCTCAAATCAGCCTTGCAATATAGGACCCTGTTTAACATGACAACAATTTAATTCAAGCTATTTTGATAAGCCTCTCTGGGAGAGACAGAATGAAGCTGCAGGAGGAGCAGAGAGTACTGACATTAATTCAGAGCAAATAGTAGATGAAAATAACTGGGATTGATTCTCTTCCTTTTCTGGCAAGCATTATTAATGCAGGCAGGCACTGTATTTTTGTGTGTGTGTGTCTGTGTGTATTACTCTAATTGTGAAGAAAATTGTTAGATCTAGTAGTAAGAAAACAAACACATTTCAGGGAGAAACTAAGGTGTATTGGCCTGTCCTCCCAAGCCTCAAAAAGTTAGAATGCAGTTATTGTGATTAGGGTAAACAGTAAACAAAGTCACATTCACATTGTTGCCAGAGAAAATAAGTCATACTATCAGCATCGCCAGTCAAGTGATTCTGATAAACACTATAAAAGGGACCTATTCGATCCTCTGAGACATAGCATTTTAATAGTGTCTTGCTTGTATAATTCCACTATAAACAGGATACTGTTTCAGGACACAGCACACAGAGGAAGTCAAGAAATGGGCATGCTCCACTGCGACAAACAAAAGAAAGGGAAGTCTGTTAGCTGCTGGGTGTAAAAGCAATTCACTGTGAGAGTTTTGTACAAAAATGTGGGTTCTTTTGAAATAAATGAAATCCAGCCAGCAGTATGCAGCCATTAACTCTTACTGTAGGTAATGCAGTTGAGATACAGGTTTTATAAGATGATGGGAAAACTTTCGGGGAGAAACAATAAAATGTTCCTTTTTAAAAAATAGCTAACATGAAGGAATAACAATATTAATTACTAAATAATTAAATTATTTCTAGTGGATAATTTATAAGTAACTACGTTTTTGTATTAGTATCTATAGTCAGTATTTTAATTAACTGTAATTATCTCTTTATAATAGAAACTTTTGTTTTTGCTGGCGGAGTCCACCACTGCCACTTAGCATCCAAATTGCCAATATAAGCTTACATGGGATTCACTAGAAATTATTCATGCATGTACTTCATTGTTACTGTTCGCAAATTATATCTAATTTATGTTACCCTCAAGGTAAACTGATAGTTGTTAACCGTATTAGATACAGTATCACTACACACATATTGGTCTTTCTATGAGACTTTTGGCAGTGGATCAGAATTTAATACAGCAAGGAAGGAATAAAGCAAGAAGGAGCAGTCACAGTAAGCTGTTAGATGAAGAATTACAGAAATCAGGCTGCACACTTCCAACTCCAACTCAAGGTCACCAACTCTGCCCTGCCATCAGTTAAAGCAACTGAGTTAAGAGAATCTTGGGAAATGACTGCAACATTGTTCTGTACTTGCTACTTGGTGGTAAAATGGTGGTAAGTAAATATAGTGCACTACATAGTAATTACCTACTGAGTATCTTTTCTCAGTCCTGGTTGTGAGGACAAAAGCTGGGTTTGTCTCCTCCTACTCAGTTAACCGCATTCATATTCCAACCCAGGTGTGAACAGTATCTCATTAGATCGCTAACATGAGCACCAGCAGGACTCAGGGTCCTGATGACCTGGATGAATAACCACTGCGCTCCTTCATCTCGGCTGTGACATGAGACAATACGAGTTGACTCACAAACACACGTGACAACATCCATGTGGCTGAATAACAACTCGTTTTCATTCGCTGTACTCCAAAGAAGGCGAAAGCTCTGTAAGTTTAACATCTGTTTGCTCATTTTAAATCAGCTGTGCTGGAATTTACAATCAATCTCCCACTGAACACAAGAACCGACTAATTTGTCCTCGACTGCCACAGTGTGAACACAGCATTACTCTGGGGAGTAAATGCAGTTGATGGACGGCCCTTAAATAAGTAACAAGGCAGGAGTGTTTGTGTGTGAGTATACAGTGTAGTGAAGAAAATAGAAATCTTTTAATATGTTAGAATATTTTTTAACTATACACCGTGCCATAGACTCCAGTGTCATCATTATCTCGCAATAATAACGAAAGTTACAAATAATTTGTGTATCTGCCCCATGATTCCGATCCACTCCACAATTTAATGGGTTCTTCTTTGGCCCGTAATACTGCTGATGAACAAATAAACAAACAGCCCCAACATGGATTCCATAATCAGTGTTCCTCCTGGTGGATAGATAAAGGTTTTGCAACTGGTTTCCACACATGGTGCTCAGGGGTATTTCAAGGTGACGCTGCATTCAGAACTTCATCAATAGGTGAAGCACATACCAACCAAGTGCAGATGAGGGACCCAGTGGGGATCAGACATGGATCAGACGGGGCCCCATCACAGACCCATTTTAGACGGTTGCACTGTAAGTTAATGAACTGATGCAAATAACTTTAAGCTCCCCACACACACATACACACACACAAACACACACACTTACATATATATATATACATATATATATATATGTATATATATATACACAAACGTACAATAGAAACCAAGCCAATACAGAGACAAACAGATATTTTTCTGAAATTCAGCTCTTGACAGTTGTCGCCATTCTTGTTCCACACAAATACAATAAAATATCCACTATTGTCTGCTGAGCTGGTAGTTATCCTCATATTTTCAACACCACTCTGCTTTTATTTTCACTCCTTTCCATCTCTTCCAAAGTATACGCAGAGAAAATAACAAATAACGATGTATTATTCAGGAGAAGCCAAATGCATAAATACATTAAAAAGTCTCAAAACACAACCCCTTGTCTGGTATTAAGCAGGTGCGTATGTGTGTGTGTGAGTGGATATGGATGTGTGTATGTGTGTAATCAGTGTTTTGCCTGCAGGTTTTAGAGAGGTGAATGCTGGAGAGACAGAGACAGAGAGAGAGAGAGAGAGAGAGAGCGATGAGGAAGACAGGATTTGTCTTACAAGTATTAGTGGTCGCAGGAAAGTGGAACAGCGAGTAAAGATGGATAGAGGATTCCAGCAAAGCCCATTATCATCTCTTTATATGTGTGTGTGAGTGTGTGTGTTGAAGGACGATAACAAGAACATATATTTTTCAATCTATCAGTTTGCAAAATGCCTACAGTGTGTGTATATTTCACTAAGTATGCCTGCGTGAGTATGTGTGTACATCCATAGGGGTATAAATAGAGCATCAGTGTGCGCACACACACACACACACACAGTCAGTCTGTCAGGTTCTGCATGTTATGGTTATGAATACCAAGCAAGAGTCAATGCCCCTGGGAAATGAAAGCACGAAAACCGAGTTATTTACAATGACCTCTCGCCCTGTGTGTGTGTGTGTTAGTGTGTGCGTACACATAAATGTGTTCAGCAATCACCCCGGAGAAATTTGATTACTCTCTGTGTTGTGTGTGCGTGCGCGCATGTTACTACTGATGAGAGTAGCAGAAAGACACAGAGAAAGACATTGTCTTAAAATCTTATGAAAGCGATTGGAAGAGGAGGGAGGGGCCGAGAGAGGACGGCAGAAAGTGAAGGAGAGAGAAAGAAGTAAGAAGTGCCAAGAGCGTGACAGAGTTATTTTTGGCTGGTCTAACAGCGAGCAAATGAAGGAGAGGTGGAATGAGAGAGATGTGAAAAAGAATGGACTCGAAAGAAAGAGTGAAAAGGGAGGCAGGAAATCGGGGATGAAAAGAGAGATGAAGGGAGGAAAAGAACAAGGGGGGATTAGAGGAGGGAGTGAGGAGGAAAGGGAGGTAAAGGCAAGAATGAAATTGGCGGGATAAAACCAAGGAGGGAGATAAAGGGAAAATTGGAGGAAGATTGGAGAAAGGAAGAGAGAAAGGAATGAGAGGGGGGAAGAAGGAAAGCAGAAAGGGCAAAAGGAGGTGCAGAGGTAGAGATGAATAATCGTCAGTTAGACTGTGCAGAACACTGTTATCTGCTCCGGCAAAGCCAAAAGTCATCTCCACCATCTACAGCTATTACCACCAGTCCATTGTCACCGGGGGCAACCGGGCGTGTCGCCGGGGTAACAAAAGAGATCGTCAGAGCATAAGCAAAAAAAGAAGTAGAGGAAAATGAAGAAGAGGAAGTGGAAGGGGAAGAGGGTATGTAAAGGAGGAATAAAGCAGGTTGGCTTTCATCCTGACTCTCCAGCGCTGCTCCAGAACGAGGCTTTTGCTTGCAGGAGATTTCCTGTAACCTTCCCTCCCAGCCAGCTTTGGGCCCTATGAGGGGATAAATCAGGGCTTTACCCAGCCCAGCCCAGACACCTTAACAACCAGCCAGACCAGCACCAGACAAAAGACAAAAAGTACAGCTGGGGTAACAAGCTCAGGCCAGAGATGGTTTTAGCATCTCCAGGGAAAGGTCTCCTTTCAACAATAGTTCAGAAAAGACTTTGATAAACAACAGGTGAACAGGATATAGTGTACCATTTGATTGGGCTACCAAATCATTCTCAAATAGATTTTTCTGCCATCTCACATAACAGTTTTTGTAAAAGAGTGCACTGACAGAGGGAACACACATATGTTGCACCTCAGATTGCTAGAAGATTAGAGGAAAACCCGACATAAGGTGTCTTAGTAAGGTGTCGTATGATTCACATCATTTTCATACTCATCAGACCACTCGTTGAGTCTTCCTGTCCTGTATAGGGGTGTCTGAATTTGTTATTCATTTATTCAGGTTTTCCTTTCAATTTCCACCATCTAAATCATCCAACACGCAAATGACACAACACAGTATGTTCTGCAAAAAAAACACTTTGCACATGTACAGTCAATCAATTCTGTATTTCTGCAAGTATATCTGAGTCAAAAAAAGGGCTCACAAATAACAACTAATGTGCTTCGGCAAATACATTTAGGAGAAAACAAAATCGTTGCTGGAATTATATTTACTTTTACATCTTGTCTCCCACATGTATTTTACTAAAACCCTCATGATTTGTGTAAAATACTGAAAAAGTCTATGTATCCCATCTTGTGTATTGAGGCAGCATTGGCTTTTTATTAGTATTTAAGACTGCAATCTTACCAAATATTAACAAAGTGCTTTGAGTTTTCAAAATGTAAAAATGTTAATCATGCTTAGTTGCCAGGAGAGGATACTGGAGGGAAAATAAATCCAGATACAGTGAACATTTTGCAGATATTTTCTTTATAAATATTTCCTCATTAGGTTGATAGAAAATGTAATCTTGCCGGTGTTGTGCTCGCTGCGACACATATT
>NW_023339707.1:5699368-5699720 GCF_004916995.1 Morone saxatilis
GAAAATGTAAATTATTTGTATGTGAGACAGGTTTGATCCTTTCAAGTACGTAATAAATACAGAAAATGAATTCAACTGCATCAAATCACTGAACGGCACTGAAAAGTTCAATATAGATTATAACTGAATACCTCGGGTTGCACCACATTTTATATGCTTAAGATGGAGAGGTTCACATCCTCCTCGTATTGGGTCTGACTGCCTGCAGTATGTTAGAGCAGACAGAGCAGCAGGTGTGGAGTACTGATGCCTTTCTCCTTTCACTGTGAGGACACAAGAGTGTGTCGGTGCTGGAGAGATAAAGCCCTCTCTAAAGCACACACAGAGTGAGAGATAGAGGGAGAGAGAGAGA
>NW_023339707.1:5699736-5709930 GCF_004916995.1 Morone saxatilis
GAGAGAGAGAGAGAGACACTGATAGAGTAGGGGAGGAAGCGGGCCGTGCTCATGGCCAACTCTCTAGAACACACTCACACAAAATCAATCTCCATTGATCACTCTCTCGAACCCCAGTCACCTCACTCACACACACACAAACACACACACTCCACTTTTTTTGCATTACTTGTTGCAGTCCTTCAAGAAAAAAAAAGTAAAAAAGAAAAAAAGAAAGAAAGAATGAAAACTCCATGTTCCACTAGAGTGGCCACACAAGATGAGTTCTGCAGCACTTCTGTGGCTCTCTCTGGGAAAGGGAGTGTATTTACCACTCTGCTCCAAGTTCAATATTAGGAGAGCCAACATGGTGCACGTTCCCCAGCTGATTGTAGCGTGTGCATGCCCATACACACACACTAATATGGACACACACATACACACACAGTTGCCCAAATGTCTCTTGTCTCTCTAAACCAGAAAGTGCTTCTGCTGGCTGTCTCTCTCTCTCTCTGTCTCTCTTTCTATTTCGGCCTCCGAGTTCTTTCTTTTCATAACTGACCGCCTTTTCCTTCTCGCCTTGTGTTGTTATCAGACACTCCTGCTGGGCCAATTTAAACGCGGCTTCTCCTTTTAATTTCGATAATATCAGAGGCCATTATCTGCTCACCGCCTGCCTGCTTGACCGCCACAAATGCAACCCCGCCCATCCCAAATCATCCATCTAGAACAAAAGGAAGATAATGAAGAAGCTGGCGCAGAGCTGGTCTGAACCATTAAGGTCTAGGTTATGTGAATATTAGAGCGGAGCACTGGGGGCAACTAAGTGCCCACGCCTCAACGTTGTGTAGGTGATTTTCTCCTGCCCTCAGGGGGGGGGGAGTTACCTTGGCACTTAACTGTTGTAATAGTCAGTTCAGTGTTTTAGAGCGAGGTGCTAAATGAACGTGGTTGAATGGGATTTTTCCACTGCTATGCCAAACTGAGCTAAGCTGAACCGTGCAGTCGGAGGAGTGGGAATATATGGGCATCTGTCAATAGGGGAGGACTGGGAACAAACAAGCCACTTATTTGGAGTAACAACATCAAGTGAGCACACCCAATATGTTGGTAAAAAAAACCCTCATTGCACAGGAAAAAGTGCAGTGGGACAATTTACAGTTTACCTTCCTTTTCTCCTCAAAATGAATTAGGCTAACCTGATCATGTGACTGCTCATACGTCCTGCCTCATTCGACTGTGTTTTAGTTTAGTTTAGTTAGTTTCCTATCCAAAATCTCAACAATTTACTTGAGTGAGTACAGATGAATATTGCTTATGGAATTTTCCATTAACATAGGCCGATTTCCCTGCAAGACTTTCACATTTTCATCTTCTGAGTCTGAATTGGGCTTAAGAATAAGAGGAAGATTGTGTTATTTCTTCTCTTAAAAGTTACACAGTCTCGCTTTAAGTAAGTACCAAAATGCTCACATTGTAAAATGTAGAGGTGTCAACAAGCTGCAGATGTCAGGGTTGATACTCCTCCTCTTTGCAAAAACATACCCCAAGTCTTAGACTTGTATTTAGTGCTAACAACATGCTCCATATAACTCCAGTCCCTTTAAAAGGGGGATAATCTGTGAGAAAAAAAACTTCTTTTGTGGCTGCACTCCTGAGTGCCAGATAAGACTCCCGAGTTGATTTGAATTGGACATGACGGCTTCTCAGAACGGTAGCCAATTCACTTACCCCAATGAAAAACCGCCATTCAAATCGAATGAGTCAAACGAGGCTTTGCACAAAAGCACCAATCCAACCGCCCACACTATTCTTAAAGTTAAAAGCTCTCCCATTCGCTTAGCTCTCTCTCCTCTCGCACCATCACCCGCTCTTCCTTCTTCCCATCTTTGCCTCTCTCTGCCTCCATCAGCTCTGACAACTCCAAGCCAGAGTGACCTGTCCAGACCCTCTGTACTGGTTGAATTTATTGGAGGCAGAAAGAGAATGAGAACCTGTCACTCGGCTTCCCCTGACCTCCTAACACCCCGTCTCTCTCTTTCTCAGACACACACACACATACATCCTGGCAGACATGCATGTATACCATACTGCACTCTGGCACCTATAGTTCTACCTACAGTACCTGTATAAACATATAAAGTACAAATGCAAATATTCTTCAGTTCAAATATAAATAAAAGGTATAAACGTGTCTTGATTAATATTAAACCTCAGCTTACAACTTGGCTGAACCTTCCTTTGAATCTTTGGTCGGCTGCCCTTCTGAATACTGTCTATTGACAAAAGTCCATTTGCTATGTGTGGGAGCTTTAACAAGGCTGCTTCAATAAAAGGTAAACAAACCTACAGATCACAGCTAGCTAAGCGGTTGGCACCTACTTGACTATGTCTGCTTGTATTGAGTTCACTGGCACACACAATGCAACAAGAAATAAACAGCACTGGTGAAAAAGGATTGCAGAATTTATAGATGCAGTGTGGCCTGCAAAATGTTAATGTTAATTTGTCACTTCAAAACATAATATCTAGATTTCCATTTAATACATGAACTGGTGACTTACAGATTAGACTTTAAGGTCACCTGCATCAGTACCTGGTGGCTTATTCAGCATACGGAGTCTGCAAGCTCTGGGCAGATCCACCAGTCAAAAGAATGTAACCTTTGCAGATACAGTTCTAAAACTAGCCATGTGCGCTTTGGCAAAGTAAAGAGTGACTTACACTCTCCACCTTTCTCACAACAGTTACCATTTTCACTCAAAAGTAGATAAAGTAAAGATAGGAAAACACACTTCTTCACTGTTTACCTTCTTACAGTTCAAGTACATAAGGCGGTAAGTCTACTGTGATGGACACCATGCACTGATTGCAGATTTAACCTTTTAAATAGACTAAAGACAATAAAACATCCAGAGCACACTTGTCTCCATTTCACACTCGCAAGAGCTCTGTGTTCTTTTCAAAGGAGCCAGATTCACTGGTTACATGGAAAAGCTGACATAAAAATTGCCTTACCATTAGCATCAATTATACAGGCCTATTTAAAATGCAGGCAACGGAAGAATGAAAAAAAACAGCTTTTGACTCCTTGTTGCAGATGTGACGTGATAACAGCAAAAGTCTCTGTTCTGGTACTGAGCATGCAGTTATTATCAGCAATACTATCATTAGTATCATCATTATTATTATTTTTTACTTTAATCTTTTTTTGCAAGTGACTGCCTGCTGTTGTTGCCAGGGGTAATTATGGTGCCTCTGTTGGCCTTAACCCTCCATAAACCGTCATTACAGCACTCACACTACTTTCTCTCCCTGGATTTAATCCTGTATTCTGTTCATCCATTCACTCACTCAATCACTCACTCACTTGCTCTTGCATCCCCCTCGTTCTCTAAATGTTTCATGGCTCATTCCTCTTTCGACATTGTTCCCTCCCTCGCTCTCCAGATGCCTCTCCACTGTACTCTCTGTTCCTCCTGTCTCTCTCTCTCTGTCTTTTATATCTCTTTATTTCCTCTCTGCCAGTGGTGAGCGGTCACCAAGCTTGTTATTAGTGCCAGGTCCAAGCCAGCACTGTAATCAGACCCCTGGAATTAGCAGTGGGCCCACACTGGCAGGCGGGCACGACGCTGACAAAACACTATAGTTATTATTGAGGCTGCTGCAATGTTGCAGCTTTGGCAGGAATCCGCCGCTCCCCTCAGAGCCCTGGATCTTGATGGGCTTTGCTAAAGAGAAGCAATGAGAGGTACAGCAGGAGTGCAGGCACCCACCAGGGGCTAAGGGATAAAATACACTCTGGATGGCTACCAATGGGAGCAGTGAGTGGCACACACTCTGTTTGTGAGGGTGCAGGTGGCGCTTAAGCGCTGGGAGCGTAGCCATATTGGAAAGACAATAGATTGGACATAATGGGAACGTGTTTCAGTATTGGGGGATAAAGATAGGAAGGGAAAGCCTGTTGTATTAGGATAGGGTGTAATAGAAATCCATTTACTTGACAATAACAAGCAATTTAGCGTCACTCAGAGACTTACAGATTTGTGTTAGGCTGATTCAGTCCCAAATCAAAACAAAAACCAGATCAAAATGTCTATTATTTCATCTAAACCTCCACATTCGCCATGCTTTGAAGGACCAGTGTGTAGGATTTAGTGGCATCTAGTGGTGAATTTGCAAACCAACTGAATACTGCTCTCAAAAAACTGTGCTGTCAAGAAACTGTGCCCGCAAAAAATCCAAAAGGCCCCATTTAGAGCTTGTATTTGGTTTGTCCATTCTGGGCTACTGTAGAAACATGGCGGCCCCTTCCTCTATAGATAAATGATTCTTCTTTTTTTAGGTGATAATACAGTAATGATAACCTAAATGTTACAAAGCAGCAAACCTATACTTCATGGCTTTTAAATTCAAACTCTCACAGAGGTTTAATGTGGTCAGTCTCAGATTGTTTTCTGAAATATTGTAGATTAAGTGGACTTCTGGGATTGATCTTTTCTGCATCAAAGGCACCAATTTGATCTCTAAAAATGTTCAGACACTCTATATACTAATGTTAACACTTCAAAAGCATGTTCTGACATAAAAAAAAATGCTGCTAATGCTAGAAGTTTTTGAAGAATAATATCAATATGTTTAGAGTGTGGTGTTCATAAATAAATACAACAGAGCAGATGAACGGTCGACTCAAACTTTTCTTCAAATGTACAACTTGTGTTCTTTTTAACTATGAGCACACAAAGTGTTTAAATGTTAAACGTTAAATTGACATGACTATCTCTATGAGTGGTTGGCTGGTTGGTAGATAATGGTACTTACAGCAGGGTCCCTTGCGCAGCACCTTGATGCGTCGCTGTGAGGTGCACTGAGATTTCTCCAGCTCGCACTCGTTGCTGTAGGTGGACGCATCCGAGCCGCAAACAGGCGCCACCAAGGATGGACATTCCATTCTCTTGCAGATACACTCTGCCTTGGATGGATCAGTCTGGTCACGCTCACATACAGCGCCAAAGCCACACAGCATGCCTCTGCAGCCTGCCGGACAAGAAGAAACAAAGGAAGAGGTGTTAAGATTGATATAAAACACAAATTCAAGGTCAGTCACAGCAGATCAAGGCTGAAAGCATGAACTGATTTCATATGCACAAATCTATTCAACGTGTTTCCCTCAAGTTTTCATGAGTGAATGCAAAGAAAGTTTATATTGTAACACCAGACAGGCGTGTCTGAACAGACTCATCTCAATATGCGTCAGCCATTGGGGTCTTTGTGCAGAACTCTACACAGTTCAGCAACACAAATGCATCAGGGATTAAATGTGATCCTGGCGTAAAGCAAACAGATGCTCTCAATTCATTCAGGGAAAATCTGTCCACCCATGCAGAGCAAGCACAGTGTGTTGTTGGGAGTGCTGAGCCCATTGCAGAATTTGGAAAAGCTTCAGTGTTCGAAATTTTAATAAGTCAGCAACAACATTAAAATCAATCTACAGGCCGCAGGCTGATACACAGTCTTGGACAGTTTGTTTTCAACCTCTGAGGAGGCTGCATTCTTTGAAACATCAATGATCCACCGTTCAGCAAAACATGGAGGGACAGCAACATGAAGAAAAACCAAGGTTAGCCAACACTTCAAGGCTGCACAAGTCAGGCTACAACAACTCATAAGACTTTGATCCTAAACTTCCCACTGATTCATTGGCTTTGATCAAGTGTGAAACAGCAAACCATAAACTTTGTCAGCGGCTGCTGAATGCACAAACAAACAGGGAGTACCTGTGTGCGTATGTGCTCGAGTGGTGTGTACATAACATCAACTTAGAGAGTAATTGACCCGTGTTGTGGCAGCTACAGCTGCTGTGGCTCTGCGCCCACTTTGAGGGCTGTTTGGCAGCCAGCTGGCATGACGTCCTTGCCTCAGCACTGGGGGGCGTTAAAAAAGATGCCAAGCTCTCACAGGTAGCCAACCTGATCGTAAGTCAGTGGACTAAAGCGCATAAAAATCCACTCAAAAAAACAATTCTTGGTTGGAGGGGCGAACCACCAGTGTCACTGCTGAGGATATACATGTCACACACTCACACACACGTGCACACACACAGCTATTTCTTATCGCTGGCTCTCAGGCCAGGACTGAACGCAAAGCAGCATGTCCACTTGGACTTGCTGGCAGATGGCTTTTGCGGTACTGTGATAGACATACACACACATATACACAAACTCTTTGTGTGCAGCATAGACAACTGGTCCAGCATCTGCCCAAGGCATCTCATTCAGTCTCTCTCCTCATACCGAAGCACAGTGCGTGAATGTGTGTTTGTGTGTGTGTATGCGTGTGTGTGTGTGTGGAGTGACAGGCGAGGAGGCTGTTTTTGACTTGCCCACTGTTCCCTGTGGGAGAGCGCCTGACAGCTACCTGAGCTCACTCTCTTTTGTACCAGGGGAAAAAGAAGCATGTGTGTGCGAAGCTATCCATGAATGCATCTGTATTTCTGACAGAGTATGTGTGTGTGTCTGAGAGGTGTAGGCATTAGGTGTCTCACACACACAGACACACACGTGCACACACACATACCAGACACAGCCCAGGTGCTACCATGAAGCTTGTCATGACTGGCGCCACTGCTCTGCAATCACGCTTCACCTAATGCTGTCTGAGTGTGTGTTGTGGTGTGTGTGTGTGTGTGTGTGTTGTGTGTGTGTGTGTGTGTGTGTGTTTGTGCATGTGAGTGTTAGTGGGTGGCTCGGAAGCGAAGCCATGCAAGCAGAGTGACAAGAGGTGAAATTCAATCGAAATGTGTCAGATGTGTACAAGAGAGAGGGAGGGTGTCTGATCGTATGACAGGGTAAAATAAAACACAAGACACTGAGGTTGCAGGTGACCTAAGAATGATTTCACAGTTTTAAATGTTTCTGCTGTGTTTCTTAACACTATTTGTAACACCAGTATATTCTAGTGAAATCATAAAACAAATACTATTAATATTGTCATTCAAATAACTCACAAAAAATACAGATTGTAAACACTGACAGTGAACACACCACCTAAAGAGAGTAAAAAACATGAATGCCAGCAGTGGCTTGTAACCAGATCTCTTCTGAGATGTTTTCCTATAAGAAAATCTCAGTCTAGCCTCGAGCATAGCTGAGTGACAAAAGACTGACACCAGAGCTGAGGGTTCTGTCAAAGTGAAGGTAAGTAAGTGCTAGCTCTGGACCGAGTGTACAAACTGCATACTTATGTACTGGGAGTTTTTTCCTGCGAGAAATCCTCCTGGTACTTAAGCAAAGTTAAATGTGACACTTCCAGTCTCTTAAGAACAGAAAGAAAACCTTGGTAGTTAATATGAACGGCGTTATCTACCATGGCTGAAAACAAAAGTACATCACTCGAAAAAAAACATTGTAAACAATAAACTTGAACAGTGCTGGCCCTGGCTCAGTTTGATTGGCAGGTGATCTCTGGGAGACCAGAAACAATAATAAAAACAGCGAGAATCCTGTGGACATGTCCTGGAGACAAATAGACATTATTTTACAAAAACAATTGTGATAAAACGTAATCTTCAGGAAGCCAATGTTAAGCTTTTTCCACAACTGTGTCCTGCTACTGCATGGTTTGGCACTAAAACGAACACAGACAAGCATTTACACACAGTCATCCATTTACATATTAGTGTACCTAGTAGGAATGGCTGACTGGATGAATACATCCAAGTATTCAAGTCAAGTTTTGTTGTTTTATGTTTCTAATTCAACAGTCTTTTTGTATGTGTCGAGTTTGTTGTAAAAGTGTATTTTAACGATTAGTTAACAACCAATAAGCTAGTCTTAGTTTGGTAAAAGTAAGAAACTTGAATTCAGATGGTGAACAGTTATATTTTTGTGTTAAATAAGGAAAACGGGTGTAAGAATATTTCCTTTCTTGACCTTTTGCGATGTTATTTGGTTTATTTTTTGGAACATAGCAAACTTGCCGCTCGCAATTAGGTAGCACAGTCTCTACGGTTGACGGAACAAGCTAGCAGCAGCTAGCATAAATGCTTAAAATCTCACTGAGTCATGCCCATTTCCTGTTTGCCTCTTTGATGAATTAAACAATGAATGAGATGTCCACACTTGGTGAGAAGAAAGATAGAAACAAAGATTATTATTATGGTGGTTGATTCATTCAAATGAAAGCCGTCCTGTGCATGACTGTACCACATTAGCATGAGTGGGCTACTCTGGCTGCCACCTGGCAAATTGCTCACACAGATTAATAACACAAAAATAATGGTGGCTATTCCATGTACATTAGTTTTCACTAGTTGTACTTAATGAAATGGTCAGTGAACGTCAGACCTAATGGTTCGAGTTAAAATGTATGTAATTCACAGAAAATGTTCATTTTAGTTTTACAGCCATTTCTTTGGTTATAAATGCTCACTGCCAACTATTTTTTCAGGTCCCAGGGTTTCATGGCCTGTAAATGTGTCCACCAGCACTGTTCCTCAGGGATTATTTAAAGGCCTAGCTTCGAAGTCTCCTTCATTTTTAACAATTCCAATGAACCAATAAAGATCAGGAATTTTCCATCGGGATAAAAATGTATTGGACTACATTGATTCCCTATGTGCTGATTGTCCCTTACACGAATACAGTTTAAAGAAGGTCTCCAGCATTGAGACAGGGACTTTAAGTATAATTTTCTTTATATTATGGAAGCTGTGACACATTTAGAAAGGTCCTCAGTACAACACTATATATTTTTATGTAGGTATAGCCTATTAAGAGAGTTCAAGCCACTTTGCTCTGAGGTAGGCACAATGCCATCCGATAACTTAACCTAAAACCCTACGCAATGAAAATCAATTTCTGGTTTTGTGCTATAAAATCTTGCACCGTTACAGACACTTAATAGCAGTTTAAAAACATGGTCCTTAAGTGCATGCAAAGGTGTTTGCTTTTGTTAACAGAATTGAACAAGCACACTTAATTTCCACACAATTTCCAGCATGAATGTAATTCTTTGTGCAAAGCAGAGCAATACATGTGTGTCTATGCAGGTGTGTCACCGGTCTGTGTAAGGGTAAGGGAAGGTAATCTCCAGCCCTGCAGCGTTAACAGCTTCATTTCCATGCTGTTTTTTTTTTTTTTCGACTGGAGGCTGAAGAAGAAAATCCCATTGGGGAGAAAAGACAGCATGTCCAGCTTGCGCTTGTCATGGCATATGTCTTGTCCAGGTAACACTACATCCTGTGTTTGGACGGTTCATCTATTAAATATGACATGGTGTCAGAGCCTCAAGGATGCTCTCAATGCGTCAGTGGGTTGCGAAAGGAAAGGGATCGCGCCGCCGTGATTAAAGCCGCAGCCAATAAATGTCACGGTTAAGGAGTTGAAAGAAAGTCTAACATAGTTCTCTGATGGCAATATTCCACTGATTCTATTGCCAGTGCTGATGCTTGAGGATTCAGTAGGCACTATGGCGATAAACATTTCAGTTCATTTCTTTAGTAGATCAAAGCACATGTCATTGTGCAAAAGAATAAATTCTTTTTTGACCATTTCACAACAACAACACAGTTGACATGGTGCTTTCAAATCCAATCCCAGTTTTAAATGAATATTTGATTCCACTCATGGTGAATGGAAGATACACATTTCATCATTATCCTTGCAACATTTTGTGCTAGTTCCTAGCTAAGATTCAGACGGAATCAGACAGACACAGATTCAATACATATGCCCCAAAACCAGTAGTTCCTATTACTTTGAGATTGTTTCTACTCTGTGAAGAAAATGTCCCCACAGCCTGTGTTTGTGGTGAAATGCTCTATCAGTTTCATTGTTTTCCTGCCTTGTTGCATTTACCTCAAACAAAGTGAAAAGGAGAGAAATGGACTGTCGTGGCAAGCATGAAAGCGTTCAGACCCAATAAGGCTTGACAGAATCGCCTTGACAAACTCAAAATGGCTACTTTAGGGAAGGAACACTATTCTCTGCAGGAGGAAGGGGGGGGGGGGGGGCTGTCATGTTTTTGAATTATTTCACAGCAGTCCGGTATGCTTCAGCTGGAGAGGAAAGGAGATGAGAACAGGGAAGGAAAGGAAAGGTATGCATGAATAATTAACAGTCCTGAACTTTACATGGCTGACAAGAATAGCGGCTGAATTATCCGGGACAGCCGGGGCAGTGACACACAAATGGCAAACGTGTTGAATAACCCGTT
>NW_023339707.1:5709954-5710269 GCF_004916995.1 Morone saxatilis
AGGTGAAGTCAATTGTGCCGTAATCAGATTAAATCTGCAAGCGGTGGTTTCCACATTGACTGATGACCTACAGACTGTCAGGAAATCAGGAAACGGAAGTTGATGGAGGGAGATACAGCTCGGTGCCATCGAAGTGACATCACATTAATGTTGAATGAGTCTAAATTCATTACGCTCTAGCACTCCTGGGGGACATCTTCCACTTACCTACTAATAAAGGGAACCTTTCTTTTCAGCTGACGCTAAGTAATACAGATGTGTTCTTCGGCCGGCCGGCTTTTAACAGCCCTGTCTTCTCTCCCTCCTTCTCTCTCT
>NW_023339707.1:5710369-5713745 GCF_004916995.1 Morone saxatilis
GTGGTTTATATATGCACACACACACACACACACACACACACACACACTCACGCACGTGCAGCTTCTCCACCACCCCCACATTAAACTCCTTTACTACTTTTAAAAAATGAATCTTCAGTTTTCATTTGCTCTGATCATGCAGTTCTCTCCATCACTTTCCTGCCGTTAAATGCTGTGGGGTGAGAATCTAATTTGGAAAATCTAATTCTCTCTCACACTGTGGCCGTGCACAGAGGCTATAGGTGTGCTGTGTAGGTGTGGAGAGCAGCAATGGATCGGTGCAACATTGATCAGCAGTTGCAAAGAAGTTCCTTTCCTCACCCTGTCGATATGATTATTTACAGCAGAGAGTCCAGAAGTGATAGACTTTGCCAATGCAAAAAAAAAATACATTAAGAAAGAAACACAATGGTGGGCAGCAGTTACACCTGGTAAAATATAAGGGAAAAAGCAACCCTACAAGGCTTCTATAGATCTCTGGATAGTGGTCCTCAGGGGACCAATGGAGTCAATCATTGATCGCACTGCAATCATACAGCACCCAGCGTGAAATAAAGAAAACATCTGCTCACAAAGGAACACTCCACCTTACCAGCTCAATATAAGACAATCGCCTCCTTAAACCAGTTAAATGAATAAAAGAGGGTGAGGCAGGGAAAGATTGGAGACTCTTTCAAAGGATTTTCAGAAGAAAAACAACTTTTCTCTTGTCCTGTTTTTTCTAACGCGCTGTTCTTATCAGGGCAACAGCAGAATGAATAAACTGACGAAAACAAACTGTAAAGAGCTATTAGTTTATTTTTTCTGTGCCTTTAGCTGCAGTTCTCTGCTTGAAGACGGAGGGTTTAGAGGGTGTATGTCTTTGTGAGTGTGTAGGCTGGTACAGTATTTTCTCATTCCCTCACTTAAAGGGGGCAATCAATTTCTCTGTCCTCCTGCTTGCTGAATGTAACACACACACTCGTACAGCTGAGCGCCTGGGCCCTGACCTGGCTAACACGCAGTATGAACTTATTTACCAAGCGGCCGCTTCTCCTCCTGCATGAGTCTACGCCTTTCCAGAAAATGAGAGATAAAGTTGGAGACAGAGAAAGCCAAGATGGGAGGGAAAGCAGGGGGGGGGATGCATGGGGAGCTTTTATTAGAAGAGATACTGTATGGGAGAAAGAAAAAGAAGTGAGGTAAGGTTAAAGTGAAATATGAGTTGCAGAGGGAAAATACCTCAAATTCAAATCCCTCCTACTTTCTACACATTTGCTTCATTCAATCCAGCAAGTCAAAGAAATCCTCACCAGCTGCAAATACTCTGAAGGCTGTGGCATAATTGATGCAGAAACAATTTCCCCTAGGTTCTTATGAACAAAAGGAAGAAAGAAAGCTCCAAATGTGCACCCACCCACTGTGTATCTACAACTGGCTTCTAAAACAGCATAATTAGTTGTGCTCATCATCCTTATTTAGATCTCTCTATCGAAATCAATAGTTCATAACTTAAATATATGGTGGCTCAGAGTGTTAGAGGAGATGTGCTTCTTTAAAACTAATCCATCAGCCTTATATTTCCCTGCTGACTTTGTTGCTCAGTCACCTCAGCTACTAGTGTTGTTACTGCTCTGAGAATTTGCCATTGCTATTTCTAGTCTCCCTTGGCTATGGTTACTTTTATCATTTTAATGAAGTCCCACTGGCATTAAGAGTAAATTTAAAAAAAAAAAAAAACATACAAAAGCTACAGTAAGCACACACAAATATGTATGCGGGTTCATTTTCTTTTTTAGCTTTGTTGTAAGTATGCCAGCAGCTTTACACCCACAGACAAGAACTAAGGTGAAATAGTTAAAGCTGTTACAATGTGGTTAAGACTGTTCTCCCAAGGAGAACAACAGCAGTGCCCCAAAACAACATATGTTTAAGTCTGCATAGGGAGGAGGTCGGGGTGGTTGGATGGCTCAACAAAACATTGGACACGGAAGACTGCAATTGGTTTCCTGTTTCTAACCAACAGTCAACATTTTTATTTTTTTTATTTATTTAACGTTTTAAGCATGACCACAATTGTTCCAAAAAGGGCGTAAGATCAGAAACGATTTTACCAGTATGTGTCGTTCTAGAGGGCATGGACAATCGACATATTTTGTTGTTCAATTTGGAGAACTTGTTGGTGCTGACCGTGGGTCATTTTTGCCTTTTTTTAAAAGGAAAGATTGGGGAAAATGCTAAATGTTTTGTAATTCTTGAATATCAGCTCTTCACCATCCAAATGTCATCACTGGGGAAAGTTTAAAGCTGACTGAGTTTTCCTTTAATTAATCGGGTTCAATCAACTAGCTTTTCTTGGAGCAAAGCGGTATCCGTTTGTCACCATTTGCCTACTTTCATCAACTTTAAATGCACTGGTACAACCTCTACATTTGATTTTTATTAGATTTTTTGGCATTCAAATCATGTGGCAAATGCATTTTTCATACCAACTTGGGTGTGAGAAGTCATTCCAAACCCTGGAGCAGTTTTCCCTTTTGTTCACTTTGTTTGGCCATATGAGAACACAGTGATTGCCAAAGCAATTAGACTGAGACCTTGTTGAGAGAGGTTTCAAAATATGTTTCAAAATGAACCCCAGAGCTGTGGATGGTGTGCGGCAGCGTGATCAGTCTGCGATCCAACCCTTACACAGAGGGTATTCGCAATGGGTTATGCACTCTGTGATTTATTGCTAATCTGTTGACCCATGTTAATTTAGCCAGGAAGACAATCTCCTCCTAAACCTAGTATGGGATCAATAAAGGCCTCAATAGGGTTATGATTAGTTATGGTTCACTTATAATCTGGCAGTGCAATAAACCAACACCTAACTACTTGCACACATACAATATGGGTGTTGAAATGTCTTGACAGCCATCACCAGCTACATGATCAAACTTCCAGCAGCTACATCTTGCAAAATGATCATCCTTTTCTCTTTTATTCACACTATTTTTTAGGTCTCAGAATATAGCAGGTGCTGCGTCTTCATAAATCAGGCCTAAAATATGACAGCTCCTGACAGCTTAGAACATCTGCCTAATCACGCTTGTTATGGGAGAAAAATACATGAAGGGTATATGAGTAAAACCCTCGGTTGTTTGTCTTGATCAGGCAGGGACAAGAGCAGAGGAAGAGAATGGGGAGGCAAGTAGAGAGAAAGACATCATGAGAACAAAATAGTGAAGGCAATCGACACACGGAACGGAACTCCTCATTATGGCAGAGTTAGTCATACTCGCTAAAAGAGCTAAGTTGGGAGTTAAACTCATGACGTGTTAATGCTTTGCTCTAACAAATGCGGTATATGCCATCTGCTAATTGCACTGTGAAAAATCTTGCAAAGATTCCACAA
>NW_023339707.1:5713763-5725364 GCF_004916995.1 Morone saxatilis
AATTAGAAGGATATTTCCTCTTGGGGTCATGAATGCGCTTGATAAAGTTTCTAACAAGGTGTAGGTCTAGATGAAGATGTAGTAGTATAAAATAAATATAACAGCAAACTAATTCCGTTGAAACTACGAACACCAGAACCTGATTCCATGGTAAAGTGGCCAACAATTGTCAAGACATTTATTTTCTCTGGACTAAACTGTTGGATGGATGGACAGAAAAACTGACTTCTTTTTGTTATGCCAATTGGAGCAAAAAGGTTTATCATTCATTCATCAAGATAACAATAATAAAGTGTTCACTGGGAACAATTTCTCATCCTGAACTAATCATACCTTCCTCAATTAGCTAAGATACAGAGGATACAGAGGTCATAGAACCTCTGACTCTGGTTAAGGTGCTCCACTTAATAGCAACCCTGCCAACCCAAAGCGCTTTACAGGAGATGCAACCCTGAAGCCCATCAGTTGTAGTGCCTTGCTCTTCTTAATGAGTCACATGGGGAACAGAACCAAGCTGTGTGTTGGCATGAGCAAACTCTCACAGTGTTCCTGTTCTTCCAGTTCTCTCTCCAAGCTTCCCACCACCCAATCTTATCAATAATGGAGGCATTGGTGACAGAGCCCTATTCTGTCACCTCACATCTCCTCCACAGATTCAGAGGCAGACAGCCAGAGATGCTCCTTGAGAACAGATTACTGCTGGTCTGCAATATACATGAAGAAAACCAGCATGGCTGCCAGCGCACTCCTGAATTCAATTATTCAGCTAAGCTAGTATTATGAGGAGAGGAGCGCTCTTTTGTTCACGTCTCAGAGCTCATCGTCTGAGCTTACCGTCACCTCCCAGAGACCTGTGATGGACTCTATATAAAGACTTGGTTTTCATATTACACACACACACACACACACACACACAGTGGTATTTTTTTATGCTGGCTAATTGCGAGTAGGCATTGTGTGGGAGTGTGAGGGACGATCCACTCTCTCACAAAGAACAACAGCCACACAGACATGCAGAAAATGGATGCAAAGATATGCGCGGGCTGACGCATATAATCATGCACGCAAACACACAGCCATCACACCAAAGCGGCGATCATCTCAGCTTCTCCACGCCTGTCTTCTACTGTCCACACACTTTCACTCTATCTCTCATCATCATCAGTGAACGTTTCATCAGCGTTACATTTTCCTCTGACTTCATACATTAAAAACCAGTGTTGTGTGTGTAAGGAGGAGGAGTAGCGGAGGGTAAAACTTGCCTCTCTGTAGCTGTTACCACAGCATGGGGTTTCAGACATATTTTCTCTGCATCATTTTTACTACACACTACTCTGGTTTCCTAAGAAAAACTTAGCACAGTAAGCCTATAGTTTCACCTTGTATCCAAAAACCTGAACCTGATAAGGAGAGAGATAGCAGCCTATCCCAGAGGTCATCAGCCAAAATTTGGTTATGGTTAAGTCTTTAAAGATTTAGAAGATCAGATTGCCTAAAACTTGTGTTCACCTACGATGTGTGTTTTACAAGAGGTAAAATCTCTGACACAACCTAATGCCAATGGCTGCATGCTGTATTATTACGTGAGGCTGCCTCAAACACAATGTGGAATCTACTTCCTCAAAGGAAACACTAACAAGTCTAACTGAGTAGCAGACAAGTGGTTTTTTTTTCTCTGTGTATAAAAAGCACAACGATCGAGCTTTTTCCTCCAGCAGTCAGTCAGCTCTGTCTGGGCCATCTTAACCATCATAACTGCATCTGTAGCTTTTAGCTCCCAACAATCCCAACATTGTATATTTCTGTGAACAAAGCTAATTGAGTAAAATTGCTGTGTGTACCTTGGCTACGTTTGCTCTCCATGCTCTACAAGAAATCTGAATTTTAAAATAACATTATAATAACAGGAAATTACATATTAATACTGGAGAATAAGGTGCAGCCCTGTATCTCAAGGATTTCCATTCGCATGTGCCAATTCCAAGTCCAATGCCAATGTTGAACACCAGAGCAGTAGCAGTGTGTCCTTTATATAGTAATGCAGAAAGTAAGGGTGTAGACGTTCTTCCCATCAACGAATGGACGACACTGGACTTTTGGACTATTTTTGACAATAACATTGAACCTAATTTTATCATCCTGTGCCTTTTAACCTGCAATTGTTTTATCATGTCTTCTGTTAAGGGATAGTACAATATTGCATTGTTTGCTTATACCCACCATCCATCTCTGTGGCAGACTAAGGCAGTTAAGACTGATTGTGTCACATTTTCTGCAGTATCTATGTCTTTTTACAACCCAAAGGCTTACATGAACATATGTCATGCAAATGTGATGGGTTTAAAGTTGAGTAATGTGCTAAAAACTACATAATTGGATCTGTTTTCAATAACAAGCTATGGGTGACCACACATATACACAATATATTCCCAAAAGTGTGTGTGGCTACAGAGCTAGACACTCGAGTCTTTTTCTGAATTCATGCTGTATGTTCTGGGGAATGATGGTATTTAAAAATGATATTCATGTCAGCTTTCAGATGGTAAATACTACTCGCAGGCCTGATTACTTCATTTTCCTGAATTTCCCCAACACTCGCACTGGTAATAAATAGGTAATTATGTTTTTCATTTCAAATTAACAAAAATGAACCGTTTTAAGCATCGAGTTATTTTGTGATCCCAGTTCCATAAAATGCAGCAAATTCACAAAACAGAACAGCAGGATTTTTCTTTCAAAATATGAGCTCAGATTACTTGCCATGTGACAGTTGAAGGGTTTGGCGTTTGATGGTTTGAAGCTGTGACCACTTCAAGTCGCATCTTTGAATCGTCAAACAATTCTCCCAGTAATCCCCATATGACCAGAATTCAATGTTACTGGTCAGGCTTGCCAGAGGGGGCTCAAGCTACCAGTTTTCTTTAAAGTAAAGAACTGGATGGGAAACTGGGCCTCCATGCTGGCCCCCACTATGGAGAGGAGAGGGTGCTCCGTTTTTTTTCCAGGATTTCTGGAGGGAACCCAAGTCAGTGGCAGATGGCAGCAGGATGAGACTCAGAGACAACCTGGGGAGAGCTTGGAAGACGAGCCAGGAAGCGGCAGCTCTCAAGTGCTGAGCTGGTCTGCACTGGATAAAAGGGAGACGGCCTCCTCCATATGCTCCTCATCGCTATGCCTAATCACAACGAGGTGCTCATAGACTCATTGCCATTGTCACTGGAGGGAATTCAGGATAGTTGGAGAATAAATTACCAATTCTGCAGGCAAAAGTGTGTTGAATTGTGTTAAAAGTAGGAAAAGGAGCCAACTAGCCTTTTGCCAGTCGCTAATAGTGCCACCATATGGGAAAAGTGAAAATAGGACGGGGATCCTTCCTGATGTCTCCATTTAGAAGTGAATCTGAGATCTAGGAGTTAAAGGGCATTATCTTCCCCTAAAGCCTATAGATTATTATTGATGTGGCCCGCTGAAAAGCTCCTGCAGGAAATATCGAGCGCAGACCTTCTCCTCATCATAAGGAGTTGATGAAAGCGGCTCCTCAAGGGAGATGCCTGGGCTGGCTGAGGCATGGGTGCCCTAGTTTTGCTCCCATCCATATTGAAACCCATGGGCCTCCTAGCTGTCGATGGGGGTACCCCCCTGTAGTTGCTCTCCTGGCCAGACAAAGCACTACATCATTCCCCTCCCCTCCTCCCTTTCCATCTCCTCCTCCTCCCATCTCTCCATCTCTCTTCACTCTCTGATCAATAGTCCTGACCTGTCGATCAATACAGCCACATATCACTTCATTTTCTATTTCTCCTTCCTCCCTCTTTCTGGCGCCCCTCCCAGCCAACTAGAGGAAAAACAAAAGGAGCGATGTCATTGTAAAAAGTGACCTCCTCCTATTTCCCCGCCTCCTCCATGGTTTACTTGGTACTTGTGCAACAGTCCAAAGAGAGCTTAAAGAGGCAAATAGAGCCTAGAAGGCGTCTGCATTACAGTCCAGCTCATTTTAAATCCTGTCACCATCACTGTCCCACATGCACGCACACACTCACAGACACTTCTACACACTTTCATCACAACCTCTCTCTGTTAATAGCCCCGAAAGGTGAATGTAGCATGTGATTGTGTTATTTTCAGAAAATCAAAGTGCTGTCCCGGCTGCCTATCCATCAACCTGAACTTTTTCTCTGAGGTGCCTTGGAGGCCTTAAGCTCACATAATGCACACACACACACACACACTAGGATTCGATGGGTAAATGATAGAGGGGGAAAAAGTGCCTGACGTAGATTCAAATTTATAGGCAGCGTCCATGCACAGTAGGTTTTAGCGTTAGTATTATAGCACCGCAGGCCCCCACCAGCAGCCGCTGTGGAATTAATTGCCGGTGACGCGAAAGTAGCACAAAAAGTGCCACGCTTTTGCGCTTTTCATTACCGTGTCGGGAGTCTTTCTGTGTGGCTTTGTAATATTTTCTCAGGGAGAGGGAGGGAAAGGGAAAAAAAAGGAGAACGAGGAGGGGGTGTGGAGGATAAGTAATATGGAGCTGACTGGAAGAGTGTTTAGCTCCTCTCTGTTCATTTGTCTTCATTTCCTCTCTTTGGAACGCTTAGCCCATCCTGACCCACACCGCTGTGGCTCCACTATATAACAGCTGTGCGCGCGAGCACACAAGTGGCTGCACCTGCACGCACACACACACTTGCAAACACTTACAGTATGTATATGCATTAACACTCACAATCTGAGCCCGGCAGAATCATCAGTATAGGCCTGTTTATGTATGCCAGTACAATGAAGTGTGAGACAACACACACACACAGAGATCTCACAAATGCACCAGAGCCCAGCAGTAAGTTTATAAAACAGTTGGCAGGCTGGCAACCATGCTTTTCGTTCCCAAATTTGACAGAATGGTCACCATATTTTATTTGTTTATAATGGAATGATAATGGTTGTGTGTGATTATGCCCCATATTTTAGCCATAAGAGAGTGATATCAAAACTGGTTAGCTGCACATGAACTGTATTTCACAAAAAAGGAAGACACAAAACAAAATGAACAGTGATGAAATATTGTTAGCTTACTATATTTAGATTACATATTTGCAGGGTATTAAATTTAGGGATCAGGAACGAGATGTGGTCTGTCAATTCTCACTTGTGTCGGACAAGAGCCATTCTCTAACGTGGAGATGCAGCAGATCCATTGGGGTTTAAAGCACTTTTGAGTTAATCCCATAATAGCGGTTTATAGGTTTTGCTAAAAGCCTTATATAGAGAGCCAAAGTGAAACTGTAACTTCTGGGTTCTGCTACAGAAGTAAGAAAATCTAATTCAAACTCAAATTGACATTAACCAGTACTACATAGCCGGGGACAAAGGGATGCTGACATATTGATCGCATTCACATTCTAACTGTAAGTGCTGTATTTAGTTTATAAGTTCCCTCACTATCCTCATTAACCCAGGAAGAAGATTCCACACCAAAGGCAAAGGATAAATGTTTCTGTAAAATACAGTAGAAAATTGGGTGTCAACTGTGCCAACCAGGCCAAACAACATGGTTGACGGTGGTGCAATTTGGTTGCCCAGGGCAACTGGGCAACTGTTACTGCCGAGCCCTGTGCACATTCATATCGTTCCTTCCCTGTGCTCCCCTATGTCTTTGAATGTGGCTTGGCATGCCTGTGGATGCGCTTATCAAATTACACCACATTCCACTCCCAATATGCTGCATATTTCCTCCATAATAAGACATGTGTTGAAACACCCCACCCCCCAACTGAACCTGCACACACATAAATAATGCATTCACTAACTGCAGACAACTGGGATGGTTGGATGGACACTGCTATACATTGAGGCTGATTCAAAAATACATTGTCTCTCCAGAGGTGGAGGGGTGTTTTGGGTATCATGGCAAAGATGGCAATTATAAATGACATTTCACTATTAAAGTGGGGGTGGAGATGCGGAGATAGAGAGTGGAAAAGAAGGACCAGGAAGGATATAGCGAAAAAAAGGTGAAGAGGAATTTTCAATCTGCGCACAGCACACGGTCTCCATGACACCAAGGTCCTGCCTAAGGACCTTTGCCAAATGCAGGCCTCTTAACTAAGATCTAAACATGCACATGTACTAAATGTACACACATCATAAAAAAAAAAACCACAAAAGCATTCCCAAACACATCATTATGTAAATTCACCTTTCCATTCATGTACTGTATGGGAAGACAAACAGAGCAGAGGCTGTGCATTGGTCTTTAATGAAGCTCTCTCTGAAGCGTTGTAACCCTGGACAGTGGATGGGACTTTGCCTAATGATATCATTAAACACATAGTTGCATTGGACATGCATGTGTGTGGAGTGACTATAGTGGCTGGTTCACTGCTGCCCGTAGTAATGCAATAAGATCCAGTGTCTGCTCTTAAACAGCCCGGTCTGTGTACCTTTATATTTATTGATGCATTTTGTTTTAGTTCGTTCCTCCTCTGGGACATCGAAGGCCAAGCTGAGAGATTGGACAGCAGCCCTGCAGCTGGTAGGGATTCAGCGTCTGGTTCAAAGACATTTCAGTAGAGCAGATGTTTGCAGAGACGCTACGACTGCTGGTGGCGGCGTAAGAGAGCCCCTGTTAGCCTCATAAAGCATTAGTACATGTATTTGTACAAACACATTCATTTAATATGAGAGGATCTAATATAATCTAGGCAATAAGTCTAAAGGTTCTGAGAGCTGACCTGCAGTCATGCTGTTAAATCTGCACTGTACAAGGTTAACTCCGAATCACCGCCTCAGTAATGTGATAACTACGTGACAGTTTATTTCTCTCTGTTGGGAAAGTCTCTACTCAAGCCAGAGTCTGGAGCTGATGGGCATTCAGTGGTTTTGCTCAAAGACACTTCAGCAGAGAATATGCTGAGGGGCTCTGTCACCTGGTTGAAAGAAGGCAGTATCAGCAGTGGCACACTGCATGAGCAGTTTCTGAGGGACGTAGTGAGCCTCACATCAAAATGCAACACTATTCTTGATGAATGGTACGGTGTTAAATTCGGTGAAAGGCCAATAAATATACAGCTCCTATGATAGTAAACTCAATGTATTTGGGTTTTGGATGGACAAAACAAGACTTCTGAAGATGTTCTCTGGGACCTTTGACCTTGACAGGTATGTTTCACAAAATAACTGAAAGATTCATTGAATGAAAATAATTCTCAGTTGCAGCCAGTCTTGGGGACTATTGTAATTCCACTTAGTGTTGAAAACGACAGATAGATCATTTTGATGATAAAATAATTGGAATTTATTGGAGCTGCCAAGATTAGTTGATTAATCAGTTATTTGTCTAACTATTATAACTCTTTTGATAATTGTTTTGAGTCCGTTTTAAGAATTCTTTTCTCAAATTCTCAGATTTCAGAATATTTGGTTCAACTACACTGTTAGATCTGTAGAGACTATTTTTCACCCAGCAGTTTTCTGCATGAATAAAATTCTACAATTTAAAGCCTTTTCTGTTTTATAGCATTTGTTCAGTTTAGCCTGAAGGGAGCCTTACAAATCAGTAACACCAATAATTGGTGGTGCTCAGGGAGAATTCAACATTGCCCATTGTTGCGAGATTAACTGGTAGCAGCACTGACATGAGGTTACATGTGTGAGATATGAGCAAATGTATCAGCAACCATTCATGCACAGGCATCTATGCCTCTGTATGATTATGTGTCTATGCACAGTTCCATTGTTCAAACAAACACCCTGTTGTTTTGTTCTGTCCCTCCCACCTTTCCTACATCCTCCCTTTCTTTCTCTGTTCCAGTATTGGCTTGAGGTGGCCGGACAGTGTGAGAGCGTTAGTTTGGTGTGTCTGTGCAGCAAACAGACAGCTATTGGCACTCTGAATGACCAATAGCTGGTTGATTTGAGTGTTTGTGCGTGAGTGTTCGAGAGCGTAAGACACTTCAACAAAAACCTGCGGCACACACTTACATACACAGACTTGGCAGTTAGCACTCAACATAATTAATAGCTGCCACTGTGTTTCTCTTTCTGAGCCAATAGTTTCCTGAAACGGAGAGATGAGAGAGAGAGAGAGAGATGGTCGATGTGTGCTAAAGCATGGTGGTGCTGTGTTAGTGGTGTCGACCCTGGAAATGAACACAGGCAGGTTAGTATGTGTGTATCTAACTGTAAGTGTGTATGTGTGTGTTGCTTTGATTCAGTTTGTGGTGCTGTTACTTTGACCTACTTCAGATTGTATGGACTAGCTATATCGAAGTCTGCACATGTTCAGAACTGAACAGAGAAACACAGGGCAGTGAAGTAATGTTAAATCAATTTAAGTGACCGCAGACACTGTACACAACTTCATTTACATGCCCACATTTATAGAGTGTTGCAGTGCTGAATCAATTACTCAATTAATCACCTGACTAGGGCTATATGGTTGGATATGGTTGAAATCACTGTCTTGGTAGTTGTTGATTATCATTCATTTGAACATAATATTGAACATCATATCACAATATGATTTCACTTATTGAATAAGCCAGTCGTACAATCCATATAAAAACAACAACTGGGGTACTCAATTCCTTGTTTAAGTAAGTAATAAAATATTCAGCTTCCCGCCTAAATATGGGAGGATTTGCTGTATGTCTGCGTTAAATATTATTATCAATTGAATACTTAGACAAAACAAGTATTTTGAACACGTCACATTAAACTTTGGGAACATGTGAAGGTAATTTTTCACTTTCAAAAAACATTTTTTTCACTTGAAATAAAGTCTTTTAATCAGTGATGAAAATAATCATTAGTTGCCAACCACTGTGTCCTTGACAACACCGTAACAACACACTTTTTCTCAGATGGTTGTCAGCAAAATGACTAAAATGTAATTAAGATGAATCAAAAATCTAAATGCTGAAAATTAGCAGGAAAGACCTATAGTGTACAGACAAATCATATAAAAGTTATTGAACAACATGTAGACCATTTTAAGATCATCTTACTTGAAAACGGATGAAAGAAAACTATTAAGCATAAATAGCAGCTTTATGAGCAGGTAGTAAAAGAGTAGGTTCAGCAAGTTTATATTAAATAAAAAAACAGGACCATCTGAGGTAACAGCACACTGAAACCCATGCCTTTCAGCTGCTGCGTTTAACAGTTGATCAACAGAGCATCTTCCATTCACATCAATGACAATCTGTACATTCATCTGTTGTGACGGAAGGGTCATTTCACTCCTCAGCTAGGCCGGAACACTCACAATGGTCTGCTTCACAAATTCTGCAGACTGCTTGAAATTTACCAAGAAAAGTCATTTCGGAGAGCAAAACAAACTTTAGGGGAGCCAACTTTACTGCCTTCGCTGTAAAGTTTAAATTAGGCTAAAAGCAGAGCTGGGCGAAATTAAGTCAGCCAGTGTGGGTGACTTTTATGGCCACGCTATTCATCCAACAAAATGTACAATCCAGCAAACTGCCTGAACAGAACAGAAAAGCGCCAGAGTGGATCCGGATTCTGACTGAACAGAAGGAGCGCAGGCTAAACAAAGTTGGATTGAGTTTGCAGTGGAGCTAAGATATCAGGTAAATTGAGGTCGCTCCAAGTGGCGGGCTTACACTTTGTTGGAAAAGTGTGGAAGTCATTCAGCTACACATGCCCTCCAAAATTAGTGTCAGACCCATCTATAAGCTTCAAGCAATAGTGGTTGCAAAGAGGCACATTATTTGTATGGAATTGTGCACAGACGGAAATCATATTACCTGGTTCGACTTTACTTTCTTGAAACAGGTATGCGTTTCCCAATGGGATTTCAAAATAAAAGCACAATCAAGGAAGGCAGTTGAACTCTTTTATAAGCACTGGAGTTGTTTAAACCAGCTTTGAAATGAGAGGCTCTCTTATAACACACACAAACACACTTACTGAATGCCAAGCAAAGTTGTGTAACACCCCACTGCTATGCCCTGCGGCGAGATGGAAAGCAGGAAGGGCGATGTTTGCTTCCATGTCCAGTGGAGCCTTGACTGCTGTGTGTATTTTTCTGTGTGAGTAAATGTGGGTCTGTGTGTGAGGATGCACGAGATCCCATTCGGCACTGAGACAATGCATTCCAAGGCTGGTCTGTGTGTGTGTTAATGGTCTGTGCAGCCAACGGAACAAAGTGAAAACCTACTGCTGATCCATCCTCTCTAGGATACATAAACAAGTGTGTGTGAGTGTTTGTGTGTGTCCAACAACAAGTGAGTGGCTGCAGGTGTGCGCTACCTGTTCTTGGGGTGAGTTCAATGATGTGTATGTTTTCATCTGACACCACTGCATGTGTGTGTTTGTGAGGTCTGATCTCATCAGACAGGTGGGAGGGAAGAGATCAGGTCAGCTACAAAGGAGCAAAACAACCGAAATAACCTCTTTTTGTAAATCGGCTTTTAATTTTACTCCACGCGACAACTCACCCTCTTAGTCAACAAAATAAAAATGGAAATGCAACAGTATCTCAACAAAACATGGCTCATTCACAGACACTGTTTTCTCTCCCTTCTCATTCTGTCCCTTTTCACATTGGAGCTTATCTATCACGGCGTACACCAACCAATTTATATGGAAAACTCTTTTAATGTGCAGCTACAAACACATCGCCTGCAAATGATACAGTCTTTTAAAACATATGGCACGCATGTTTCATATATTAAAGGCTTGTTGGCTGAGTGATACAGCATCTCCCAATGTTAAACACATATGGAAACGCAGATAAATGCTTCTCTTTGTCTCCGCAGTCTCGCGTTAGCTCTCCACGCTTGTTCTGCAGCCTTTCTACCTTTGGGAACAGAGTGGGAAGAGAGAACGCAGGGAAGGTATTCATTTCTGAATCATCATCGACTCAAGTGCATGATATGTTTCCCCCCGGAGGGCACGCTAATGATCCCTAGCCCGAATGACATATGTCTGAGGCCGATTAGGACGCCGCATCCTGACAACGTATCAACAGGGATCATGTCAGGCTGAATTAGTTCAGCTCCAGTTAGGTGGGCTGGAGACAAGTTTGGAAAGTGAGACAGGTGGAATTACATCGCAACCCTGACTTCATGTGTGATCAAATGCAGAATGAAGCCTGGAACAAATTCATTTTCTTGGTGCTTGTTGTTTCATTCAAGAGCTGCAGAGATACAGAACTATGCACAGCATTTGGGGCTGCAGGTGAATCATACTAAGCAATATCCTGTCTCGAAACCTTCATTTTGGCTTTGATAGAAGCTGTCCTTGGCTCAAGGAAACATTAAAGCATGTGTTCCTCCTTGCCAGCCTTTTTGTTTTCTTTTCATATGGAGTGCTTCTCTGAAATGATTTGACTGCTAGTGTCTCACACTGCCTTCAAGCTCTCCTCATAAGCTCCTTCTTCCAAGTTCACAAACTGTAAATATGACTTGTCACGCATTCAAGTTCTTTTGGATACAGCAGCCAAATGGACAGTGTGGCTGTGACTTAGTGGCTGTTGTTTTATTTTGGAAAGCAGGACAAAGCTTACTTAAAGCTGCAGCAGAAAATTAGGAAACTGGGCATGGAGCATGTAATGTTTTCTTCAATTGATTTTCTACA
>NW_023339707.1:5725427-5735492 GCF_004916995.1 Morone saxatilis
TACGTACTAGTAGCTACGGGGGTGGGTGCTAGGTGTGACGCAGAAGACACTGTTTGGTTAAACAGCAGTGGCGGCTCCCATTGAGGTTAGCGTAGATGCTGCTAGTATTAGTTATATCAGAACTGGAGACAGTATTCGATAAGAGTTTGACTACGTTATATGGTTCGTTGAACTGATTGGTTGAAGTTTGCCAGACAGTGATAGACAGATGGTTCACCCAATCACATGTCAGCGTTTTTTTTTTTTTTTTTAAAGCGCCTGTCGTTTCCACTATGGCTTCCCAGGTGGTTCTGTGTAACAAACCACAAACCACAATATCTCAGCAGGAATCATAGGAAATTACAACTCTATGCGTCATAATAACCACTCTGTGGGCTTGTTCATTTGTGCTCAATGTGTAATTATGATATCTCCAAAAGCACTTGAAGACGGAATGAGGTGACAGCAGTACGTGGGTTTGCTGATGCTAAACTAGGCAAATGTGTGGAGAGTTTGTCATTGGAGAGGAAGCCAGAACATTTGAGGCGAGCAGCCTTGAAATTTAGATTGCATCAGATTCTCTTTCCATTTAATGGAGTGCCAGACTGCATTAACTTGAATCACTTATGCTAAATGTAGGGCTATTCATATGGTAAGTGGTGCTGGGTATGTATTTTTCCAGTGTGAATTTATGGATATCTGTGTAGTAAAGATATGAAAAGTAACAACTGCTTTCGTTAGGTAAAATACCACAGAAACAGAGAGAGGAAGAGAGAGAGAGAGAGAGAGAGAGAGACCCATGGGCCTTGTTGCCCATTATGCATGCAGCGTTTTCATTTTCGTACACGACAGCAGGAGATACAAAGAAGTCAGCTGGAGTGTTAGCGTGTGTATGTGTGTGTGTGTCACCTCTGGTTAGAGCATCCAATCCTGTGCAGGCTACAACAGATTCTTAGTTTCACTGAACAATTAACACAGAAAATGATTCAATTGTTAAGTGCATTACAGCATGACAAAATTGAGAGCATTTAATTCTGTTCACGTCCACTGACAATTTCTATTGTAATAATATCCCTGTCATCTCATAGTTCCCCATAGAACAGTGCTTAAGCTGCAACATATACATTTTTAATATTCAGCACTAAAACAGATTCATGTTAATGTTTTTAATTCTTAAATATTCTCACGAGTTTAAATATGTTAATAAATGTGGCATGTCTCTGATAGAAGATAACAAACGTATGCCTCAGAAAAGCCAATCATAGTTTATCAAGACTGATTCAGTGTTTAATACAGAGTGGTTTATTATGTTTTTATAGCGCCATTAAGCATTTTTTAACTCAACAGGAGAGAAAGACTCTAAAACTAACTCACAAAAACAGCCCTCATAAACCATTAGCTTAGTTATCGATGGTGTAGCTGCCACACCCACAGAGAAATGTTAGCATCCAATTGAAGTCGTATTTCATCTGACAAATGTAATATTTATTATAGCTGGCCTTATTACCTGTGGTTTGATGTTCACAAACTCCTGAGAAAAATAGGTTTATCAGATGTAGGTGTGGGTAGCTTTAGTTTTGAATTTCTTCACTACTCTTCATTCCTATGCTGTTTCATAATGGGTATGCTTGGCTAGTTGTACAATGCAGTTTCATATGGGGTGGGGGTGATGAGATCAAGATTAAAACATATATTCTATTACCAGCTGCAGAACAAAAACAATGAGTTAAAGGGGGGTAAAGGCTGGACAAATCTGCAGTTAGGTGTTCATTCTCAGTGAGTTTGGTAGCACTGGTAACCCTTTCAGATTGTTATTTATAATAATCATATATTTCAGGTCTAATATTAACATTTATGCCAGGCTAAGGAAACAAAGAAATTTTCATCTCTACTAATGGTAGGTGAAGTTATATAACTCACACTGCATCTCATTGTCTACCCCACTGAGATCAGTATAAACCTGCTGTGCTCTGCAAAGCTGAGAGCAATATATAGGTAAACAATGTGAAAAAAAACAACAACCTGGTACACCTTCAACTTAGAGGTCTAGATCTATGAGCATCATTTGATGCTTGCCATTTTTAAACTTGACTTATGCTTTGCCTTATCTTTACTAACACTCAGTTGATTGCCCTTCAGACTCTTTCTTAACTCACACAATCATTTACAATCACACATTTCCACACACACTGCTGAGCTGCTCCTCTACAGCAGGTGGCTGTACAGTGTCTTGTTCAAGGGCACTCAACATAAGTTACTGAAGGAAGAAAAAGTGTGGTTAATTAACTTCAGACCACCTAAACTTCCCCATCATGTGTGGTGGATTCATAAAAGAGAACTTACATACCAAATGTTTGCTTGTCTCACTCCCATCCATCCATCCATCCAACCTCTTTCCCAAAGCTTTCATTGACTGCAAGCAGAGTTATTATGACTATTTGCTTCATTATGTGACCCTACTGACATGCTGACGTGCACACACTCACTGATGCCTGGACTAAAACGTTAACAGCAGCTGTGACATTAAATGCACCTGCATGAGCTACCCAGGGGCCACAGGTTGGACCAGTCTGTGATGGTTAAGGTGTGTGTGTGTGTGTGTGTTGTGTGTGTGTGTGGGAGGGGGCAGAAGTCTCCATGATAGTATGAGGGTGGTGGGGTAGCTTGTTCAATTCTCATCCCTGAGATGTCTGAGCCTGGGTTTGGGTGGGGGTTGTGACTAGCAGACACTGGTGGTGTGTGTGTGCGTGGAATAGGTGTGGATCTGGTAGCAGAGGCTCTTCATATTCTGGTTCAACCTTCCCGCTATGTATTCAGCTCTAATGCGACCATTTTCTCCTGGAAATTGGGCGGAAATATGGGAGGTACGTGGGGTGGGATCGACTTTGACCCCACGCTTCTGTGTTGTGTGTGCAGGGAGGCGGTGGTTAAATCAAGGCTTGATTGGTGTAATAGTGGTGATCTGATGCATGCTTGAAAAGCATTTACCGCGGACACAAACACAGGACTGGCTTTCATAAAGTCATTCTAAAACTGCCCTGTCAATTACATTTCAATTACTTTCTCCAGTCAACATACAAGACAAGCGCATCACTGAAGGAGGCGGACACACTAACACGGTTTAGTCTCTGATGTATCTTTTAATATTTTCTGCCCGGCACTGAATGTTATTTATACTGTGCAACGTGGTCAGGTAAAACTCCAACCATCATTCCTTTACTAATGGACGATCGTAGCGGCAGGTCTAAGATTTGTGTCGGATAGCAAATACATCCAGGAATGCAACCAAAGAATGGATACAATCAGAGTTTTCTTTGGGATTTTGCAAAGTTTAGTTTTCATATATGCAGGCATGAGCATTTCCATGACCAATTCTTTTCCTTTATTGTTTTATGCCTGTTGTATCATATGGAATGATAACTGGCAAACTCAGACTCTTTTCAACTGAAATTGCTTTAACAAAAAACATGAATTAGAAGTAACACGAAAAAATAAATTTTTGTATTTGCATATTTTTTCCAAAGTGCTCGTAGGAACAAATGTGTGATTTGGTCTAATTTTAACTACTCCTGAGAGTGAATATAATAAGAGTTAAATAGCTCATTACTACTACTGTTGCCCTTCATATGATAATAGCCAAAATGATGGTATTTTATACAAATCTTGTAGTTTTTTGGCTTAAAGGTGGCCCTTCCCTGTTTTTCACATGCAAGTCGATTTATTTTGTGGGGTACTCCGTACTCGTTGTATGAACAGCTGTTTTGGAAGAGCTTTGTAAGCCCTGAGAAAATAACTTGATGACTGTCCGTCAGGTGGGCCTTAGCAATTTTTTCACGGAAATACCTGCGATTTCAGTCGGAACTCCTCACAGTGATGCCCCATTTCTACCATCATGTCCTTTGGTCCCAACCTGGACGATGCTTTATGCTATCTTGAGCTTTAACTTGCTTTAACTTCTGCCCCACATGTTACTCTTTGCACATTGCAGCGCCTGGTGAACCAATCCATCATTTTTATACCCCAGTGAACAAGCTTTTTTTCTCTCACCTCATTTCAAATCTCTGAATGTAGATTGCTTCGTCACCCACAATTCTTGTCAGATATAATAACTACCGTACTCTCTTGGTCGGGATATATCGATGAAAAAAAACACACATGAAAAATGTGTAGTGCACTGTAAAGAATGCAACTGTCACTGGAGCTCGAGTTACTTACATTTATGACCCCAAACTTCCCACAAACCACTTGCAGCTTCAGACTTATGAGGCACAAAAGAGCTTCCCTACCATTTGACTCTCATGTGTGTTAAGGCCTATGCATCCTTTTCACAAACGATTTTGTCCTCTTTAAAGTCATATTTGCATCATTTAAAAACTTTTCTGACTGCACATGTTTAGTGTGAAGTTATCTGTAACAGCAGCAGTGCAGAATATGCCCTGCATCAAAAGCGGTCGATGCCAACACATCGGAAAAATTCCAAGACTCTTATGAGTTGTTTGAGATACTTTAGCACAATTCGTTTAACGGATGAATAGAAGACAAAAGCAAATGAACTCACTTTAACACCGGAGCTTGAAATATTGATATAATGGTTTGGAGAGTATCACTGATCTGAAACCAAACAGACTCAAAGTGTTCATCCTCAAGAGGGCTTTTCTAATATTGCAGGCCAGTAAAGTGTCAGTGCTGTAGAAACGTGTCAGAAAATGTGTTGGACTGACTTATTATCACCCCAGGTACAAGAACAAGCAGTACCAACCCCCACTCTTTTCACACACGCACACACCCACTCCCTTCACCTGTATACCCATCTATCCAGTCTCCCTTTTCTCCCTTCACTCTCTTCCTTTGACACTTCAGTCCTTCATTATTAATATTTACACCAATTCTCTTTTCCCTCAGAACTTTGTGCACACACACATATACACTCTGACTTCAATAATTAATACATTTCCCCAAACTCTCTCTAAAAATAGTCTGATCAACATCGCCTTGTTCACGACGCATTTTTTCCCTGCACAAGTACCGGATTCAGAGTCAAGGGCGGTCTGAAGACTTTGGACACAAAGACTGGAGAAGGACCCAATGCACACAAACACATACACATACATTAATCCTAGATGATGAAGATGTACAATGTTGCACCTGGGGTATTAATAACACAACGCTTCCTGCTCAGCACTGATCCCCTGTTGGGCCCTCCGGCAGCAGCATATGGCCCCACCAACACCCAAACACACACATAAAGCCAATGAGACTTGATATTAGCTTATGCAATGCAGGAGCAATCCTGCATAATCCTTGAATATCCTTGAGTCCTTCTCCCACTGTGGATGGTTTAAAAGCTACAAAAAGCTCGACTGTAGCAGAGCAGGTACACAACACCGGACCTCAGATGCCACAGGCTCCTTTTTTAAGTAGTGTTGGTGTGTCGAATGCTTAAACCTTAAATGGCAGAGACGGGGCAAGTCTCTCAATCTATTTACCAGAAACAAAAATTAAATGAAGCAGGGAAATTGTGAAAAGACTGTGAGTATGTTTGAGAGCGCACACTTCCAAATCCAAAAATGGATTATTTTTTGCCTTGTTTGCAATGGGCTTTGATTTCTTACACCATGAACACGGTGTCCTCCCACTTCAGCTCATTGAGCTCTACGGGGGTGCTGTTGGGAGAGAACCAAAAAAAGAAGAACAAGGTAAAGAAAAGTATAATCAGTTTATGTACAATATGTTTATTTATGTTTTGTGTGTTAAATGAGGTTTCAAGTCCACAATGGTGTTAAGTTTCTTCTGTCTTCACCCAATTACATTTAGTTTTAACACTACTAAGATATCAAGTAGTGTAAATGAGATGGTAAATAGCACTAAGAAAATTAATTTTTTATCACAAAGAGTGAAGGTGTAATTACATTACAGAGAGCTCCAATTAGTGCTTTATCATTCCCCAACGGTTCAAAGTTGCATATCTGTGTGGAATACACCATGAAGTGCTTCTTTTCTCTTCTTCTACAGATTCTTGTGAATCTCTGCACCTTCTACCACATGGCAGAAGCTCCGACTGTGGATACAGACGGTGTGCATGGCTCAGTTTGTGTGCATGTGTGTTACTCATGGCAGGGAGCAGAGGAATTGTGATCCTTACTTTTGATTCTGCTCACTGATACAGCCTCTGCTCCTACCATCCCAGCGCAGTCCGTGCTGTATGTGCTCATGGCAGTGTAATACATCTCTATAATATAGGTTTCCAAGTGTGAGGCGTACGTGGTCTTGCAGCTCAGTGATATGACACAACCTGAGTTATAGCTTTACTTCCCACCTGGGCTTACATATGTTTGCATTCACAGTAAATAAAGCTGGATAAAAGTCTCACTAAATGGCAGCAGAGCACCATGCTGTTACAGAGCTCAAAAATACTGAAGCACCAACATGACATGAACTCTGGTGTCTTTCTTAGCTTAATTACGATGCAACTGCACTGTCAACAATTTGCTACTGGAAAAATTTCAACACTGCAAGCAAAATGACTCATCTTTATGTTTGGATATGTGTTGCATATGTCACCTCCATCTGCGATAGTTTCATTAAAGAGCCCGCTACTCACATTTTAGTATGTATCTTCTTCCATCAGTATTGTTATTAATATTAATGTGGAAACTTAAAGCTGGAATCTTGCACATCAGCGTTTGACAGATGTACAGCAAAGGAAGTCCATCCGACTAAATGTCACAGTATAAATATTTGACGATATGCATCACAGAGTTAAATAAATTTCAGCTGTAGTGTGAAATGACATTCAAGAATAGACGGTCCACCAAGCAACTATTTAGGATTCTGGAGGATGGAGAAGCAGAACAAGGCAAATGAGAAGGCAAAGACTGGAGGATTGAAGTTCATTCTTGAAAAATATTTCTAACTCGTGGTCCACTATCAATATGCATCTGAGTCTTTATCAGGGGATGCAGTTTGCTTATTCTAAGTGTGGAACTTTAGTTATGTAACTACAGACCAGATGATACGCATCATGATATAGGGGTTATGAGTCAGTATTTTGCAATTGCAAATTATTACTTATTTATTACTATAATTATTATTTTGTGATTAAAACAGATTTAGTTTTAGGAAACTGTGATAGTATAAAAATACACCACTATATGCACAACATCTTAGTTAAAAAAGTTTACTTTTATTATGCAACCAGAAGAGTGAGATCTACATTTATATTTATCACAGTCCCTGTAACATCCAACATTTATGATTACAACACTGCTATCTGTATTGTAAAATCAATACGTTGTTTTAGAGAATCAACACTACAAAAAAGGGATAATTCAGGAATTCAACTTTGGTCCTAGTTTTTATTTGACTTAACATTAAAAAGATTTTCAGCTTTTAACTGATACAAACAGGAATTTGAACCATCTATCCTCTAATTTTTCCCAAAGTAATGTGATAAGAAGAATCCCAAACTGTGAATCAAATAAAACTGTGAGCTGTGTGTATTATGACATTCTCATCTGTTAATCTTTCAAAAATCGTTTGTATCTTCAACAGTCTGTATTTGCTTTGGTCTTATCTGCATTGTGTTCTCTGCCGTCGCAATGACCCAAATTCATCCTATCTGATCTCAGATGTTTTTGATGCATTGTGATCTCCCCGTCCCAACCAATCCCTGTCCATCATTTCTGGCTCACCCAAGCAGACAACAGCCAAACATTTAAATAAAACTCCCACACCTTTGCTTGCAAGTACAAACAAAAGAATTAAAATGTTCAAACAAGGATGTGTGAATAAATTTGCAATCATATATCTTTCTATAATAATAACTACATCTTCCCACAGTCTCCTGTGAAACGACAGTAAAAAACCCTGATTCAAAGCAAAACAGAGGTAAAGACTAGAGATGGCAGCACGAGCTTTGGTTGAGCTTTTACATCCCGTCTGCACAGCCGAGTCTCCCTTTTTTAGGCGGGCAAAAAGCATTACTGTGATAATCCTGTTTTTCATTATGTGCAATATTAGCTGTGTTTAATCTAGATTGAAAGCCGCTTCCTAAATAAAAAGAGAGCTGCTGCAAATTCAAACAACTGACAGCTCTGGTGTACCTGTGTGCTGCTGCACATAGTTCAGAGCAGTGTGCTGGGATAAAGAGAAGTGTGCGATGTCTCTGCTGATTTCTCTCCTGGCTCATTAAAACTTGATGAACCTGAACACTCCCTCTAAAAGCAGCAGCGGCCTCTTTGACAGAGCAGGCCTTGACTCTTCCCATTAGCATAATGTGTTCAGTGATAGAAATGGCAAAGATCATGAAGGAGACAGGATTTTAAGGAAGTTGTGCTTTCTAAAAATCTTTATACTAAGTAACTTGCAAAAACTTTTCCATTTATTTAATTTCCTCCCATGTTTAAAGATAGAATCATAAAAGCTGCACTAATCAATATTTTTATATGAGCAATGGGTCAAATTACTATGTGTTTTATGAAAGGTGTCAAACTATATTCCACTTTAAATGTACTAAGCACAATTTTGAGGTACTTGTACTTTACTGGAGTATTTCCATTTTATGCTGCTTTCTAATTCTGATTCTGATTTATACTTTTTCCTTGACTACATTAGTCTGACAGATTTAGTTACTGGTTGCTTTTCAGATTCAGATTAATAAAAATAATTTACATTTACCTACCTAGCAGTATACATATATATATAGTAACACATGGCGCCACCTGTACCAGCTGCAACATTTAAGTGATGAACACATTAATGCATCCATAATTAATATCAATTATTATCTAACATACATCATTCTGTAATGGGCCATTCTGCATAATGAGTACTTTTATTTTTTGTACTTTAAGTACATATAGAGTTTACTATATTTACTAGGACTTTTACTTAAGTAACATTATTAATGCATTAATTACTTTTACTCGTAACAGAGTATTTCTACACTGTGGCATTACTTCTCTTATTTAAGTAAAAGTAAAATATCTGAATACTTCTTCCAGATTTCATTCCTGGTTTAATAGTCCGAAATGGAATGGAAGCTAACAAACCATTATCTGAGGAGTGTTACTGTGTTGTAATAAAGAAAACTGGAGAAGACAGTTGCACCAAATGCAAATACACTAAATGGCTGTTGCTGAAAAATAACAGCTATAATAAATACATCACAAAGGGGTTTTTACATAATGAAAATGTTAAGGATTATTATGTAATGATTAAAGGTAAATATGTGTTGTCAGTTTGGTGTTTTAACATGGTAATTGTCAGGAAATTACTTATTGTATCTTTTCTTTTCTTTTTTTTTAATGAAATTTCTCTAGTTGCTCTTTCCTTTATCTATTCTAGACTTATGCTAGAACTTACTGTTGTCGTCGAGTACTAAGTACCCAGCCAGCTCTTCTTCTACAGTATGCTCTGCGTGTAAATAACATCCTTTCCTGTGTGACAAAGGACTTTTCCCCTGTGTTTAGAACAGCAAATTTAAAACCTTTGATGATTGAACATAGACTGAATAATTTACTGCATTAAATCTATGCTCTACAGTCGGGAGCAGCAAAACGGAGATGAATTTATATGTAATGTTGCAGATTGTGACTTTTAAATATTTAAGAATTTTCTCAAAGCTGCGCCTAAGAGAGTTAAATATGTATGGCTGCTTGCAAAATTTAACTTCATGGGGACTCGGTGAGATCCCATCAAAGACAACCACAGAAACCTTTCACTGAACAGGCCTGGATTGGAACATAACTCACTATATATCACTGTTTACTCCATATGTGCTAGTATATACAGCAAAAAGCCAAATTTTAGCTGGTTTGAGTTTGCATAGAAAATGTATTTGGTCAGCGGGCAGCAGGGATAGACTAGATATTATCTCGTACTTAAGTTGGCTTTATGGTGCATCCTTTGACAAACACCAATCCCTGTTTGTTTACCTGCATTGCCAAGAGGGTGTGCTGATGCATAATAATGACAGTCAGTGTGTGTGTATGCATGTGTTCATACGTAATTGTGTGTGTGTGTGTGTGTGTGTGTGGATCCAGCTGGGATGACAGCAGCTCTGTGAGCAGTGGCATTAGCGACAAC
>NW_023339707.1:5735517-5741626 GCF_004916995.1 Morone saxatilis
GAGGGCGAGGTTAAAAAAAAGAAATTGGACTGCGGAATGAGGGCCATGGGCCGGGTTTGGGCCAGACAGACAATTTCAAACATAAGCACTTCCACCATCCAACCCATTACTAGAATATTAAGTTGATCAGATCACCAGAAATTGACCTGAAAAGAGAATTCCGCCTGTCGATTTATCTCTTCTCCTGCCTCCCCACTCCCCTTTCGCTCCTTCTCGCCTGCTCCAGTAAATCCGTGTTTCCAGCTTTGCCCCAGCGCTTGGAGGGCTTGGGTCAGCCTGGGGGGGAGGACTTGCACCTTTAGTGTGTGTGGTTGTGTGTGTGTGTGTGTGTGTGGTGTGAGTGAAGAAGAGAGTGAAGGCCCGCGTGTTTGTCAGAAAGGCACGATAGAGAAATTTTCATTTAAAACAGTTTTAGGTTCAATTTGGCCTCACATAGACTATGCTGCTCACCGCACCACTCGTACACAGCACACCTTTGGAGTGCTCCAGGGAATGCATTGGGCTCCATCAGTAGCTCATCTGTCGCCCACTCTCTTGTCACATCAAAGGCCCACCATCGGGCCTGAACGATTTTTAACTTAATAACATCGGAAAATTCAAGCTCGGATCCACACACAAATGAAGTCTCAAAATGCCGCTGCTGCAGAGTGAAGGATCATAGGGTGGCATTTTTCTCAGTTGGGGACTCAACAATGTTGCGGTCAATGCATTTACGCGCCCAACAAGGAGGTTTAAGTTCGGAAACCTCAGAAGCCAAGTAAAACACTCATCGAGTCCCCTGAGGAGGCAAAACATTTCCTCTTGTTCAAAATGAGACTTTTCATGGTGTGAGGGGCAGAATAGCACCAAAGGGAAAAAAAAAAGAAACATGTGCAATTTACCTCAGCGCCGATGCTGAGTTCACCAATTCCTGGATGGCCACGCTACGATTCAATCACTCTCCCCCACCCCCGACCAGTTCCTATTATAGCTTGGAGAGGAACAGGGATGGTTTGGTAGATGATGTGTAAGCATTCCACTTTTCGTCTCTTCAATCACGATAACATGAGTTTTTTTCAGGGCTTTCTCGTTCCCTTCTCCAGCTGTCTCTCGGGAGTGAACTGTTTAGAATTGGGCAGGCCAGGTTCAACGCTCTGTTTAGACGCGCATGGGGTCAAGGAGTCTGCTACAGGAGAGGCAGGGGCAGGGGCAGAGCAGGGGATTGCAGCCAATACACACACACACGACACAGACACACACACACACACACACACACAAATAGTTTCCTGGGGCAGGTTGTTAGATTGGTCGACAGTAGCTCCTCCTGCCAAAAGATGAATATTTTGGTGCTGGAGATAGGCAGGTGGCTAGCTTCATAGGCGCTGCGATCCACACACACACACACAACACACTTATTTTTCCATCACAAATTAAAAAAATTAACAGTAAAAAAATGAAAACCAAAGGTTTCTCATGTGCGTGGTACCCCTAACTAACAAAACAAAACCTCCGCTACCTTAGTCAAAATACCTGTGTTTGTCCAATGACGAAGGAAATCAAGCAAAACAACCCTAAAACATAATAATTTTTGTCTCTCATTTTACTGCCACAGGCAATAAAAAATTACATTATCAGTGGCCCTTAAAAAGATGTTGGCAATGAATTTGTGCAAGAGCCTTGGCGCCCAGCATAATTATGTGTGACCAAACAAACAACCTTATTTCTTTAAGTTCGTTGAGTTTTGTTAGTTTATCTGACCCACAAAAAGGAAGTTTTCCCTTAATCATAAAAAAAAAACCCCGCTCAAAAACAATAAATTCTTACAACAATTGGACTAGAACTCTCTCTTTCACCAAGAATCTGAGTCTATACAAATAACTTTATTTCATATTGTGTGTCAAAACAATCGAAACCCCACGCATAAAAAGAAAAAAAAATAATTGAGAACTGGACAAAAAGCCTAAGAAAAATTTTTCCTCCTCTAAATTTTAAAGGGAAAAATAAGCTATAAGCACAAATTACTTGAGAACCATTTTTTAAAAAAAAAATATGCGTTTGTATTTTTTGGGGGCCAACCTTTTTTTTTTTGCTTTTTGAAAAAAAAAAAATTGTAATCATAGTGAGAAAGCTCCTATGTACATGTGTGTGTGTGTGTGTATTGGCTGCCATCTGCTCCTGCCCCTGCCCTGCCTCTCTGTAGCAGCTCCTGACCCATGCGGCCGTCTAACAGGAGCGTTGAACCTGGCTGCCATCTCTAACAGTTCACTCCAGACGAGACAGCCTAGGAGAAGGAAGAAAAGCCTGAAAAACTCTGTTATCTGATTGAAAGACAAAAGTAGGAAGCTTCACATCATCACCCAAACCAATCCCTGTTCCTCTCAGCTATAATGGAACTGGTCGGGGGGTGGGGGAAGTGATTGAATCGTAGCGTGGCATCAGATGAACTCAGCATGGCGCTGAGGTAATTGCACATTCTTCTTTTTTTTTCCTTTGGTGCTTCTGCTCACACATAAAAGTCTCATTTTGAACAAGAGGAAATGTTTTGCCTCTCAGGGGACTGATGAGTGTTACCTGGCTTTGAGTTTCCGAATTAAACCTCTTGTTGGGCGTAAATGCATTGACCACATGTTGCGTCCAACTGAGAAAATGCACCTATGACTCCTTCACTCTGCAGCACGCATTTGAGCTTATTTGTTGGATCGAGCTGATTTTCGATGTTTTATTAAAAGTCGTTCAGCGATGGTGGCCTTTGATGTGACAGAGAGTGGGGGACAGATGAGCTACTGATGGAGCAATGCATTCTGGGACCACTCAAAGGTGTGCTGTGTACGAGTGCGTGCGGTGAGCAGTAGTCTATGTGAGGCTCCAATTGGACCTAACTGTTTTAATAAAATTTCTCTATCTGCTTCTGACAAACACGCGCTTACTCTCTTCTTCACTCACACCACACACACACACACACACACACACACTAAAGGTGCTAAGTCCTCCCCCCAGGCTGACAAGCCCTCAGCGCTGGGGCAAAGTGGAAAGGATTTCTGGGAGAGGGAGGAGGAGAAAAAAAGAGGGAGTGGGAGGAGGAGGAGAGAGATAAATCGAAGGCGGATTTCTCTTCAGGTCAATTTCTGAGTGATGATAACTTAATATTCTCAGTATGGGGGATGGTGGAAGTGCTTATGTTTGAATTGTTGTTGCCCAACCCGCCATGCCCTCACCTTCCCAGTCCAATTTCTTTTTTCTACCTCGCCCTCCTGTCTTTCACCGTACCTATATTTTCTTTCCTCAGTTCCTTCTCTTTCTCCCTCGGTTGTTCTTTACCTTCCCCTTCACTTCCGCCTTACTGTTTCTTCTCTTCCTACCTTTCAGGTTACAAAGTGGTCGCCGACTGTTTTTGCTAGTGAACCCTTCACATGAAGCTATGTGCACTTGCAAAACCTTTGTCACAAGAGGTCAAACTTTTCAAAAGAGCAAAGATTAGAAAAAAAATCACAGAAAAAAAGTCAGAAAAAGGAAACAATATTTTGGGCAGCAGAAATAGCTTTTTGTTCCTATTTTCCTCCCTGATAATCATCTCTTGACCCTTTGTGGAGGTCCTGGCCCGCAGGTTGGGAACCACTATTTTACAGTTTACTGTCGTTTAACCCACCCCCCAATGCATAATTCCAGAGCCTGTGAGTTATAGTAACTTCTTCCACAGCAGCAGTAATGCTGGTTTGTGCCCCCATTTCCTCCCTTAAACTACCATGCATGAGCTACATCCACGACTAATGGACTGAATTAGACACACACACATACGCACACACACACACACACACACAAACATACACTCATTATTCACTAGAACATTTCCTGCAGACATAAACACCTGGTAGGTTGTAGCCACAGTCGGGGGTCTTTGTGCTGTTTTGTGTGTGTGTGTGTGTGTGCGTGCGTGTGTGCGTGTGTGTGTAGCTTGGGATTGTAGTTTAGTCTGTGGTAGTGCCTGTGTTTGTGTGGAATGTGTTTGTGCGTTAACTTTAGAGGGAGATAGAGAGCAAACGGATTAAGAAGAGGAATGCACACTGCAAAACAAAACCCATCCAGTTGAAGTGTGGAATCTGTAAAACCATTTCTATCAAACACTGTCACTATCACAGCTGATTAAACACTGATTCAACCTTCCAGGAAATATCTAAAAAAGCACAAATCTTAAGTACGACCAGTCACAATCATGTCCTTGAAGCAAGCTACAAAATATTGATGAAGTGAAGGTGAAACGATTTATCACTTAATTTAGTGGAATTAGTAAAAAGGTGCTAAAATTAAAACACGCCAAACTGCTGATGAAAATTTACAGTTATTTTAAGTCTCAGTAATAACCGACTTGTTACTGCAAAATGAAGTTTTTGCAGTGTAGTGACAGGAGACAGCTGTGGGAGATGAGAGCTGTCTGACACCAGTGGGAAATGTCACAGCTAATACGCATCACATGTGGAGGGACTCACACTGGATGCCTTGTTTCATATATGCCTGTGTGTGTGTGTGTGTGTGTGTGTGTAGGTGTGTGTGTGTGCGCGTGTGTGTGTGAGACATGAGCTCACTTGCAATGAAATTCCACATGTGTGAAGCACATGTCGATGTGCATGTGGGTATACGATTGACTGAATTCGAGTGCTTTGTGCTTTGCAGTTATTTGATACGCAAACCATTCAACCATATATCAGTCTAGACACGTACATAAAACACTTAAATCTGATCTGGTGCGTTTAGATATGTGTGTGTGTGTGCTGGCAGGTGTATTGATTGTCAAGGAACACTCGTAAGAGATGGATTTATAAAATGACTAGTCAAAATTGAAGCATATATCCTGGCTTTAAGCCTCTAGTATGGGTCAAGCTGCATAAATCATGAGACCTTCATTTCCCATAATGCAACCAATAGCACCATTAGAACTCCCCTGCCTGGTAGATTCTTCAAGTTGGGTTACCATTGATTGAAAGATAATTTCAAATTTCATAAAGAAGTTACATAATGTTATATAATGTATTTTTTCATTATTCTTCCTGCCTTTTTATCCTTTTTAGAAAATGTCTTGCATGTGAAAATCTTCTAAAAGCACTGAATAACTGCTCCTAAAATAACTTGTTTATGATGTGCATTTTTTGCAGTGTAACCCTTAACCCTGACCCTAACAAAGGGTTGGACCAAATATCCATTTACAGTAAATGCGGCACTTTCCTCGAGTTACAAGAGCACACACACCCGCACACATATAGTGCCACACACACACACACACACACACAGAGTGTTTGCCTTCAGTCACACCAACCCCTAATTATGGAGTTACAGAGTGTACTGGGGTGCATGGGACTCCAGTGGAAAAACAAGCTCGCCTGAACAAGTGCTGAGCAGATACACAGACACATACACACCAGCCTGTCTGTTGGCTTATTACGAGAAACCCTTGACATTTTTTATAGGACTTTCTGTTTTTATGCTCATTACATTGTGTGAATTTGGAAACTTACTATTCACACAGCATAAAACCTGTTCAAATAACCAAATTACAGAGCTACACACACGTTCATGCTGTGCACAAGCAAACCACACGCAATAACTTCTATCTTTCTTTCTCTCAAAAAATAAACACAACAGCTAAATTGTTCAAATTGTCATCCGTTCTTCATTCTGTTTCTATTCTCCCTCTCTCATTATGGAAATGAGCAAGCACGCAGATGTGTGAGGTTGTCGGAATACAAAGCACACTACGTTTGTTCTATCTTGTACACACATACACACACACACACACAATCCGAGGTGTATGTCTAAAAAACTGAGTGTGATGTAATGTAATGATGAGTTAAATGCATGGGAAGTGAACAAAACAATGCAAGCAGAAAGCCAGCCTTGGGGGAAAATGAATTTCCCTCATTTCACCCAGAGTGCGCAAAACATCATTTTTTCTCATGTCAACCATTTCCTCAGACAGACAGATACATAGATACAGAGACAGATCATGATCCTCCTGAATATAGTAGCTGTTTTCCTCCTCACCGCAGTTGCAGCACAGCTGGAGGACAGTGATTGGTTGCAAAATAAAATTACAATAGGAAAGAAGAGCCCTCTCACAACGATTCCCCTAGTGAGGAAT
>NW_023339707.1:5741637-5751365 GCF_004916995.1 Morone saxatilis
TGACCAAATTACATTTTTCATATCCCCGCAGTCATGGGGGTGCATGTGACGTAAATTTCTTCATCTTCCACGCCTGCAAGCCGTGCGCACCTACGGGCACAGTAAGTGTGTGGAAAAACCTGCATGTACGCAGACACCCAGTGTAAAATGTAAAGATCACATGCACGTCTCTCAGGGCTTTTATAGTGTTGGGGGCAATGTATAAGAGTTGCGTAAGCACCCTATAGCACTTCCAGTAAAATTTCTCATTAGTTTCATCCTTGACGATTGAATTCTGCTGTAGCGACACCACAACAGTTAAAGTAGAAAACTTAAGGCAGCTTGGCTAATGGTCTGAAGATTCAGTTTGTGTATATAAATGTATTGTTAGATGGATTTCCTTTTGGGGCGCAAGGTAAGAAAATCCTAAAACAAAACAAATCTTTGAATCTTCTTTGTTTGCTTCTGTTTGGTACTGAAACATGTTATTTGTGCATCGCTTTTAAATATAAAATTTATTACAATGCTATCTTAAAATGTTAAAAAGTTCAACTTTGTTTTCAGCCCTGAGCTAAGTTACAAGGTCCTGAGTAGGCAGAGAAGAATTATTGTGGAAAAGGTATTCAGGGTCTAACTCAAAAATGAAGATGATGTGTAAAATAAATAAAATGTACAGAGTGAAGTGTATATCTGAAAAGGGTTTTTCTAGTGTGTCTGCTTTATGTAATAGCCAAAACACTGAAAAAATCTGTCATTTTTTTCTTATTTCTGTGTGCGCCTAGGTGCTCATAAAAGTAAACCACAGTCCAGTTGCAGACAAAGCCAGCAAACCCAAACTCACCAAGTCCAGACCTTGCATATACACACATATGATTTATATAAATGCCCCTTGAACATGCAAAAACATTATACCAGGCTTTGACAGTTAGATAAACAGTTTATTATGACTTTACCCTTAACTATGCCCCTGGCTGGCTCAGTGTCACACTGTAGCATATAATATGTTGTCTCCCTTCCTTCACTCCCCCGACTACACACTGTATATTATCTGCACTTCTATGTGTTCCTTTACACTTAAGGAAAAGCCAAAACAAAAACATTCCAATAGTAGTGATCTGTAGTCTTTTTCTCTTTGTTTCTCTCTTTGTCTTAATGTCTCCTGCCCTCTGTTTCACTCTCTGCTATCATAAATATCTTATTAAAGCTCAGAGGGCAGTGATCAGCATGCTATATGTGTGTATGTATCTTTATTGTTAGAAAAGCTAAGGTGTAAAGAGTGTCACTGACATGCTGCTGGGCCATGTGTCAGGGTGTTGTAATTATGTCCAGTTAAGCGGAACACATATAGTCAACACACACACACACACACACACACACACACACATACACTCACACATTCTGGTTGACGTCAGTGCTTCCTGGCCGGACAGATGAAAGGGGATGACGACAACATACGTAGGCAAAGAGGTACTCGCTGTGTGTGTGTGCGTATGTGTGTGTGTGTGTGTGTGCTAACAGGGTGGGTGAGATTTCCTACTCACTGCAGATGGAGCAACCATATGAGCAGTGAATTATGAATAAACTGTTTACAAGAATGGAAGTATGGAGCTCTACTGGGACTCCATAGACTGGTCCGCAACTAGTTGCACACCTGGTTGCCATGACAACATGCAATAAATGTACTGGTACAGAAGACAAATAAACAAACTAACATCTCCCACTTTACATTTCAGAATTTGAGGGAGGCAATTGGTTCATTCCACCCTTTGTGTTTGTGTGTGTGTGTGTGTGTGTAAGGGTCAAGTTGAGGGTGGGAGGTCCCAAATGGATCGCTTCCTGCCCTCTCTGCGTATGAGGAACACACACACACACACACACATACAGTAACACAAAGCACATACGCACACACAAACACGGATAAAAGTTGATACAAACTGTAAAATCGGATGTTCGGGGCTTCTGTAACGTGTGTGCTCGCCTGGAGTGTATGTGTGTTCGTGCACACATCCTGAGGTTCAACTGAAATCTGTAAACAGTGTTTCTGCCTGAGTGAAGAAAAACAAGAAGCAAGGGGTGAAATGTTCAAGAGAGAGTAAGTGTGTGTGTGTGTGTGTGTGTCTGACAGAACGAAAGCGAGTAAGAGAGCACTGAACTGCAGATGTCTGACTTTCACAGCAACCGTTGCTTCTGCAGAAAACTAAGACATATACAATATCTGTGTGCACAACAGTGTGGATATTGTCAGCACACAGCAACGCTCCAATAACTTCCACTTCTTAATAAGGAAAACACTGACTGTGATGCAGAACTCGGCTAATAGCAGGATATCACAGTGTAATATTGTTCAGCAACACGTTGACACGGCAAGCCACTTATTTTCCTCTAATTAACAACCTGACAATGAAATTCGTCGCACTGGTTACACTTCCCAGTGTGGTTATTTCCTGACATCGCCACCCAACAATTAAATTAGCGCCTGCCCATCACAGCCCAAAGTGGAACGACAACTGAGTCCCGATTTAAAATAACTTGCTGCTGCGTTAATGAGAAGGAATGAACGACACAGCCTTTCACTGGTGCTGAATGTCCACCGCCGCCGTCAACATGCGAAGAACATAGAGAGCTCATTTAAAGCGACATTAGGCCATTCTACACGCTAATTACTTTCAATATGTGACAAAGAGCTGGGAGGGGGTGGGCTTTCAACCGTCCCTCGGCATCACCATGCTGAGCGATAAGGGCTTCGATAAGCAGAAAGAAACTATTAATTAGCACGCATGGATTCATACTGTCCATGGGGTTTTGTTTATCCTATTAATGTCATTCTTTCTATTTCATTTCAGAGAGTCTGCATAGTGGAAATTTGCTTTATTGTCAATGCTATTTGTTTTTTCTACATCTCCACTCGAAATCACTCCTCTAAAATAGACGAATTTGTGGGATTATGACGCGAGATAAGAGGAAGCTTTCATCAGCGTGGAGGTATATTAATGAGTGAAATGTGCACTAAAGCCTGTACTAAAACACACATATTACAAAACTGATTTGCATGCAATTTGTGGCCGTCTGTGTAACGTTTATCTGGCAACAAGAGGGCGTTCAAAAAGATGAATTGAAGCTGATGTGACGTGTACTGCAATACTCCAGTTCAGAGATCACACCTCTGTATCGCTTCTATAAAACGGAGAGGCCTAATGCCAGCAAATAAGACATGGCTATCAGGGGTGCTGGCTCACAGCTTCCAGATCATAGCCGCAGATAGCTCAGCGTGCTGTCCATCCACATCAAAGAACTGCTGATCCCTACAAGGTCCGAGGTCCTGCAATAACCTGCATCAACAATCAGTGGGGGTTGCTCCACAGCCAGGGGACATATCAAAGCAAGCCTGCATCGCTAACTGTGTCAATAATTACTCCGTGTCATAGGAGAATAAAAAGCAAATAGTGCTGCACTTTACAGCTCCAGCCCACTCAGTCTTCTCCTTTCTGGCTAATATTTTTGTTTTTCTCTCTTTGGACTACTGCCTCTAACCTATTTTGGTAGATCAATAAGCTGAGGTGAGGTGAGGCGAGCCTGAGTGGGAATGCTGTCAAAGACGGATGGTTAGACATGAGGGTAGACGGGACTCGGCTAATTCCTATGCCTTTCACCTTTGTTTATGAAAAAAAAAATGTACACGCACGTAAAGAGTCTGCGGACATGAAAACAAGACAGGCTACCCTGACTAAGGTGAGGATACAGAGTTCAGCTGTGCAATTTGAAAGCTCTGTGTACTTTCAAAGGGCAACAAACTTTTCCGTTGATAAAGTCAAGGCTGCCCCTCCGCTTTCCCCCACCAGCCTGCACAAATGGTGAGCTAACAAGCTGCTCTCTCTCTAAAAGCTGGACATGACAACTCTTCTGTGAAATCGTAATCCTGGAGAGGCAACTTTACAGTGTACCTTTGATATCTTGATGTGAGGCATTCTCAGCCAGTACCCCCGCCCCGGCTAAAAGATGAGGTAGATATTTTGCCTCAGTTGTGTTAAATCTATGAAATGAAATGATTTAATTAAGATAGGCCGAGGAGTCATAATTAATTCTGCCTCTCTCCGACTCAGGCTTACTGTCAAGAACACAGGGAAAGGCTCAGGCAGAATAAATTACAGGTGTTGTGTGTGTGTGTTTCCCCCCTATCTGAGGGGGTAATGGGTGTGAAGCGCTTAGTTACTGTATTCTCCCAGAGCTGACAGAGAGTTATGTCAATTCTTTAGGAAGAGGTAGTGTTCTCAAAGTGTAAGAGAGCCCGCTGGCACTTTTTTTCAGGCGTCCCACCGTCTTAGATCAAATCACATTTCAGTCCAGGAGTTTATTTTGTCAGTGAGGAGCATCCTCTGGGGAGCACTATCGGTGACAAATGCGAAATTGAAGGATTCACGGCGAATGGGCTCCCGCCAGGCAGGCTGTGTTAGAGACAGCTACAGTCACAGAAGACCCCTGAACTGTGTGACGTGTTTCTCCATTATACTTCCTTTCTTTTGAGTCTCTGGCCTATTTTGGATCTTGTTTGGCCAGTGTTCAGTCACCTTTGGCTGTAAAAGGATGAAATGAAGCATACCTCCAGGGAGCCATATACACCTGATTTTCCTCTCAGCCTGCAGACCTTGAGACAGAATTCAAGAAGTGAATCTATTCTTTGTCTGTCATTCACTTACAACTAAATACATAAATGTTCAATTTGGTAATTAGATCTCTAATAAAAATCAGCCAAACTAATTCAGAGATGGTATTTACTGTTGCTACTGCCTCCTTCCTATGTCCTTAACCAGTGGACAAACCTCTGGATGTAGACACTGACAACTGAGGGCCAAAAGCTTAATTCCGCATGCATTTCTCTAAATCGACCTCTTTCAAAAGTCCAATACTAATCTCTCAAGCAGCAAATTTTCTCAGCTTTCTAGCTTTGGCCAAACACCCAACAACTGTCTTATTATCGAGAGACGACAGGCAATAATGAGTTTGGCCTGAGCCAAGCAACTGCTGCTTTGAGCTTTCAAAGAAAGAGCCTAATTAAAGGCAGCTTTGTGACTTTTGTCACTTTTTTCTGACTGGTGATTATAGGCCATTCATTGGGGAGGATTCGTCAGCTATTTGCGGGTGGCACACACCATAAATATCATCTAAGAGCTTTGCTTATGTTGTGCCGAACCTGCATTTTCCCCCAGCGAGTCCCAAGATCCTTTCACTCTAATTTGCAGAACAAATTCCTTTACTTTCTGCAGAATCTCCTCTCGCTAATAAGGATGTCTCATCAACAGCAGTTCAGAGACAAATTAGGCTGTTTAAAAATGCAGACTCCTTGGTATCTTGTCTGTGATTTCCTGTAATGAAGTACTGGGGAGCAGAGTGTCCTTGGCACTGAGGACAAGTTCAGAAGAACAAGCCCTGTGCTCTTTGGAGCAGATTTGACTAATGGCAGAGCTATATTAGCCCTCTGCTGGTTTGAGTAGCTTCTAAACCGCCCCTCCACCACTACTAAAACCATGCGTCTCCAAAAAGTGGCCTACTGTCTTATTTGGGCCAACTCTAATTGTCTCACTAATCTCTCCAGCATTAAATGACCCAGAGAAACTGCGTCCCACAGGGCAGGCTTACCCCGCTGATTGGAGACTTTGCCTTTTGTTTTGCTTGGCATATTAAAACAGCATAGGCTGCTGATGGAAAGCCTACAGAACTATTGGAAATGTAATTAAGGGCTAGCAGCAGCTTTTAAACGGTTGACTAGTGCAGAAACAAACTGTGCCCCTCAGACAGCAAAAACTTTAATACATGGGAAATGAGTGGCTCAATCGATAAGCAGGGTGTCTTTTGTAGGGGAAAATTCAATGGAAGACAGAAATGGGCTGCTTCAGTGCCTGCATACTGTTTCTCATTTTCCCAGTGGAGAGCAAAATTTTATGGCAATATTTGCTTCAAAAACAGACAAATAGAGACCTCTCTGTGAGATATAATAATTTGTCAAGTCAATTTCATCTTTCATTAAAATAAAAACAAATAGCTGTGGTAAACTGTGCCGGTTGCAATTGAATCACCAGTGTTTTGTGATATGAGACACAAAGGAGGAAAAAATTGACTGAAATCTCCTGCACTCCTCAGGTGTTGAGCTGAGGCCGGGTTGAGAAATGCTCCAATCAAGCACAATTATTTGTTGAAGCCAAACACCACAGCCATTTCACATTGACAGAGAACAGCCTATTGTCCCGACTCCGCCAGACAATCGCATTCATCATAAACTGCCTCTAATTTGATACATTTTTTAAGCTGACATCTTTCGCAAACCGCTTTTCCAAACAAGCTGGCCTATGGGGCGAGTGATTGAGCAATTATCAGAAACAGATTCAGCAAGTCCCCACTGTGGCCTTTTGTCCCCGGCATCAGCTGGACGGCTGGGATCATTAGAAACATTTTTTCCTTGTGTTTTCTTCCTCCAAACCTCTGGCTTTGTAGCCTGCACACAAGCAGGACACCTTCAGAACTAGTAGGAGTCCATCCCTGGCTGTCTGTCAGTACAGTAAAAAATAAAATAAAATACAACACCAAAGTCTATCAAACACTGTCTCACTGTGCTGCCTCTGATAAATATTCATGATAGCAGCTTGAAAACCAGCTGTTTTCCTCCAATTAAAGCTTGCCGAGATCCACCGTTTTCGAAATAAATTGTTGCTTTTTTAATTAACAGCTTATGTTACTGGGCCTGAAAACAACTGAAACAATGCAGCACCCATTGCAAAGATTTATTTGTGTGGGACGGGATGAGAACATGTGGATAACAAGGCGAGGTGATGGTGCTGCACTGTTCCCCTGGCCTACAGACCCCCAGCAGCTTCACGTGATGTAGAATACCCAGGGAAAGACAGGTTATTATCCTATTAGACCCTATCAGAAGGATGTGACTGCTGCTGTGGTAACAGGTATTGAACATCAGCCCAACTAGCCGAGCGGAGCAGATCAAATGAAGTCATCAAAAGATCCTTCTCACATCAAAGAACTGAGCAGACCTGACCACGTGCCTGCCATACCAACAGTGTAGAAACAAAAAGCGTAGCAGCCAAGTCTAGCGTAACGCACAGACGGCGGCCCACTTCAAAGAGAGGGATCCGCTGTCCAAGGACATTATTCATAGGTATACCCCAAAAACAGCAGTGGTCAACGAAGGCAAGCAGAGAAAAACCGCAGAGGACTTACCATCAGGAGGCTGAGCCGGTGTGAAGTGAGGAGGTTTGTCTGAAAGAGATAAAAGAAAAAAGAGAGAGAAATAGGTTTTTAGTTTTGGGTAGATTCAGAGACTTCCCAGGGGTAAAGGGCAAGTAATTGAGTTGCTACAAAAAAGAGACACATTCTGTCTACAGGCTTGGCTTTTCTATCTAACACATTCTAATGCAGCGACTGAGCCCTGCAGGAGTCCAGCAGAGCTAATCGACAGGAGTACATTTCAGCGATACCGCACCATCTTTGTTTTTCTCATTCATTGTTTTCTATGGTCTTCTCATCCCAAACCACACCGCATGACTTCTGATATTACAAGGGCATATGAGAATTGAGAACACAGAGGAAGAGCTCTGTTTTTGTTTCGGGCTGAAAAGTGCAAGACAAGATTTAAAATTTGGTGGCGAAATACAGTACATTAGTGTAAACTTTCTCAGTGCCCCACCCCCACCTCCCCAGCAACCACATGCAGAATAAATCAGGTTTTTTTCACTTAATATATCAAATGACATCATGCTACTCTCCAGGTCAACACCCAGCAGACGATGACATAAGGCTTGTCAGCTTGTGGGAACCATAAAACAAGAGCTGTGGTGTCAAATGACTGAGTGTGGAGTAACACTCAGGGGAATAATCATGAAACCTGAGTCCTTTGCCATTTTGAAACCTTAATGCTATAAAATGAGGAAAATCTTGACCAAGCATTGTAAAATAGATCAATAACACTTTATGTAATGGAGGTGGATGAAGAACTTGTAGTTGTTTTCAGCAGGGAAATAGGGGATGTTGTTAGTGACAAAACAAAAACCAAGCAACAACAGAATTAGGACTTCAACAAACTCTTAGTAGATTAATCTGATGATTACTTTCTGATTATACAACTCTACACTACAAAATGCCAAAAAAATAACAGGCAATTTCCCAGATCCTATGGGGATGTTTTCAAATTGCTTATACTGTCCGACTAACCGTCTGAAACCAAAAAATATTTAATTTATAACAGAAAGCGATGAAAAGCAAATTCTCACATTTGGGTTTTTGTTCATTAAATGATTGATCACCTATTCAATTTGTAATAGATTCATTTTCCACTGATTGATAATTATGCAAAGAGCATACAAACGTTATAGGCATATGGCAGTGGATGATGCAAAGCTATAAGCAAAGTAAGAAGACTGGCATCAAGTAAGAATAGACAACATATGTACCAATACCACAAAAATAATGGTCAGTTAGTACTAATCTACTGGGAGGACTTTGGTGTCTGTCTCTTTAATCACCAGGGGACTTTAACAAATGAACAGCGTCTTACAAACATGGTGTGCTCATCAAAGGCCATCATGACACACTGGTCACGGTGTACTGAGGCACTGGAGTACCAAGCACAATCCAACCGAACCACCATCTGCACTCTCGCAGTCAACTAGGCTGTCTGACTCAGTAAGCAGAGCCCCGGTGAGTTGTCAGAGCTGCCTGCGCTGAACAAACACAGCAACACACACAGAAAGGAAAGGATGTGCAGCCACCCAGCCATCTCTCCGATGTCTCTGCACTGTGAGGGATAATGAGGAAGATAAAACACATCACATCAATTACCCCGCTAACACATTTTTCCGGGTCCCCGTCAAACACTGCTCAGAAGCCTTTCTCAGGACTTCTGCGATATCCGTCGGCGTCCCAAGACACAGTTGAGTTTTAAATTTAGGCTCACTTAAAATTGCTTGTCAACAGCCGGGGCTTCGGGGGTGAGAGAGAGAGAGAGAAAATGAGGAGAGGGGAGAGGCGAGGCTGGTGCTAGAGGTGAATAATGAAGTGTCTGCTGAAGCTGTTTCCCAGTCAGTCATGACGGTAACTGATTTCCATCTGGGGGGGATTTCAAGAAAACATATAAAATGAGGGGAACAGGAATTGGCATGAGGAAAATATAGAAGTTCCTCTAAGTGTGTAAAGGAGCACACACGAACACACACAAAACCAGACATCCACACAGGCTGTACTTCCTGTCTGGCATGCATAACCATGTCTGAACACACACAAACAAACATACACACACACAGACATATTGTCGCACAAGGCAAATCAGAAAGAGTCTGACAGAGAAGGTGGCGTACAAAGTGAGCCGAGATGGCGGGAGAAGCTAAACGACTTCTTAACATTTCCATAATGAAAGGACAAGATAAGGTCTTTCCATAAACATATCAGCCTTTCCCATCTCCCTGTGCAGCTGGCAAAGCCTGCTTGAATTCATGTGCCTGTGTGAATGTCAAAACATGGCCATCATTCACCCTATATCTTCAACAAATCAATATGTGCCTGACTGTGACATTTAGCCATGTGCAGGAAGATGTGTGTGTGCATGTATCTTTGTATGTGTGTCACCTTCCCCTTTGGTGTGGCTGATGTTCGCACAGAATGATAAAACGAGTGTGTCTGTGTGTGGGCTCTGTTGGCAAGCGCTAGGATTTTGGTGGGGGGGTTTACAAACTGTCTGTGTGTGTGTGTGT
>NW_023339707.1:5751416-5763524 GCF_004916995.1 Morone saxatilis
GTATGTGTGTGTGTGTGTATGTGGCCTTGCTTCAGCTCATATGGTGACAACAGAAATTGCGAATGAGGTTGCATGACTCCTCTTACACCCCTCCTCCCACCACACACACGTCACTACTATGAGCGCTATCACTATCCTATCCAGCTGTCCTTGTGGCCACATGGTGAGGGCTCTTGGCAGCGTAATAGAGCCTCTTTCACTCCATCAATTTCTCCAGTGCACATTTCTTTTCACTCGGTCATCTGAGAGGTGAAGATTGGTCCGCTTTAACTGGGTTTGTATTAAATCTAATAGAATCTGTCTGTCTGAAATTGATTCTGTAACATGGCAAGGTTACAAATGAACCACCCTCCTCCTTGTCACCCAAATCCACCAATTAGAATGAGAAGGAAAGACTTACAATGATGATAGAAAGACACTTTGAGAAATGCAAAGAGGTGCATCTAATGCAGTAGCATCCTCTAGGCTATGGGGACTTTGCCTTGCACATGGCCGAAAAGTCAACAGCCTGATAACAGACTAAGAGAAATCAGTGAAAAGGGTTGACATGGAACAACAACCATGGCCGAAGCGTATTAACATAACCTAATTTGGCACCATGTAAATGACTGCTAAGACTGTGCTTTCTCTACTTATTTACTTATTACAACATCCTACAGTAAGTGATTATGTGAGTCTTGAAAAGCTCATTCTGGAGTGGTGAGAGGAATTTCAACTTTAACACAGACCAAACACAGACTAAACTGGCAAGGCACTCAGAAATAGACTTGTGTAAGTCTGTAAGAGAGTGAGGAGAATGAATAAGTCAGTGTTAACACAAGGCAAATAGTAGAAGGGAACAGCTGAAGGTGAGCTGTTAGTGATGTGAGAAAAAGGTAGCATATTGTGCTCAGAAGGCCGGTGAATGTCTATTTTCAGTCATGCTGTGAAGGCAAACTATTGGCTACACTATTAGGCAAAGCCTGGCATGCATAGGACTGAGCATTTCAATACTGAGTAGAAGCACCATCTAAAATTGTTGTTGTACTCACCACATTGGGGCCAGTACTGAAAAATGATACCCAGCATGGGGGTTAACAAAAGACTAAAACTAAGGCAATTACCTTTCCTCTTAGAACTGCTCTCAGAAAACTCTTTTACCCAAGAATCTACTGTGACGCCCACTATCTAACAGTTTAGATAGACCGGTAACTAAGGCACACAAATATAATGCCTTCGCCTCTTAATGAGCCACTGTAGTTTCAATATGACGGGAGGGGTTGGGGCTTTCCAGGCCAAAAGACAAATTTTCATATTCCAAAGGCATTTAATCGCCATTTAATACTTCATCCCGCAGTTCAAAGCAAATGCCAAGTCTTTGGAGAGGAGATATGAAGCAATTTCAGCCTGCAGACACAAAATCAAGGAAAGGGTGGCTGTGACTTTAGCTGTCCTGATGTCCCTACTTCAAGTGCAGATAAGGCTGTCATGAGAGGTAAAGTGAGCCCGGTTTTGGGGCGGTATTTGTTTCAACAAGGACATTACATGCAAAAAATATGCAGGAATGAGAAACGCAAAATAATTTCTTTCCAGCTAAATTCTATCTGAAAGTCTGAGCCAATACTGGGAATTGGGTTTTTTGGTAAGCGTTCTATTGCCAAGCAGTGACCCATACATTTAGGTGTTATAACAGTGCAGTAGAACAGAGTATATTAGACTGCACGACAGACAGTAAAGTTGTGTGTTTCTGTCAAACCAACGTACAGTTGTTGAGGAACAGGAGCACGGCGAAGCCCAGTGTAGATGTGGCCAGCAAGATCAGACAGATGTTGCAGGGGATCATGAAGTAGCGCACCACCAGTGACACCTTGTGCTGGTACCTGCGGTCCTGCTCCGGTGGTGGTGGCGAGGGATAGTGGCACCCACTCATGCTCCACTCCAATGACCCCCTCCCCTCCAGGGTGGAGGAGATGATGGGACGAGGAGGGCGACGAGGGGTGCCCAAAGACCCGTTGGAAAAAATGATGGCGGTGGGGTTAGGGCTGAGGATGAAGATGAAGATAAAATAAAAAGCAAAAAAATATGCGTAATGGTTTGTATTTCAGCTGCGGTTCCAGCTGTGCACCGTGGCAAAGACCCGGTGACTGTTTCTGTCAGAGAATCGCAGCAGCAAGCTTTCAGCGGTTTCTAAGCAACACATTTTTAGAGATAATAACATCCATTTGGAGAAAGAGGACAGACAGAGAGGACAGGGATGTTGGACTCCTACAGCCCCCCACCTGTCCACACAACCTCCATTCTGCGGTGCCGCTAGGAAAAAGACAAACTAATGGGCTTTCACTGTGTGTGCTGTGAAGTGGTTTATACTTACAGTGCGAACATGTGTGTGGATTTAAGTGGGTGGTGATAGTGTGTTTGTAAATGTGTGTCAGTGCGCTTTTGGCATAAATGTGCCTGAGATGCACCTAAGTCAGATATGTGTGTGTTAGGATGTGGGTGGACTGTCAAATATCCACACGGAAAACTTCCAAGCAGACCGGCAGTAAATCCACAAAAATCCCCTCCTTTTTTCCCAGAGACCCTGACTGGTAATTAGATGGCCGTGAAAGAAGTCTTCCTCATCAAAAGCCTTTACAAACCCAGCCAAAGTCTGCTGCTCACCAACAACACGTGTCACAAGTATTTCCCTAAGAGGTGAGATCCGAGCATCTTTTTTAGGCTCCCTGTGGCTGTTGCCTGTTAGAGCAATGAGGGTTCGCTGTTCTCCTGAGCAATGATTTGCCCAACGTGCCTCTAACGCAACACAACTGCTTCTTTGTATCCACCGGACTGGCTCCTTTGGTTTATGATCTGGGAGCTTGTGTCACGGTCAAGAGATATACGACCAGGGCACGTAAGATCCGTCCAAACCTGACACCGTCACTAGAGCAACTTGTATCTGCTGTAGCGTGATTAGCAGGATGGCCGGAAAGCAGCTGGCTGCCTCTCGCCAAACCATATGCTCTTGGGTTCACGGAGAAGGTTTGTTTTTCCTCCCCTTTTCTCCTGCGTGCCTGCCACTGCTCCTCGGTTCAATAACCTTTATTCCCGGCCGGTCTTATGGAGTGGGTAAGCAGCTGCCCCCCACTCTTTTGGTTGGCTGGGGCCGTAAGCAGGTCAGAAGAAGTGGCGGATAAGGGACAAAAAGTTGGGAGAGGAGAACAGTCGCAAATTCCCACTCAGCCTGTCAGTGCAGAGCTGTCTTCTATCCCAAGCAGCTACGGATGAGCAGCAGAACACAGAGAGACTCTAAATGAATACACTCATGGAAAGAAAGAGAGAAAAACCTGTGTGTGATCAGAAATCAACCAAGAAGCTCGAGGCGGAGATTTGTTGGGCTTTCTTTCCTTGTGTCAGCCTCCTGACAGGGAATCCCAACCAAATAATGAGAGGAAAAGGTTCTCATTGCGTCCTGATCCTTGTAAGGCTTAGGTTGATTTAGCTCCCTCTATTTTTTTCCTTTCAGGAAAGAACTTGTCCAGTCTTTCCTTTCTTTCTCTGGTTTGTCGTCTCTCTTTTATGTGCTTCCTCAAGCATCCAGTCCCTTTTTCACTGGGTTGTCTTACTCCAGCTTCCAGTGTCCTGGACGCAACGATTTATTGCACCAGCCTCTCCTCAGTGGGGATCCAACATTCACTGGCAGCCAAAACAACAAATCAGGCTCCGGGTATTCATAGCGCGCTTAATCCCCAGGCAGCAGGTAGTGGTCCCAGTGTCAGCGCACTCAGTCAGCTGAAGAAGCAGGGTTGGAGTGAGTCAAAGAGAGAAGTCATCGGACAGACACGGTATGTACAGAGACAGGGGAAGTAAACGGGAATGAGAAGGAGCGTTGGCAAAAGGAAAAGCAGCTCCAGACATTTCGTTTTTTTTTCCCCTTCTGGAGAAAACAGCAGCGGCGTGTTGCTGGTTTCCCAAACACTCTCCTCCTGAGCGCTCCTCTCTCAGCCCTCAGCCAGCGGAACGGATGAGCGCATAATGAGAGAGCGAGTGAGATAGTGCGAGAGAGAGAGAGAGAGAGGTGGGGGGAGTGGTTGAGGGGCCGTCTTTAACAAAGGCAGAGGGGGAGGAGGGGTTGGAGTTGGGTGAGGGAACGGGAAAAAAAGAAGAAAATGAGCGAGAATAAAGGCTTTGGGGAATAGTACTCGAGTCCTGTCAGAGTAGGGAGGGGGGCAGCAACAGTGCAGCAGCAAAACAAAAGAGGGCCACGGTCTTGGGAGATGTCAACCAACTCCTCCATTTGTTTATAGCCTAATCAAAAGAAAGTCTCTTCCACAAGAGCTGGAGAATTTCCACAAAGATTTAATGAGGCAAACTGAGAGAAAATAGGCCTGTGGAGGGAGGGAGAGAGCAAAACTTAAACACATTAAAGTCAATCTCATATTGAGTCTATCCAAACAGCCTAACTCACTTGTTTTTGACCAATATGCGTAACTAGTGCAGAAACAAGCCTGAGAAACTCCACATGCGTTCCACACTAATAAGCCAATATTCAATTAATTAACAGTCCCATTCGGACCCTTTTTTCTAACCCATGTGACAACTAGGAATAGGTTGCTTTGTTCCTTTACTGTTTTAAATAATATGGCCAAAAATAAATATTCAGCAGATCTGGCAAATGATCTGAGGTGGAAACATTTCCATACATTTCATAGGATGTCATTTTTTCCCTTTTTTTAAAAGCAATGCATTATTGCTCTTCTAATGTGATAATGAGGTTAGAATGGAGGGGTGGTTACGCTTTGTTTTAGCAAGACCCTGCATCAATATCTACTTTGAACAAACTCAATGGCAGCAGGCGGCAGATGCAAGGCGGTATCTATCATCAATTATTTATGTTCTTTTTCACTCTCTCTATCTGTGTCTCCATCTCCATCTCTGCCGTTCAATCCCCCCAATCTGCGCTTTACGCAACGAACATACACACTGGTGGCAATGCACACAGTGGCTGCGTCCACAGAGGAATTGCATGGATGCACACAATTGGCATTTCTGTCTGATAGAAACTAGCACATACACACAGCAAAATGGCCCCTTCTGTCTGTTTGCAGCCTACAAAGGAACACAACTTGAACACAAACTCATACTACAGTACACTCTCACTCACACTCACACCCACACACACACACACAGGTAGGTGATCTTGGTTCCCCCCAAAAGTCATTTATCTTTTTGGACAGTGTGTTCATTCCCAAGCTTAAGCTGAGCTTTGTGGGGGAGCCAGGTTTTTAGACTGCCTGCTGAGGGTCAAGAGTTCACCCCAACCTCCCCCAATCATCAGCAACACCACCCACCCAGAGGTGCTTCTCCCCTCTATGTTCTTTCCAGACACGATACCCCAGACAATCCACATCGGCTCTCACGTTGCATAACAAAACCTGAGTGATGGATGAACTGAAAAGAAAAAGGAAACAGCTGCTGTCTTATTTGCTGCCTTTTGTCTACCTTTTCACTTTTATCTCTAACTGTGTTTTTATCATCAAGCTTATTGTCTCAATGAGTGAGATAATCAGGTGCAGCAAGGGGTTAAAACAATTACAATACACAGTGCATAAAACAGCAACATCACAACTTGTGACCATGAATGAAATACCAAATTCACCCAGCAGAGGGTACTGGGGAGTCAGCCCGGCACTCTGTTCTGCTGCCACGACCCAAATAAGATCTTCCATCGACATCAAAGCTCAGCTGCTTTGATCCATTTTTAATGCCACAAGTATCGCACAAGGTTAACATCTCTCTCTCAAGGCTTTGAAATGGCAATTTCCATTAATAAGCCAAAGGGGCTGCTCTCTTCTTTAATGGTCTGGCAGGAGTAAAAGTTGATATGTGTGCGTACATGCACATGTGTGCTATTCTTTATGCAGAGGGTGAGAAATTTGTCAGGTTCAATGACTAATCGACAATAATGCTTCAATCAAGTGTGTGTGTGTTTGTATGTGTGCAGCCCAGCACACATCCCGGTCTTCTGGCTGACTCGTGTTGATCTAATTGATTTAGGAGAAAACAGTTGTTCCCTTTGCTGAATGACAATTTTCCTCCAAAAGGCCAAAGGGATTATCATGTGAAAAAGAGACTATTACCACTGAGATCTACCTTTAAAAGAACAGCTGACATCAAGTATAGATGGCAGAAATGTTCTCTGTTTGCATCATCTTTATATTTGCATCATCTTTATATATTTGATGTACAAGCTACTTTCCGGCTGCAGTGCCACAGGGTCAAGGGTCAGATATATAGTAATATCTTTGCAATTCCGCAATGATCGATGGTATCCACTCAGCACTGTTTTGTATCTAAAAGCACTTTATCAGTGTGGGGTCAGCGCTCTGGCATAAACAGCAGATGTGAATGTGTGTGTATTTTCTACTTAAGCTAAATGTACCAATTCACTAAAGATTTAGGTTTGAAAAATTTGAAAGGTATAAACTATGCCTACCCTCTGGCAAAGCAAAACCCAGTCAACATATGAAGAACCTTCTCCTACAGGCAGCAATCAAAGAACTAAATATCAAATTTGCATTAACAACATTTTAACTGTCGTGCTGATTCACAGAGAATAACTTGTCAGAGATGGTAAAGGTGACTGAGCACCCAAGGGATAAATTTCTCAGGAAACTGCCTTTTCTGGTTCAGAACTGATAAAATTAGTACAAAATGAAGTCAATCAACCTGTTTCGATGACCTTACATGCTTAGTTTGACTTTGATTATATAGTACTTTCCCAAGCTCACTGGCAGAGAGCTAGTCTGGATTATGAAATAAGTATGAGTTCTACATGAATCTTTCATCAAATAATCTGTTTAGGGAAAACTGTGTGTAAAGATCTATCGCTAAATGTGACAACAACGGCTTTGTACATTAGAGTGTGTGAAAAAATCCCCCAAAAACATCCCATTAGAGTGGGACTCGGTCCATTTTTCAAAGCAGGAGCTATCAAAAGCGGAGCTGTTTCTTTCACTAATGGCATTAGAGATCATCCTTTCCTGCTGTCCATTGTAAATGAGGGTTTTAATGATGTTGATGAAAAGAATAAAGTCTGTTAAAATTTAGAACGGATTTGGTAATTGCCTGCACTAAAGCCTGTCTACTGGCCCACTCAACTATTCATGTGCGCTTCATTTACAAGATAATTCACTGTAATATTTGTCACGTTGTGTTTTATTTTGTTATGATGTGTGTGTATGTATAGATAATGAGAAATCTGCTGCAAGGAGGGTTATTTCAGCCAATGGCGTCTCAAAGTTCAATCAGGGCCAACTGACAGTTATTTCCTGCTATGTATTTGTATAGCCCTGCTGCTCCATACTACACCAGTGAAGTAACACTTCTTATAAATGTATGTAATTCCACAGTGTACTATGTATTCAAGGCCACAAATTCCACTTTCAGGGACATTAGGTCGACATCAGGAGGCCATGTTGAATTCTTCATGTGCATCGAGCCATGCAGCCAGGCTGGTGGAGGGAAGCCCAGACTCTTCACCCAGTGGGCTACGTCAGTGAGATGCTAGCAGGTGGGCCAATTGTCTCGCTACGGTATTAACTCCAATCATCATAAGTCAGACTTTTCTGCAGCATCCAACAGATTCCCAGACTTTCCAGTCATCAGGCCTTTGAACCGAGCAGAACTCCTCTAGCAGCAGTGAGACCAGGGCCTCTCACAGCTGTGCGCAGCTAACGGCATTAACCTCTAATGAACTGGGACTCAAGAAAAAAGAGTGGTAAAAAAAGAGGTACAAGGACAGATGATGATGAGGGACGAAAACAAGATGCTTCTCTGGCAAGTATATTCATGACAACCAAGCATCGATACCACAACAAATGACCCAAAAATATTTTATTTTGGAAAGGTTTGAGACTTGTTTCACAATCTAAAAGCTGAAACTACATTTAAACTCCAGACGGCTCAGCTATAGGGGACAGACAAAAATTAAAAGAAGAATAGGCCTTTATGTTTACAACGGTGTTGGGCCACTACAAGCCTCCAGAACCTTGTTTGCCTTTTTGACGTTTTGATGATTGAGGTGAAGATCACTGTCTAATTAAGTGTTCTGACAGCCCTGTACAAAAGGCCGGATTGATCAACAGATCCATGACTATGGGCAAGGAAGTTCCACCTATGGAAAATGATCACATCACAACAATTACATGTGTTTGTCTGGCAATCACAGTGTCTTACTGCATGATGTTGCATTGCGTTGCAGAAAAAACTGAGACCAGTCCAGCTTTGTTGCCAGATGGTCTTGTGTTTGTGCTTGAGCACAACTCATTGAAATGAATGAGGGTCTGTCTGAACACATCACTCTAAAATCTGTTCTGATGCTCAGTTCTAGTGACAGTGAAGGCCATAGCACGAGTCACATCATTTCATACTCATCAAACCTTTCAGAGAGCCCTTGTGTCTTATATGGAAGCTTCTGCATTTCTTATATTTCTCCAATTATATATTTGGGTGTTTCCTTTAGTTTACAATCAGTTTGTCTGTATGTATTATAATAGTTAACAAGAAGACTCAAACAGACATGGATGCAGTATGGCTCTCGCTAAACCCTACACACCAGACCATTAAAACCCCTCAAAACGGTCCACCATGTCTTCAAAAAATAAAAATTCTGCATTCATGACAACACTATTTCTGACTCAGTGGATGATGGTACTATTGTGCAGCATTGATGTAAGTGTGAATGAGAGAGTTCCCACACTGGGTGGGCTCCACACAAATGTGACTCACAATGTGACACATCGCCCAGTATCTGGTGTCAACTGGGTACACATAGGTAAGCTATGACGCTGAAAGCAGTAATATGCAGCCCACAGCTGAACATGAATGTGCACTCAGGTCATCTTGAAATCTGGCATTTAGGTACTGAATATTGGCCGTTAGCCTGATCTGTGTATATTGATTTTGCTTAGACTGTTAGTCAATCCTCCAGCTGATGCCGTTCCTCTACAGAGGAGTCTCCAGTCAATATGATCCACCTGTCCACACTCAACACTTCTGGCTACATTAGCCTCTTCCTCCCACTCCATCCCACGCTGCCGTGACCTGCTTTTTCAGCCTACTCTGAGCCAGCTCTTAGCCTGGGGCCTCATCCAGGACATGTCCACTGCTGGACATTCAGTTCCCTCTCATATGGTGAGGATGATATTTCTCGCCTCAGGGCTCATCTAGAGCCAGAAAACGCCGATCCTAGCCTGAGGGCTGATGTTCTCAGGCCTGCTGCTGACCTTCCTCCTTCCTTTTCCTTCGGTCTTCTAAATGGAGAGGAACTCATTCAGGAAGGAATAACTCCTTATTAGCCAGCTATCATTTTCTAGCCAGCCCCTCCTGCACATCAACACCCACAACAATAATGATTACAGGATGTAATATCCTCCCCGCTTCACTGCCTTGCCCTGTTTATGCAAGTCTTCAGCACCAACATTTTCCCTTAATAGCCATGTAGGAAATTATTCCAATGGCTGGGAAAAGACAGGGAAATAATGACAGAAAGTGATTGGAATGGCAAAAAAGGAGAGTGAGAGAGAAAGAAAAGGTGGGAAGAGTAAAAGGAGAGCAACCTGGGAGTTTGGCCGCTGTACGCAGAGCTAGTGAAGAGTGACACTTCTCCATGTGGCAGACATATGGAGCCAATTGTGGCAGCAGTGCAGGAAGGCTAGGAGCAGGGAATCAGAGGAGGAGTGGCTGGCTCTGACAGCCTTTACACAGGAAAAGTCAGGCTGATGGAGCTGAAGGATGATACAGATGTCAATCTCTGGCCAAGTCAGCCATCTGTCATGGGGAACTGGCCAAGTCACATTGGCCCCGTCATGTGGCAAAAGTAGTGGGAGACTTGTGATGACCAGTCATTATGAGCTGGGAGCTGTCCTGTCAACATGGCCGATTTCCAACAGCACCTAACCTTGCATTGGTGTAGACAGAGGACACACAGACATACAAGTAGGGCTAGGAATATATGTAACATCAATACTCAGTACAGACTGAAAAACTATCAAATATGGAAAGCTGGCATTGCCTGTTCAGATACTTTATTGGCTTGTTTACCTAGATTATTAGATATTTCTTGATTTAAATCGGGAAACATTGGAAAATATTTTAAATCAATAATATAACATTGATACATTGAGTAGTTTGGCATATATCGTTAAACGAATCTATTTCCCAACATAAAGGTGTGTTCAGACAAATTTGACCACTGGAAGGTTTTGCAGTAAGAGTTAATTTGCAAAAACAGACCTCTAGTTTGATATTCGCTAGAGTGCACAAAGTGCATGACTCAAAACAGAAGTAACTGATTTTGCAAATGAACCCTCCGTGTATTCACCCCAGATAGCCAATGTACAGATAGTAGCTGTAGCTAGCAACGTACACAATTTCCGTGTCTGTGATGTGTTTATGTGACAGCTTAGACTCTGACTGACCTCAAAACCAGGAATCCCAGTTCTTTCACTAATTTCCATGTTGTATTTTTTTTTCATTTTGTGTCTGCACATTTATAACTTTGAGCCATAAAGCCTCGGGATATGCACAAATGTTCTGCTCTATTTCAGATATTTTTAACTTGCACAGAAATGCCTTCACCTCAATTAGCACCGTGCAAATTTATGTCAATTTATGTCGAATTTCCGAATTTCTGTTCAGCCCCAACACACCTTAAGGTGTATTAGCAGTGATAAAAAAATATTCAAATGATACCCAGGCCAACGCAGATGTTAGGGAACATAAAGAAGGTAGTGAAATAATGGAACGGAGAACTGTGTGGGAGCCCTGATTATCACTATTCAGTAAGTTAAGTAACAATTTTTGTAAAAAGTCAGAGATAGGCTATGGGGAGGTGTAATTGAAAAAGTTAACAATGCTAAGGCGATGTGGATGTGCTGCTGCCCACAGACGAGGAGCGACGCCAACACAGAAACTGAAAATGTCTTAAACATTTCTTGTACATAAAAGGTTTCTGTTATTTAATGAGCAGCATGTTTGAAGCAAAACATTGTCATTATGCATGTTGACTTGAACTAGAAATATTCTATTTTAGATTCCAGCTCCATCAAAGGCCTTATGTTCTAATGTAAAGCCCTTGTGTTGTACATCAATAATCCTGCTTTTTCCTGAACATATAATTACTGTTGCCTATATAATTGTCCAACTATAGCATGACGGATCAACATACATCGCTGTGACACATACATACCGTATACAAGCAGATTTACCTGATCGGCTTTTAGCATCAAAGCAGACAGTGACAAGCTATTATACACTGGGACCCTTTCATTTGTTTTTACAGTAATGAACTCGCTCTCCTCCCTTCTACTTCTCTTCTCTTTCTTTTTCCTTTTCACTCGGCCCGTCACTGGCTGCTGGCTGCACATCGAGCTGGATCTTCTCAGATAGAGGGCAGAGAGAGAATATTAATTGGCGAGCAATACCCCCTTGTTGAGACGCAGCCCATAAATGAAACGGCTATAAATTATTTATATGCCTAATCAGACGGCATGTGCTCAAGTTATTCTCTCAAACATGACAGCTTCTGTGCTATTCCTTTTTTTTACTCCTCGTAAATAATTCTCGGTCCTTTTGGTGAGAGTGCAGTCAGATAAGCCTGTGTGCTAGAAGTACAAGCCTAATGAAAATATGGTGCCACAATGACGAAATAGCTGTTTTCTGGCTGCAATCACGGTCAGGAAAATGAATGACCTGCTTAGCACCAGGTATTAAAATGCATCCTGTGCTTTGAGGGTTTTATTCTGATAGACCAAAAGCAGATAAAATTCAGGTGTAAATGCACACAAGGTACAATGATTATTAGCAACCAGGTGTGAATGAAATGAGACTGATCCATGATAAATGGATGCAGGGATTATATAACAGGAAAAAACATTCTCACATGGATTCAACCGGCAGCTGTAGACAAATCAAAGTAGATTTTAATGTGTATACCAGCAAATGGACCTCTGGATTTGACACCCCATGGGTAGGATGGAATCCTTTATCTGTGCTTTAAAAACAAGAAACTTCCTAATAAAAATCACAGTTAATAATAGATCAGTTTGACAATGTGAAAACACTATGGTTAAGGTTTGATTAGGTTTA
>NW_023339707.1:5763624-5774766 GCF_004916995.1 Morone saxatilis
GGAAACAGGAAACAAACAGCAGTCTCCCGAGTCAAAGTCCAATGTTTTGTTGACTCAACAATCCATCCTGAGTCCTGACCTCATCCCTATGCGGACTTTGTCTTGTCCACTTGAATGTGAACATGTGCCACTTTGGGTCACTTGCAAAAACAAGTTAACAGTTCTTGTTAGTTATTGGTAACAGTTATTGAAGTCAATATAAATTGATTATCTTCCAGTTCTGGACTAACAGACGAGCAATGTAACTTTTTGGCTCTTGTTATTGTGATAGCAATTTTCACTATTTGTGACATTTTGTAAAGAAAAAAATGGTCAATTCAAATCTGAAAGTAAGATATCAAAGAGAAAGAATAATTTTGGTATCAGTACCAAAACTCAAGCCTTATTATCAAAAAAGTGTCGAGCAATACCCAGTGCAAAAGATAAACAGGAATCTGTAGTTGCTGTCCTAATTTAAAGATCAGAGCAAGACACAATCTGGACAGAAGATGAATGCCAGCCATTATGACGACAACCACTATCCTCAGCATTCTTCTGGTACAAGTAAAGTAAACTGGATCTCCTGCTCTTCCTGAGCTTGAAGTTTAAAAGGGTCAGTGCTGTCGTAGTTGGTTTGTAAGGAAACCAAAGCCAGAAAAGAGCACCATTACCAGTACCAGTAAGGAATCATTGGCAGACTGCTGGCAGACGATAATAAACCCTCCTACAACCCTGAGACCAGCTGTCTGTCAACCACGAGGCTTTAGCTGCTTCTTTTCCAACAGCACAGTGCTCTGAAACTCTCCAAACACACACATTCATACAAGATAAGCACAATGACTTGGCATTCACACACAAGACAGAAAAATTGGACGGACACATTTCTTCCTTCAAATGCCACAAGGTGCTGCAGGGTTAAAATAAATGGTTTTCTAAAAATGTGTCCGAAAAAACGACGAGAGGGTGGAAACCGGATGGTACAACGGATGCTTTATAAATCCCTCGACAAAAAAAAATTCTGACGGGGAAAAAAAGCCCCAGCAAGTACGTGAGATCTGGAGAGATTTCTGCAAGAGGACTTACTGATGTTTCATGACCTCCCTTTTAACTGTTCACAGCTGAGAAGTCATTTACCTTTCTTGCCAAGACTGTGATTAGCTGGAAAACCCAGCTTCAAACTCTTGTTTCGACAAACATCCTGCCTGCTAAATTGTCTTTGAGCAAGAAGCGCATCCAGTCCCTGTGTGCTGTCCTGTGGCAAAGCCTGACCTCTGACCTCCATCTTTAAGGAGACAGGAGAAAAGATAATTTCTCCACAGGGATCAATACAGCATCTTTCTGTCTGATGCTGGGTCACAGCAGAAAACCCTCAATCTTCCCTGGTGATTGGCCTCAATTTTAGCTTCTAACTAGTGTCCACAAAGGTGGAGATGAAGCATTTGTCTTGTGTTGGTCTAGGCTCTTGGGTCTAAGTTTGGACAGAAGGACTAAAAAGTGCTTTATGATTAGTACAGAAATCAAAGATATCTATGAATTTCCTGATCCACTGGATTCTCACATCAAGAAGGTGCATGGTTGTATCATTTTCTCCCTGTTTTCATGTAAAATTCCTTAATGATGCTCCAGTATCCTGGCACAGTGGGAAAGCTCTGGTTTGTTGGAAACTAATAGATGCCCGTAGATATAAAACGTGTTTATCTGTTAGCTCATTAATAGACCAGTTGCCGGTCTAGGGTATTTCCTTGCCTTTCGCCCTAAAGCATGCTGGTATAGTTTGAAACTCCAGTGTGCCCTTAAGATGAATAATCAAGTATAGAGAAGGGATGGAGTGGTGGATAGATGGATCTTGCAGTAGAAAGCCATTCCAGACTTACTAAGTGATAAACATCCATTCATGTAGGACAAGGGGTAAACCAAAACCAAAAACAATCTAGTGTAAATCAATAGAAGGAGGCAAATATGCAGTTCTTTGGACCCATGATGAGACCTGTATGTATGCGTCTATGGATTTCTACATGTCCTTCTTTGTGGCCTTCCCTCTTTATCTTCATCAGCTTGCGCACAACAGCCAAAACTCAATCACGGCGGGGGTCATGTGTATCGATGTATCAACTCGTCTGTCATCCAGAAGTGGCGGGGGCGGAGTCAGGAGGAGGCGGGGGAGGGCAGTAGACCTGGTTTTTGTGAGCGAACGCATGACAATGATGAGCTTGGCATGTCGCCGAGGCAACAAGCGGCCTCATCCATTATTCATCTGGGTAACAAACTGATAAACGAGGTAAATGAAGAGGAACAACGGCAGCGAAAATCATGCCGATGGACCGAAAGAGACATTTAGAAGCAGGCGGCACCAGTGGCATCCTGAGGCGCATATTAATCTGTGAGGTAAACAACAAGGTCGGGACACAGGGTCAAAGCAAAACAGCTCTCATCCTTGAGAAGAGTAATGTGGAGCAACTCCACACCTTCAGAAAATTGGATTTTTTTGTACAAAAAATGTGCTCGATCATACCCGAAGACATACAGGTGTTAAAGAGAGGCTTCGCATCTCTGCAGAATCAACACATGTATAGTGGCTAGTTCTCACGTCGTCAGTCACCCACCTACCAATCATCCCTACCCTCCACATCACCCCTCATTTTCCTTCATCAGAAAACAAACTACCAACCTCTTTACAGCACAAGTTAGTCCCAAACAGTTGCATTAGTCTATCAGTACAGGTACAGAGAGCAAAAATAATACACCAGGTCTCACATGTCATGCCAAATTCATGTAACACGATCTGTACGAGACAGCAGGGGGATGAATTATTGCCCTGTTGCTACGGTAACACCTCGTATGCAGAAAACACCGTGTCGCGGTTTGAAAAATGGTGATTTGTGAGATTTAATTTCGAAAACCATTCCAGTGACGAGGGGGAGGGAGGGAAGAACGAAAGAAAGAAAAAAGATTGACATTGAAAGAAGGAGAGAAAGAAAAGACACTCAGATACAGTGAGAAAGAAAAGCGAGAGGAAGAAGGAGAGAAATGAGGCAAGGCTTTACTCGCAGCAATTTGCAGCAGTGCTTTAGACAATTTGGGTTACTTCTGTCACTGTATTTCTATAAGGAGAGCAGAAACACCTCATCTGCCATTCATTTCATTTCCATTCCAACACCTGCAAGCCATTTGCATTCTGTCAGTTTTACCTCTCCCTTTCATTTCTCCGCATGCCACTACATTTCCTGAATGATAACATACTGGCAATTTCTACACTGGCATAGCATGGGCCAGGACACAACACCGCCTGCATCCAAAGCAGGGGGAAAATGGTGAGCCTTTTTCCAGTTTTGTCTTTCTTTCTCTTTCTTCATCCCCAGTCCTCAAGTCCCAGTCCTCCTCTTAGGTTTCCACTGACAACCCCCCAACCTCTTGATCAAATCCAGATTTTTGCTATCTGACCCTTATGAGCCCTTGCAGCGCCTGGTGACTCCCCTGGGAACTGAGGCCGGATCGTGTGTCTCGCCTCTCCACAGCAACAAATGAATCAGGTGCTCAATAGCTTGCCTGATTGGCTGTCATGACATGTATGCCATCATTCCTAATAGCGGAGCACCACACAGCCACATCGCTTTCTTATATAGGCATTACTGGCACATTACACCAGGGCAAGCAGGCAGCTCTGTAGATCCAGGCAAGTTTCATCAAGTTAAATCTAAAAAAATTTCAAATCCAGTTAGAATGAAATATAGGCCCAATTTGCCACTAGGAATGAACGTGAAAACAACTGTAGTATAAGAGAGAGTAGCTCTGCTTGTCTGGGCTAATTCCTCATGAGAAATACAACAGCAAGAAAAAACAAAGTGAAGATCTCAAAAGGAGAATTTTAGACTTACAGGCTGAAGAATTTTAAATGTTATGAATTGAAATATTCACAATACATCCATATTCATGATTTTTTTTAAGCAGCACTTCGCAATTATTATATAGTGGTATAGTGGTATCCAAAATGTCAGAAAGATAAAACTGTTTTAGAATTTTGAGGATTAAGAACCTGTATGCAGCACTTCATGTTTACCTATCAGGCCGGTCTGTGCAGCTTTACACCAAAGGGGACCAAAGGCATAAGAGAGAAAATAAGGATCTAACTCTGGCAAGTCGTGCTTTCTTAAGATGGAGCACTTGCCCACTGCTGTTTGCGAGACAGGATTTCACTCTGGTGGTAATCCTTGAATTTCTTCTTCTTTCTTTTATCTCTACATTTTGAAGATTGCAGTCGTTTCTGTAGTGCCAACAGTGACGTCCTTTTCCCTGGATTGTCTGCTTTGATGACGTTTTTTTCTTTGTCTGTTCAGCCTTGGCGGCTATTACTGGTAATGCTAACCACACACTACTCCTATTCTTACCACACGTACCGAAAGCACCAATCGAGCTCATGTGCGTCTGATTCTGATTCACATATTTAAAAGCCATTCCTAGGATTTCACATTTGAATAGGCTGCAACTAAGGATAATTTTCATTATCCACTAATCTGTTGATTAGTTGACTATTTTGATTAATCAGTAAATTATTTAGTTTATGAAATGCTCCCAAATAGTAAAACACAACCATTACAATTTCTCTGAGCCCAAGGTGACATCTTCAAACGGCTTGTTTAGTCTGACAGCAATACAACAATATGAAACAGGGTAATCAGCAAATCCTCATATTTATTAAAGGAACAGTTTGACATTTTAGGATATATGCTTATTCACTCACTTCCAAGACTTATAAGAGGAGAATTACATGAGCATGTGAAACTTTTTTTTAAACACAGTTTTCATCAGCTGATGATCTTATCTCCCAATATTCAGAAGATATGGTTGAAAGCTTTTGAAAAAGCTAGTAAGTGGACCTTGAGCTAAGAGTTCTGGGTTTAAGAATGATTTTTTAACATTAAACTTCAATAATTAATTGATAATCAAAATTGTTGTTGATATTTTTTGCCAAATAGCTACTTAAACCCCTTATCATTTCAGCAGAACAATTTATCTTTCTGTTGCACAGGTTTCCAAACATGAAACCACACTTTCATTTGGGCAAAACAGCTTTGTGACTTCGTATGATTAGACAGGTGTATTTTCTGGTAAGAATCACGCCTGGAGGAGCTTTGAGATGTTTTTAACATGTGCACACACCCTGCGAACCCAGTGTGTGTGCTGTGGGGCTGTAGCTGTCCTGTGATTGAGAATCTAGGGCAAACCCCTTAAGTGGAAAGATGGGGAGAGGGAGAGAGATCATCAGAGCCATTACTGCGTGATAAATGATTTGCTAGCTGGTGAGTTGCCCTGAGGGAGACGGTGTGTGTATGTGTGTGTGTGTGTGTGTGTGTGTGGGGCGGTGGGGGCTGAACCTGTGACTTACTTCTATCAAGATCCCATGGCACCCACATCCTGCTAATGCAATCTGTTTCATTACAAGGGGAAAGAGGTTCATACTTCTAGACTTGTGAGGACCCTCACTGACTGATACTGATGTATGTATTACCTCCACCCCCTTACCACAACTAACTAACTACTAACTAACCCAACAACCAACCCTTACTCTAACCTAAACCTTAAAACCTAGTCTGAACCCTCAAACAGGCCTTTGAAGGTTTGAGGACCCGCCAAAATGTCCTCATTTCCCAAAAATGTCCTCACTGCCAAGTACACACACACACACACACACACAAAACTGAACTCTTAACTGTTAAACTCAACTATGCGCACTTTCTATCACAGATAGGCGCACACAATCAAACTTCTCCACACACTCACACCATCTCACACTCACTCTCACGTACAGGCAATCACATCTCAGGGGAAAAAGAGCTGGAGCCAGGGCCGAGCTCAGAGGAGGAGGAGGAGGCGGCGGCAAATTAGTGCAGAGTTGAAAGAGTGGTAGACGGAGAGAGAGGGGGAGACTGGGGAGGGGTTAGAGCAGGCCAAGCTGGTGGTAGAACAGACCAACTGCTTCTACAGGGGGAGAAGAAGTGTGAGTTTTTAAGGGGGAGAGGTGTGAGAAGAGAGAAAGAGAGAGAGTTACTAAAATGATTCTGCAGATTCAGGTGCAGTAAGAAAAAAAAAGGAGGGTTTAGATGTTAAGAGCTCGACAAGGCTGAATGAACAGAGAGAGAGAGAGAGAGAAGAAAACACGGGGGAGCTGGAATGACAGCGAAGAGTTGAAAGGGTGAGAGTAAGGGAGAGACGGCAAGAGGGTAATGGCTGGTGGGAGAGGTGCAAGCAGCTCCTGCCAAGATAGAGGAAGAACCAGAGAGGGGAAAGAGGGAGAGAAATTGAGCAGCGTAACCCTCAAGACCCTGCTGTCTGCAGAGGAGAGTGGTGTGTGTAGGTTGATGCGTGCATGTGTGTGTCTACAACATCGTATGGTGCACGTGGCACTGGCAGGTCTGAGAGTTGATGTCAGGCGCCTCGGCTTCTCTGTGGTTCAGATTGGGAGGGAGGGATTTCTGCTGCGATAGCCCCCAGGGGAGCACTTCTTGCTGGGGTAAGACAGCCTGCCTGCCTGCCTGCCTGGCATGTCGGCTCCAACCGCTGGATGAGGCCCAGGAAGTGAGAAGCAGCTGGATGAGCTCTGGCTCAGAGTCTGAGTACCACATCACTAGCCAATGTACATCCTGAGGTGCTACGCTAACATACAGGTGGAAGTATGAAGAAACTGAATGCATGCATTAGATGCAAAGTAGGTCCCTTCTTTAAGATTTCCATTGGCACAATTTATTTATTTATTTTTATCTTTATTTTCTCACTATTTTCTGACATTTTGTAGGCAAATGATTAATTGATTAATCAAAACCAACTGTTAATTGTTAATATTCATTAGTTGCAGCCCTTCCTGTTCTTTAGTACTAATGGAACTCGTAAGTGTAAGAACTAACATGGTATGGATTTTAATCAAATATTAAAAAACCTTCATTTGCTTTTCTTCTGACAAGCAATTATCATGCAACACATTAAAATGAAACCTCCCATCATAAAACACGAAGCCAAGTCCAGTTATCCAGTCTAAAACATTCCAGTGTAACTTTTGTACCTTTTCTTCCATAACTGTGTGTTGTCAAGGTGGGAGTATTAACAAGCACAAGAAACCATGGTGACAAAATGCTCATCTACAGCAATGGAATCCAATATAACACAGCTTGTAAAGCCCAGATGTCTGACTCAAAGCAGGATTTGGCTTCAAAGCCCAAATAGCTGATGATGCAAGACATAACTTAGAGTAAGCTTGATCATCCCTTCAGCAGAGTTTATCTTTGCTCAGTCCCATATCCCCAGGTCAATAATGTTGACTCATCGACCACCCCATCTTCTGTTGTCAATAAAGCACACTGTAGCCTTTTAGCTTCTGCTTTGGCTCCGTAAAAGAAGAAACAAAGCAAATGACCCCCAAGGACTGATCAAGACCCAGGAAAACATAGGCTGATGCTAACTATAAAGTCCCATTCACAGGGCTAAACATTGTGTATTTTCTTGTGGCCATTTTCCTTCTAAAACTCACAAAAATTGCGTTGGCATTTACCCCAGACGGATAAGATGTGAAAGGGGATTAACAAGGCGATGATTTGTAGGTGAAGGAGCTGAGACTGCTGCCGGGGTAAAGAAAGAGAAATGATTTGGGCGCTCTTGCCCTTTAAAATCGTTCTTTTTCTCAGTGATTCTCGCTTTGCTCTTTCCTAACATCGCTCTCCATCTTATCGATCAGCAAATCAGCTGCCTAATAGACAGGCAGTGCTCAACACTGAGCGGGAAGGCTCGAGGTGAACGAGTCATGGAAAGTCCAGAATATTGAAACAAACAATTAAAGCAGTCCTTCTTGGAAGATGGCCGGCAAAGGACAGCTTGAGTCACACAGGCCTCTCTGGGAGGGGTGACCGGGAAAGATTATTGTCTTCCTGAGACTGAAAGGCACACAAAATAATTCACCTGGAAATCAATTTCCATCACGTCTATTACAGACCACCGATGGACCGAGAAAGAAAGAGAGCGAGAGAGACAGACCGAGAGAGACTCTCATTTCCCCTTTTTATCCTTGTTGTATTTTTCTTCCCTCTTTCACTGCCCAAACCATTTCCACAGCAGAGTGCACTGGCCACAAAAAGACATCTGCAGTCGATCATGATAAACAGTGCGCATCTCTCCCATTTGTTTCCCTAAAAACCACAGAGCTGCTTGAGTAAAAGCTACAGCTGCTTCATCTTCACAGAATGCTTTCTGCATTAAATCATGATGCAAGGAGTTAAAACTTGTGAAGGCAAATATTGGTGTTGACATTTTTGGTGTGCAGCTGCTGATACATTCAAGCCAATGTCTTTAAAGATACAGTAAGATTTTAAAAATGCATCCATTTCATTATACAAATTGTACAATAGGGCTGTTGTTCATACAGACCCTGGATTCTATCCAGAAATTATTCCTGTTAGGAGGCAAAAGCCTTGGATAGAGCATTCAGACCTTCATTTAAACGTATTTGAAAATTCTAGCTGTTGGCAAATACAAGACATCTAATTCCAGAAAGTGGACAATGCTGTTTTCTATTTCTCCAAAATAAAAGCAGGTCATAAAAGCTACCCCCCTTGTTTAACACAAGTAGAGTGGCTGATTGAAGGGAGGGCGTACAAAGAGCATTAGATTTGCCACTTGTCTAAAACCTAAAGAGCACCTCTTATTTTAACAAGAGCACAGCCCACCATCCCTCATTCTCCATCCAAACCACCAATTTCTCTAGTTTTCCCCTGCCGAGTCCTCATTATCAACTAAAGAAAACAGAGCTGATGTGCCTGAGTGTGTGTATGTGTGGAGACACTGAGATGGGAGCAGAGGATATGAAGCAGAGGGAGGAGAGGTGATGGGTGTGACTGAAGGGGGGGCTGTCAGCCTTTGTAGGTCAGCGTAAATGTTTAATGCTTTATGCTGATGAGCTGATGCTCTATCTGTTTCTCGGAAAGATGCACTCTGAGCTCCGTCAGTCCCTGCTGTCGCTCACACAAACACGATTCCCACACATTTGCAGGCGTAAGCCGCCTGCTCCTGAGCCCCTGCTTATATTCTCCCCGAACTCTTGGCACGCCAATTAAGCAGGTATGTGACAAGACGGCCAAAAGTGCCAATTAGGCCAATCTACCTCTGCTACATGTCCCCTTATACCCGCCTCCCCATCGTTTTCCCAGCAGCAGCTCCTGCCGTCCTCTCCCTACTGGCCCTTAATGGATTTCCATGCCACTGTCTCTCTTCCAGCACTCCCATTTACACCAGTTACATCATGAAAGTGAGTCCAAATAATGTAACTTTAATAGGCCCACTTTAAAATTCATTCCAAAAGCAGGGACTGATGTTTCTGCTTTGAGCACACATAATTATTTAGCCTGGAGTACACATTATAATTGAAAGGGTCTGATAACAGTGTTGCCTTGTTACATGCACTACATTAAGAAAAGGAGAGATGGATTAGTGTTACACGACAGGGAGGAAAAAACTCAATTCAGTTTGCAAGGTTTACCAAAGAAGCACCATAATGGCCTGTTTATCTTATCAATTAGGGAACCATAATCTTTTTTGAAATGAGAAATGTGGCTTGCCACAGGGCACAATCACCTCATAAATAAGGTACGTCCTAAATCCCCAAACCAATTTATTCAATTTACCATACAATGGATTATAGCTTAATTTCAGTGATAATGGGAGAAGACACTTGAGGAAATTAAAATGGAGAACTTGAAATTTCATGAGTCGTTTCCAAATTACCCCCAAGGATGGTACAGAATCAGGTGGAGGAATTATTCAAACAACACACAGTTGTCTCTCAGACAAATAGTGTTTGGTTTGGAAAATAGAGTGAAAGCCAAAGGGCAGCATTTGCCCTTTTTTCCGTTTGATCAACAATCATTTCAAACACTGGTGCAGTTCTGGACACATTATTTTCAACACGTAGTCATTAAGGATTCAGTGGAAGCCTGGCCGTTAATGGCTTTTAGATGCTGCCTCCCACACCCTACTTGATGGGGCATGCTTTCCATTAAAGTGAAAGTATTTTGGATGCTTACAGTTCGATCATAAAGCCCCATATGTTACGTTGTTATTTCTCCGGCTCTGTCGCAAACAAGCCTCCTTGCTGTTACAGCGCGGGCCGAGAGCGCTGCGTGAAAGCCAACGTGTCAAAATCAAAATTCATCACTGTCAATGATGGTAATTGGTGCTGAAAAAGGGAAGAGAAGCACGCTCTGTGCTTCTGGGGTGATTAAAGACATCTCACACCAGAGCATACACAGTCTGTTACTTGGGGCAGCTTCTTTTCTTGCTCAGGTTTTAAAAGTATCCATATCTTATTGTTGGGATGTCAAAGTCACCATGTCAAAGATCCATTACATCCAGTTAACACGCAGTGTGCACAAAGTGCGCGACCATGTTTTGGTGTTGAATGGTGTTTGTGGAGGTTTAGCTGTACGGCAAGGCCTCCAGCACTTCTTGGTGTAGCGAACATTACAAAATTGGGTCCTTTACACTGGGTGTGGCCTGGATTTACACAAAGACCCCAGTGGGTCAGTGCCTAAGGAGAGAGTCTGTGTATGGATGGATGGATGGATGTATTGGGAACAGCAAAGTAGATCCAGGGTGAGTCTGGGGCAGCAGGGGAGCTGGAAGAGTGACAGAGGTAAAGCAGATGGATATATGGGGGAAGGGGAAAAACTGAGATATGAAGGATCTGGGTTATTGCTTCATAAAAAAAAATCTCAGAATCTATTTTAGAATATGCTGTCAGACATGTGAGGCCAAAATGAGGACAAAAAATGTATGTGCAACCTATATCATTGTGTCATCAGCCGATCTGTATCGACATATACTGTATATATCCAGTATTGGTAGGAGTATAATTCCCATTTTCCCCCACTACACCAATGACAATATATACTTGCAATGCATAGTATAGCCAAAGATTTAGACTGAATGCCATTTCCATGTGGAAACACATTTTTACCTCATGTGGGCTGAGAGTAACCCTGTGCCCCTGCAACACATTTAGCCCCCTATCCAAATCTGCAGCTGACACCATCACTTTTAACTCCCATTTTTCTTCAGTGCAGGTCCATGAATGCAACACAAACAGCCACACATCAGGGGCAACCTTGCTAATGGAGACCTCACCCA
>NW_023339707.1:5774866-5775386 GCF_004916995.1 Morone saxatilis
CTACACACACGCACATGCACACACCAGATGGGATACCCCCCCATCCCTATTTACCTACTTAGCAGGCCTCTGGGCACGTGCATTAACACACACCCTTATCCCTTCATTGCAGCCCTCTGCATATACAGTAGGTGCGATCATGTGTGAAAGAGATTATATTACCATAACCTAGATATTATAACCCCCCATGACCTACTGGGTCGGGATGGAGGCGCCACCCTTGGCAACACAATAACCCCAGCAGTGCACTACAATGTCGAAGCAGACTTTGCACTGGCTACTCAGTCACTAGAGTGACAAGAGCTGATGCAACAGCAGCTCAAATGACAAATTAAATATGAATGTGCATGAGCCACCGCCCTCCTTTCATAGTTTCCCTCCCCATTTTTTTCCCTTTAATGATCGGGGTGTACAGTATATGATGTGCTCATAATATTTCTGGTTCAAATCCATCCCACAGCATCCCCCTCTCATTCCTCATTCCTGTCACTCCCAGCTCTGTTTTTCTTTCTAAGAGCAG
>NW_023339707.1:5775402-5777671 GCF_004916995.1 Morone saxatilis
TGCACCATAAAAAAAAAACATCATTAAACTAAAATACCTCTGTGAGAGCACATTTTGCCTGAGTTGCGGTTGTTTTTCATGTCAAAAGTGTGTATGTGAATGATAATGTCCTCAGTCTGCTGTGGTTCTATTATGTGATGAGTGTGAGCCCAGAAAGGAGGAGGAAGAGGAGGAGGGCAGCTTGAGTTGAGCCCAGGTTTGGACTCTCCAGACCTATGGATTGAGGAGGTGGAGGAGAAGGAGGTGATCAGCTGGTGGAGCCACCTCCCTGTACTCAGTGTTGGAGCATTTGCTCCCCCTAGTGTACCTACTCGTCCTAGCAGCTTGACACTGCAACTTTAAAGACTCCGGCATGCAGCTTCCTCTCCTTTTGACACAAAGGAACAGATGAATGAGAACAAAAACAAACCTCTTAAAATCAATGCTTCATATGTTGATTTTAGTCAAAATGACGGAGGAATTAATTATTCCTCCATGTTTGATGGTGGTAAAGTAACTATGATCCTCTACTGAGTCCTTGTTAAGAAACATGGATGTCAGTGTCAGCTACAGAAGAGCAAATCAGTCACATCAGTCTGAAATTCAGGGTTTTGCATGGGCAGGGCTTGAACCTTGAAATTCGTATTGCATCTCTGCAGAAAGAGAGATGATGGACACATGGATACTCCAGGCTGTGAGAAACAGAAGTACTTTATTCAGAGCAATAAAAGAGAAAATAGAAAAAAGCTGTAGGAAAGCCTCAACCTCAACATACACACACACACACACACACGGAGCAATGGCACACAGTTATTTCCAAGTGTTATTTGCCATTTTCATCTTGCTGTTCATGCCTTATCATGTTTCATTTATCAGCAACCTTCAGACAAAAACAGATGTGTTTTGGATGCCCAGGACAACAGAAAATACATGGGTTACACGGTACTCAGGGAGAGAAAACTGGAAACAATTTAGGTCTTACTTTGGGCTCACAAATGGAAAATGTCAAGCTGACTCGAACTATCTATGACCTGCTGTTGTTTCCTACAGCAGAAACATTATTTCTGATTACAGTAATTCAGATGTTACAGTGACAGGTAAGGTAGCAGTACATTGAAGGAGCAGACCTTTACTTTGTACTGTGCAGCAAGCAGCCATGAGATGGCAGCAGATGCAAAGAGTAGCCCCCACTCTCTTCATTCATACTACCCCTGCCAGGAATAATAACTACCGGTAAAAACCTCCACAGGTGGAAGAACAGACTATGAATCACTCCACAGACCTCTGTCTCATTTCCTATACCAGCATGTAGTAATAAATAAAAAGGTGGGAAACCTATGGAGTTCATTAACTGAGTGCAACTGTCGATATACTATGTGCTGTAAACTAGATCCATGACATTTTCAGTAAACTGTCAATATTACAAAAAAAAAAAGACTACTGTAGATTTACACTATGCATCAAGATATATTCAGTCGGGGTAAATAAAATCTATTCTAGACATTAGGAAAGATTAGGTATGGTTTGAATTTAGTACCATCTCTCAGTACTTGTAATAGTTATATTTGTAGCATAATGTAGTGAGTTGAAACCATTTTTTTCATTGTTGACATAATGGCATCTGTAAACTATTAAACTAGGCATGCACTGTTACCAGAGTGGAATCAGTTATTAAGCTGATAACTAAAGTAAAACTCACTACAAAACAGTGTTTCTCAAATATTTAAGTGCAGTGAGGCAACTCTGGTGCTCTTACAATAAGCATAAAACAGTAAGGCATTGGCAATTTCAGGGTAGAAGAACTAACTGCAATGCACCAAAACATTTTACACATATGACTGAGAAGCTGAAGCTGGCAGAGGACCCATAAAGTATTCCGCACACTTGTGCCTTTGAGCCTCTTGGAGAGGCTAGCTCTTGTACGTGTTGTACTCTGCAGAGCTGTTTACAGCATTTACAGCAGGGCAAGGCAGAAAGCAGACAAAAGCAATAACACACAATGCAGGAATATATCCCAGACTAATGAGCTTGGCTATGACACAAAGTTCAATGGAGCCTTGAAGATAAGATAATGAGTTTGCATATGGGTCAGAAATCATAGTAGAGGAGAGGACAGTAAACACAGCTGAGGAGGTGCTGGCTGCTTCTAGCTTAAGAGGGTGAGGTGGAGCAAAGAGTTTAGTGTTCAGGCCTGCAGGGGGAAAGAGTGGCTTGGATCACTGCAAGGACTCTTGGTCATGTTCCGACCAAGTCAATTAAGTTACAGCACCCTTTGTGTGTGTGTGTGTGT
>NW_023339707.1:5777714-5781363 GCF_004916995.1 Morone saxatilis
GAGAAAGAGAGAGAAAGAGAGAGCGAGGGAAGAACATAACCCTGACAGAGTTAACAGCCAGGCATACAGACTCCCGGCGGTTTGTGGAGCTGCCAAAAAGAATATGTGCAACTCAATAAACATGCCTTTGGGCAACAATAATCTTACACAAGTCAGAGCAAATCCCAGTTGTTAATCAGGACTCATACATCATACACCACTAATACTTTAGTTCAAGAGGCGGTCCAAATAAAATAAACTCTCACATTAGTATAAAACTACCATAAAAAATGGACATTTACATTTTGACAATTTGAATGGTTTGATAATGCTTAGCCTCATGAAATGCTACTAATCAGCCATGGCAACCATTGTATTACCAGAGAATATGGGGGGGGGGGGTTGTCAAAAGAATATATAATATATAAGAATATTGAGGAATATCCAAATTGTGCTAATGATCACATAACAATGATTTTGCAGACATTAATACAGTGAAAATTTTAAATGCTCAGAGGATACTAAAATTTTATTGTCGTGCAATTTATTTATTTTGTGTATTTCTATAACTTCAATATTTTTTATTGGTTTGTATGTGTATTGGGAGAGCAAAAAGGGCAAGAGAGAAAAGAGGAGCTCCTTTTTTATCTGTTAATTTTATACCTTTATGAAATTGCAGTCATTAAATTGAAATGCCCTTCTAATAGCTTGTTAGCTAAATTGTCACAGCTATGCAACATAATTCTGGACTGGTGTGGATTAAATGAGCTTGAATGGAGTGTCTTTTATGGTCTAACTTTCTTTTTTTTTTAACGGACAAGCATCAACATTTAAAAAACCCTTGCAGGCTGTTACAGCACTGTTTCTAGATGTTAAAGTGCTGGAAGAGTAGGAGTTGTCACCCCTGCCTTGCTTCATGGCACTAAACATATGCTGCTGAGAGGGTTTGCTCTCTACAGACAGCTCACTTTCTTATACACACACACTTTGTACACGCACTTTTGGAAATAAACCCTCTTGTGCACGGATAGAGCTATGGAAATAAACAGTCACACACTCTTTTGGAAATAAACGCTCGTGCATACCAGCATGCAAGAACCGACACGTAAACCTCCGAGGCCCGGACACCTTGAAATGGATACAACACATGTACAAGATGAATCTGATATTTACTGACTAGGATAAATCCTAAAGAGCTGGAGTAAACACCAAAGGAAAGGCAAAGGAAAAATTACTGGTGCCCAGTAGTTAAAGACCTAATGTCTCTAACATACAGCCAGCAGCATCAGCTAACCTAATGACTATGCATTGGCTTTAAGCATGTTCTATTTATTTTCTAAGACTTAAAATTTGCTTAATTACAGTAAAGATTTGTCAATATAATAATATAATATATCATATAATTATATATGATAATATAATATATATAATAATAATATAATAAGCTTTTGGCAGTCAAATCACAAACCTTGGATGTCTTGCAGTCAAAGTAGTCTCCGTATTTCCAATGATAGCATAACTTTGACGACACATAAACCAGACTGAAACTTCATTGATTGATCACCAATCATACGGTGAGAGTAGGAAAGGGAGGTACGAGGCAGGACATATAAAGGGGGAGGGAAAACAGTATGCAGTAAAGTGTAAGCACTGTTAGGATGAACAATGATAAACCACTAGTATGGTCCTTGAAAATCCGGTCTACTTTGTGAGCATGTCAGCTATTAGTTATTTGAGGGAGGGCTGATACAGAAGGTCAGGATGCCCCTGACTGCAGGGAGGTTTTTTTGTTGGACTGATAGATGGAGGATGTCTCCGATCCAAGGCTGGGCTCCTGGAGGGGTCACTGGGGCCTCGCTGGGGCCTCACGGAAAGAGGCAGAGAGGAAGCCAAACAGGAGAAGGAGTGAAAGGGACATGACAAGGGGGTGGCTGCAGTTTGCCTGGCTGAAAATAGACTGTCTCAACTTTACTCAAAGATGCACTAGTCTTAAAAAAGTACTGAAGAATGTGAGAATAAACCAGTTCTCAATTAAGTGTGCAGTCAAAATATTGCAGAATTACAAGCCAAAGTAACTTTAAATTTTTGAAAAGTAGAGAATCAATGTTTCAACGACTCCCATATCTCCTTCGATGAAAAATAAATGAGCAGTCTTAGTTTACATATATTTCAACCGAAACGGAAACCACTTGTCAATAACTGTCTCAACATCACAGCTCAAGGCTGAACTACTCACGCTCTTCAGAGACTCTATTCTGAGTGAGTCTCCAACTCTTTCCGTCACATGGTCATTTACTTTCAACCCTACAAATCGATCTCTCTGAATTAAATCTTAAAGGAGGCAAAGAGCCAGGATACCTCCAGGGCTCACTTGAAAGAGGGGAAAAGAGAAGAAAGCCCTCTCCCTACACGTCAGTTCCTTTCAGTGTCAGCTGTCAGTCAGAAAGTGTGCCTCTGCAAACAGTGGGCAATACTGGGATAAGATCAGAGATGAAGGATTTATGTCTAGTGGCCACTTATCCAGCAGCAAGCTAGATAATATTGAGCATACAGCTTCTCATTTAATATGAATGACACCTACCCACTTGATAACAGAAGGCTAAAGAGCCAGAAGCTACAGGCCGCAACCCTCCAATACTGATTACTGCACAGACTGACCTCCCAAACCAGACAGCAGATAATTGCATCCTCTCGCATTTGAAAGTCACATTAAAGGGCTGATTTCTGGCTCAGAAAGAAGGGGATCACTGGAGCGAACAAGAGGAACAACGGATCTGTCTTTGGCTAGGGGAGGAAATTGGTATCTGCTTGATTCATAGCTAAGCCTACAAAAGATGTCCCCTCCACTGGTGTGCATTGTTAATGGCACGTTGCTTTTGAAAAGGGCCAAGCTACCTGCTCCTTGGTGAATAGGGCTGTTTGAGGAAAATGTCGGTGTGCTGATAATAGGGTCTGTCAGTCATGAACCCCGCACTATATTCATGCGCTATCACTGTCTGTGAAGCAGCATTGAGAAAAATGTCCTGTCTGACAATGCAGATGTGACAAAGGTCCAGCAGTGGTAAAAAAAATATATATATTTTATTTTCAAATCAAAATGAAGCACAACATCAGAATCAAAGAGTAAAGGAATGCATGATAGATAAAGCAAACATCATAAAAGATTCACAGCACAAAGACAGAAGCAAAACAGAAGAACGATGCTGTTGTCTGAATCAGAGGCTATTATGAGAATTTGAGGGCGCTACAGAATATTGATGGGATCAAAAACCCCTTACACTGTGGTGAAATCAGAGCAAGGATGGATGTAAGTTTATATGTCACGAGTACATCATCATCGTCTCACAATTGTTTAAAATGTTACAGGTGTTCAAACACACTGTGGTGAGTTTGCAGCACCAAATCCGCCTGAAAAGGAACGTCTCAGCTCACATCCAAGCTTCTCAAGAGAACTCAACGTGGATCGTTTGAGTTGCGACCACAATGGGTGCCAACCACAGGATTGTGTGACAGTAGGTTACTAAACTGACACAATTTGCTGTGTACTGTCTTGTACCATAATAGCACATAATAGTAGCATCAACACTAAAAATGTGGAGTGCAGAATAAGAAAGGAATGGCAATGACAAAAGTAATTGTAATTGTAATTACCCTGTAGCCTGAACCCCCC
>NW_023339707.1:5781463-5784258 GCF_004916995.1 Morone saxatilis
AAGCCTGTAGCATTATAATTATATTACAATTTACGTGGTACCAGAGGCACAGTGACACAGTGAGTAATTATACTGTAGTCTTTTTGACCTATGGTAGTTGTGATTCAGACACTTACAGCTCCACTATACAATATTTTTCTATCCATAAATGTGTATTCTGAAACATGCTGCTCAGAGTGACTAAAATTCTCAGCCAGCTCTGGTGGAGAGTGAGTGGACTGGACTTACTGTAAATTACTGTCATTGTGCTGTAAGTGTAGGTAGGGAATTGACTGCTAACATGTTAGCCAAAACAGTGTTATAGGCCAATGGGCATGTTGTCGTAGCAGGTAAAGCACAGGTGTTACTAATAACATTAACGATGGCTGAAAATGAAGCAGCTTAATGGAATTCAGCCTTGATCAATTCTATTATTTACACCTGTGCTTTTCCTACTGTGACATGTCAAAATGTCGTTAGTGAAAAAGGCTTTTTGTCAACATGCCCTCAAAGTGGCAAACACAATCAATGTATACACCTTTAACCTTGAATGAACTGACAATGAACGAGAAAGACAACTTGAAAACTACAAAACGTGTGTGTAATCTGCCCTCTCCCTGCAGGCAGCTCGACAAAAATGTGGCACTGCTGTGATAAATTCACAGTGGCAGCCTTAATTACCCCAAAGCAAATTACATACACACAGTATGTATGGCATGAGACTAAAGTCCTTAATTCAGGTAACAAGTACAAGTATGAATAAAGAAGGGAGCAAAAGGGCTCCCATCTCAACATATTTTTCATGTATGCAGCAGGTGAACGCTGTCAAAGCCCACTGTTTCACTGAAAGGATGTATCACACAACTCACATACTTAACAAATCCTTCCCATACCTTATTACATCAGACACACACACACTCACACATCTTTTTGTTCAGACAAAGACCTCCTGGGGGTTTACTTCAATTGTGCGCGCTCGTGTGTGTGGCAATGATCTTCAAGCTGTTGGTACTGTCGTTTTAATTAGGCCTACATAAAGCGAGAATGCTTGATATTATTTGGTCTTATGAGACAAAATGAGAAGTTGCATATTCCCAATAAAGTTTCCTCCTTTGTTGACCGTGCCACATAAAAAGTAACCATCTGTTAGCAAACTGATGCAGCGCTGAAAGATAGTTTGGTGTGCTTACCTGCAATTATATATTTGTGAGCTTCCGTATGCAAAGAGGGAGAGAAAAAAAAGGCTGTTAGCAAAAGGTAATCTCAAAAAAAGCAAACAAGATATATCAGAATGTGTATAATTTTGCAAAAAGATGACTGAAGCAGAAAGAGGCTTGGGATGGATGAGTGACAGGAAGCCCATGAGGGAGGATGATGAGGAGGAGAGGTGATCACAGACCATGAATGGAGTCTTTTTCACAAGTAATAATCAGTGTCACTGGCAAAAAATGCGATAACACCCCCAAAGTTTCAATATGTACAATCACCTCCATCTTCCATCTGCAGTACTCTGAATATCGCTGAGGTAAAGAAATGCAAAACAGGATTAAAAAATGATGAAAGTTGCACAAAACGTTGGTGACTAAAGGAAGGTTGAATTCAATGGCCCAAAGCCAAGCGCCAACAATGTACTACAATTATGAGGTTGAGATGTACCTGAACAAACCCACCCTCCTCAACAACACAACAAACACAGATTCAACACAGACATATGAAATCATAAATCTTGCTCATCTCCTCTCACACACACACACACACAGGCCAGTCAATCTGCTGTTTGCCCAGCTGATGCAGATTGATGGTGAGCAGTGTTGACATGGCGTATGAGAGGCTCATCCATAAAAGATGGGCTGGGCTGGGCAGAGACTGGGAGCTATTTAAGAGGGAATAACACAGAAACCACAGAGTTCCCTCCATCGATTATTAACCAGGAACACATGGAGACATTCTGTCCGTGTCCTGCATGGCCCTTAACCCAGATCATTATGCACAGAGACACATATTGGCATAAAAATTATGTTTATATAAAATACTGCCAAATGTTTTAGGATTTTGACATCAGTACCAACACAAAGGATGAGGTGAAGCTACATTCCAAATGTGTGTATGATACAATGTGGAGGGAAGAGGGGTCATTTTACACAGTCATCTGCAGAGTCTACTCTATCCATATATCAAACCCCCCCGTCCTTAGACAACAAGCTAAATAGCTAGTTTGCTAAAGATGAGTGTTGCAGCAAAGGCATCATGGCTAGAAGAATAGCAAAATAAACGCTGTTCGGAAATACTCAAGGCGACACTAAGCAAAAAGAAATGGAACAGTACCAACAGGACCAACCTGGTGACCTCAAAAGATATTCAAGATGTAATGACTGCTCTCAGTACCATTTTAACAACACTACATTAAATAACGTGATAATTTCCAAGAAAACCTTCTTCTTAGCAAATGATACTGTTAATGCACTAGTTAATTCTCCTTTCCTCTGAGACTTTTTGGAATCCATAGCTAGCCTAGCTAGGTAGACTCAACACTAGTAGGCACCACCATTATACTACTTAGCTTAGCTATGGCTGTTCACTGCAATGGTTCTGTTGTTTAGTACTTGTGTGCAATTGTAAAATGTAAAAATGTAACTTTAAAACTGCATGCTGTTGTTAGCTTTTACACTTTAGCAGTCAAGGCATGTTTTTTTTTACGAGTGAAATTTGGCCTCTGTTTGATGTTATATGGTAACAAAGCAGGCCTGAAACATGTCAGACTGCAGACCTTCACTTCACAAGCTAACAGTTGAATTTCTCTTTTTAATACGTAAAAA
>NW_023339707.1:5784272-5788286 GCF_004916995.1 Morone saxatilis
TATCGTGACAACACTAATCTGCTGTGAAATACTCCTTCCCTTTTTCCAGCTGGTCAATACTGCCACCATCCAGGCCTAAGCCTGTTTCATTAATAGTTATTCAACCACCACCCCAATAGCAGTCAACCACAAAAAAAAATCCAGTAGCCGTTTCACACAGTAACCTTGCACCCTGACAAAACAGGTGTTTTCATGGGTTTTGTCCCGGGGCGGGTATTAGCCCAGTGTCAGCTCTCCTCCTCTGTTCCACCCTCTTGCATTTCTCTCGTCCTGCTTTCTCTGCCATCGTCTTGATCCTCATTATTCCACACTGGGTTCTTTGGGGGAGCAAAATGGTCTATTATCCAAAGATGGAGCTTAAGACAACTTAAAGCTCTGGAGGAGTGGCTATTTATTTGGGTTGAAAGACAGGGAGAAGGAGGGAGTGTGTGTCTGGCCTGGCGTTCCCATATCACTTAGGCTAATGTGATTACGGGTGAGCGAGAGGGGGAGTTAATTTAGCTCAGAGTGTGTTGGTTCTAAGTGATTCATGTCAGGGGGAGAGGGAGGGATGTGGCCGGTCACAGGACTTCCTTAAACACACACACGTACGTGCAATCAAATACGAATGGGAGAGTGTGTATAAGCTCAGTTTTAGTGTCTGGTACCAAAATTAGTACACATGAATGCGCACACACACATGCTCACTGTTACCACCCAAGGTTCAGAAAATACTTCCCTTTATTAAATTTCCCCTTGCTCACATTTTGTTTTCATTTAGCTGCCGTTCATGCATTAATGCAGCTCCAAACCACTGTGAGCCCCCTTGGGGAATTCAGGAGTGATTATAAGTGAGAGATTCTTTCTAATTTGTTCTGTGAGAAGGATTTTGTGTTATTTAAAAAAAAAACAAAAAAACAGTGATCAGTGTAAGCAGAAGAAGATGGAATATACCTTTCTGTGCAAGCGGTAGCTTGTTTTTGATTGATGTCAATTCCAGTTTTGGGACCCAACAACGAGAACTTGTGTTCTTGCATGATTTCAATGGCTGCCAAGTTCAACATGTGTTCTCTTCTCTTCTCTTCTCTTCTCTTCAGTAATAAATCAAATTCTGTGTTCTGTATTTGTCTAGTCTTTGTAATTATGTTAAGTTCCAAAGTAAAAGAAGATGTAATCAAGGTTGATGATTTAGGATTATTTGTGCAGCTGGGGTGCTGCTATAGAGGATATGCTATAAAAGATGTGGACAGCAGTGTGTGCATGTGTGTGAGCAGAGCCTTCAAACATGGCAGATGGACCCACTGGACTCTGAATAGCTTTTTGCATGTTGCCACCCACACACACATTATACAGACAGACACAGCATGTCAAAGGCACTTCAAACTAAGCTCTCAAACAGTAAAAGCTTGTTGAAAAAGTGGATGAATACATAGAGAGGCACAAAGAAAACGGTCTCAACATTCAGCACTTCAGCATTAACATGAAAACAAAACTGGCCTTAAATTGTGTCACACGTCATACATGCAGCTTAACTATAAAAAATGAACATGTGAAGAATGTTTTGTGTTTGTAACAGGGGAAGGGGTTCTTTGTATGCTGACTCCAAAAAGAGACCCCCTTCACTAAGAATACTGTCCTTTCTCAAAAAGACCCCCCCCCTCACCAAAAAAAAAAGGAAGGATTTTACAGACAGGAAGAAAAATGTGTCATCCCTCCCTCCCCTCTCTAGCTCTATTGTGCACTTTCAAATACCTCCCTCTGTTTTCACATTGGTCAAGGTTTTAATGGGGGAGACTGTATTTGCAGAGTGGTAAAGTGGTAAGTCAGCCCGTGACTGCAATAATCACATGCCTAATAACTGAGTCATAATTGTGGTTGTGTACTGACATAACCGTTTTGTTATCTGGATAAAAAATTCAAAATGCAAAAAAAAACATTACAAACCACTTTTCCACAAACTGTATTCCAGTTGTAAACTATCAGCGGACATCATCAGGAGGAATAAAAGCAGCCTTTTCAGATTCCTGATTCAGAAAGGATGTATGGGGGCTTCAGACAACATATGTGATTCTGGCCTGGAGAGCCTTTAGGTCATCCACAAACAGGGCCAAGAGCTGGGAAAAGGGGGAGATTTCTAAGGGATTTGGACCAACTACTGCATTTTCTCACACGCAGGACACTGTGCGTTGTAAAGTCCTATCAGTTTCCAGCTGTGAGGTATATACAACCCTTTCATCGTCCCCTCCTTTTCTCCACCACTTGAATAAATAGAGGCTGAGAAATGGGCCGGAGGGTGAGACAAGAAAAAGGAGAGAAGGATCCCTTTGGTACTTGTTTACCTCATGCAGCACATCGTTCATGTCGCCCCAATTTACGTGGCCTTGGTGGACTTTGCCAAACAACTGCTGGCCAGAAGAAAAAGTAAAGCTTGCATTGCTTTCTTCTTATGGGGGGATTTGTCTCAGCTGACGGGAAATGAGGCTTGAGCTGATGAGGCTGCGTAGAGTGAGACCCACCATCTCTGGTGTTTTTATTTATCCATTTTCTAGATATGGTGGTAGACGTGAGCTGGTTCAAGGTGTCAAGCATGTAAGCGTGTTTCCCTGCGAGAGATACAGATTAGGAGTGTGTGACTGTGTCCATAAAGAATTGGTAAAGGCTAGCTTAATCTCAGAGCACAGCGTCCACTTAAATTTCCTAATGAGCCATTTGCATATGCAGCACTGTGATTATATATAAGAGAAGATAGAAATGCAAAGAAGGTTTCCTTTCACTCAAGCAGAATCTTTTCACAATAGCGTAATTTCACGCCACGCAAATCTGCAGCTGCGCAGTGGGCCTGGGCCTGCCTTGATTAATTTAGTGTGAGGGAAGAGATTAAACACCTCAAAGCAGACACCAAGATAGACAGCCCAGACAGACTGAAAACGCCATAGCTATAATGAAAATAAAATGTGTTCAGTCACATGATGAATAAAAACGTTTGACTCTCTAGAAAGGCTTGTCTCTTTGTGAGTGTCTTATTTTGACAAGGGGCCGTGCACCTTTCCTCCCACTCCCTGTCGGACAGTCAGTATCTGTCTTCATGCCGGCCCTGCAAGAGTCTGCTGCTTTGCCTGTGTTGAAAAGTCAAAGGTGGGAGCTGCTGTGATATGAAGGGGCTCCGTGTTAGCACTCCTCCTCTGTGGTCCATTTACACCAAACCCTGCAACTGATGACATTATGGGGAGGCGTAAGGCTGGCGGCCCCCACGTTCCTGACATTCCATTAGTGGCAAGAGATGACTGTTTCTCCTCAAACCTCCCCACTGTACAGTCTCAAGGTGCATGTGGAGCCTCAGGCCATGTCCACACAAAGGTAAAGCTACATCTGAATCTAAAATGTTAAAGCACAAAATCTGAAATCCTTAAATCTAAAAGCAGCTGGCCTCAAATCACTATTTTATATTCTTTTAGTTTTCTGACATAAGGCACAAATAAATAGTATAAATAAAAAGTAAATGAGAACAACTAAATTGTGAATTTGGCTTACACCACAGCATGCGACTGATTTACTAGTTTGGATTTTTTTTTTATAAATTATGTAAGGTTTAGTGGCATCTAGTGGTGAAGTTGCAAGTTGCAACTATCTAAATATAGCCCAGCCTTCCAAACATGTATGAGAAACTACGTTGGCCACAAAACTATCTACCCTATCTAGAGTCAGTGTTTGGTTTGTCCATTTTGAGCTACAGTAGAAACATGGCGGTTCAACGTGGTGGCCCCTGTAGAAGAGGACCTGCTCCCTCTGTAGATAAAAATGGCTTATTCTAAGGTAGCAAAAACACAAGGATTCGTATTAATTATGATGATTCTTAATTATACACTAATGAAAACATACCTATGAATATTCTATTCAATTTCTGCCAATAGATCCTCTGCCAATAGAAAGTTAGTCTGAACATACATTCTGATTCTGAAAAATACACACATCAATTTTGCACAGGAACAAAAGCTCTTTCATTTAAATATTTTTTTTATATTATTTTTATTTTAA
>NW_023339707.1:5788386-5788591 GCF_004916995.1 Morone saxatilis
ACGATCCACAAAAAAATCCACTGATCATAGTTCAAAAGAGAAAGTGAAACATGGCCTTTAAAAGGACACTAGCACTCCAAAAAGTGCCATCTCATATTAAGCTTGTCAAGTGTTCCCTGTGGCAGCTAAGAAATGAAGGCTTTCTCCCAGAGACACATTCATCAAATGGATCAGGATCATGAGTCCACTGCTAAATGCAGGCTTG
>NW_023339707.1:5788658-5791437 GCF_004916995.1 Morone saxatilis
CATGGCCAAGCTTTCCGATGGGCCTTGCTGCGTAATTCAACCAAGCAATTAATGTCCCCCTGGTCAAAGTCAAAAGGGAACAGGGAAGTGAAAGTACTAGAGCCATCCATAAACCAATGAGTCCAGTCATGCTTCCTGATGACATCACTGAATCCTCTGCCTGACCCCCCCCCCCAGTATATGGTGTCCCATCCTTTAACACCTCTTCCCTTGTGATAATTTCACAGCCTTCCCCCCTTTTAGCGAAATAGGCTGACCCATTAATGGCTCCTAAGGCTCTCACTATTAGAGGAAATGGCTTTTAATTTAGCCAATTAACAAGCTCGTAAATTCATCAGCCAAGCGAGCGATTCACCAAATTAGAGAGCAAGCATGAGAGTGAGGGAAAATGAGGGGAAGACAGGGACCATCAGCTAAGCCATGATCCACTTTTGAGCCTCTACAGGGGTGTAATTATCAAAAACAGAAACAGAGGACAAGAACATTTGTTTCAAATCAGGCAAAACTCTGGTCCAATCATGAGTGATGAGAGATCTGAACTGATGATGAATGCAGTCTGAAGTTATTTGCCGGCAGGCAGAGGACTTTCAGAGGACAGTAATTGAGAAGTGTAACGTCCTTGGCTGCTGATGGGTACAGGCACTCGGCAGATGAGGGATATTATAATTTGATTCATGTCCGCCTACTCGCAGAGACCACTGCAAGATCAGTCTGGTGTATTTAAAAGGCAAATGTCTATTGAAGGTCCAGTCAGGATTGTTACTGAAGGAAATTGGGCAGGAAAGGCAGTCACACCTAAAACTGAAGACATGTCGCTACAAGGAAACTGGAGTCCTGCACCAGATAAGATAATGGTGGGTCGTAAAGAGAAAAGCATTCAGCATTCTTTACCAATTCACACATAACATAAAAAAATAATCAAGTCCAAAATAAATGGACATTCAATCTACTTAGCACGTCCTGCAAGTCATTTGTTTAATATAAATGCAAAACTGCAAAGGGTTGGTTGGAAAAATCAAGCAAAGTGAAATTGATGTTTGTTTACTTGAGTTGTGTTCCCTTGAAAAACACACAAAAAGACTGAAAGCGAGGGAGAAAATCTGATTTTTCTCCTTACCCAGAACAAATCAATACTGTATGTTTTAAGAGTTCCTTAAATCAGCCCTTGATATTAATGAGTGAGCTGCCTTGTTACAAGATACTGGCACCACCTTACAGTATCTTGACTTCTAAAACAAGGGAAACTGAACGTGAAACTAACATCTTCCTGACCCAAAAAGAGAACCAAGCATGAATCTACAGAATTTATTACGATGGAAATGTTCTCTATTGTACTGAAGTTTAATAGCAGGTATTGTTTCTATTTTCAGTGAATGCCCAACCAACACGTCATTAATATCCATAAACGTCAGGGTCTTTAGTCATTAGACATTGTCTCTCTTTTCTCCAATGGAAAAACAGAAGGGGATGTGGACAAAGCTGCTGTTTTTGTCTTGTGTGGGCCAAGATAAAGCACCCAGTGAAAAGGTTGCCATCCATCTTCATCCGCCTGGCATGTGCTTTAGTTACTTCCGCCCTCAATGTAGCCTGTGTCTTTTTCTGCTCTCCTTGTGTGCCTGTGTTTGTGTGTGTGTGGTGTGTGTGTGTGTGTGTGTTGTAAGTGGCATCGAGGTTAATGAAGTGCATCCACCTCTCTTCCTCACCAAAATGAAAGAGACTTCATTAAGCAGTTGCTGCCTTTCTGTCCTGGCAATACACGCAGACATAAAAACATACACAAAGACACCTGACGACGGCATTCATAGCTGTACGTCAGGAACATGATAGAGATGCCTGCACATGTCCACAGTCAGTCCTGTCACTATGGCCCTGAAGGATGGTTCCATACATTTCCATTTCCTCTGCTAAACAAGATACTAAAATGATGGTTTATTTCTCGTTCTGGTTTCCAGTTAAGTTTAACTGAGCACCAGCAGGGATTGTTAAGCCTGAAAATTCCCTGACTGTCCTTAAATGCCAGGATTTCCATGACCAGTGGGGAGTGGGTTCAACCTTACTCTCTCTTTTATATCTCCACAGTTCAACAGGTCAGTCTGACCATGACTGGTGTTGAACATATGGAAAAATCTGAGAAAGGCAGAGTGGGAGCCATGTTGCAGTAATATTAGCCATCATGTACTGACGTCCTGCAGTTCCTTTCCTCTCCCTCATCACTGTCTTTCTTTCACCTCTGTCCTTTTCACTTTCTCCACCCCTTCCTCTCTCTCTCTCTACCTGCTCTTCAAAAGGGGCTGGAGGAGAGATTTAGAATGAAGGGTGTATGTTGACACTGCATAGACACTGACATTAACCATGTGAACCTGGTTTTAGATGAAAACTTGTAAATGCATTCGACCAAGTTCATTATTTCTTAGGTTGGTTTTGTTGCCATAAAACATTTCTATAGAATTGCCATAACTCCTTAAATTTGGCAAATTGTCTTTCCTTTGTAGTTTAGTTGTCAGTGCCACCTCGTGTTTTAAGGTGAGGAAGTTTTTTTGCCTTGTGCAGGGATTTATAATTAGGTAGAACTTCCAGAATAAGAAGGAAAAAAAGAAGAAGGCATAGATAGAGCTTCCTGCATTTGTATCAGTGCAGGGTAGATCAGGAGCTTATGACTTAGCCAGCAACACTTCACAGGAATGTTTCTATCAGCTCTCATTGTCAGCCAGAACACTTAGACGATTGCTCCCCGGTGACCCGAAAATGCGTGGGAGGTTGATGATGAAAGGATGTAGAG
>NW_023339707.1:5791537-5804124 GCF_004916995.1 Morone saxatilis
CTTTTGTGAATCAGACCTTGAGACGGTGGAAAAGATTGCGGTCGCAAGTGATGTGCGGTTCATTGTGCTATCAGCGGCCGCAATCCAATTTTTGTCAATTGAGGAAGAGTGTGTTTTTTCGCTTGTGAATTCAGCTTTTTTATATATAAGAAGAGTAATATTTTATTTCTTCAATGCCTCTACCTCATGGACCATTGTTTCATATCAAATATAATAGAAGACGAAGCCAAGTAAAAAAAATGTATCCCTGTCCAAATATTTATAGACTGCACTGTATATATCTTATGTTCAACTCACATTATCTGACCAGTGTGGGTCAGTTTTGAAGCCTCCAATTGAAGCCTCCTGAAGCTGTAGAAATCCTTTAAAAGCCACTTTGACTATGCAGAAAATGAACCCTGTTGGGGTTTAGGACACAAATATAGCAGTTACTTTAGCAATGCATGACTCATCAGTCTGAGACTTGTACATCCCAGAGAGGAGAAAGGCAAAATACGCAGAGGAATCTGGGGGATTATGGGATGGAGAGACGGAGCAGAAAGAGGGAAAGGAAGAGAGTGTCACAGCAGACACTGTGAGCCTCATCGTTCGCATCATCGCATCTACACTCGACACTGGGAACTTTCCCACTCTCTTCCTAATAATGCATAATCTTTTTTACCTCACTGCTGCTTCCTCTTTAATTCTATCACCCTCTTTCTTAATCCCTTTCTCCCGTCTATCTTCCATTTTCTTCTAAGCTCTTTCAGTCCCTCCCTTCCTCTCTCTCTCTCTTTCTCTCTCTCTCTACATCCTTTCATCTCAACCTCCCACGCATTTCGGGTCACCGGGGAAGCAATCGTCTTAAGTGTTCTGGCTGACAATGAGAGCTGATGAGAAACCTTCCTGTGAGTGTTGGCTGGCTAAGGTAAGCTCCTGATCTACCCTGCACTGCATACAAATGCAGGAAGCTCATCTATGCCTTCTTCTTTTTTTCCTTCTTATTCTGGAAGTTTCTACCTAATTATAAATCCCTGCACAAGGCAAAAAAAACTTCCTCACCTTAAAACCGAGGTGCACTGACAACTAGAACTACAAAGGAAGAGCCAATTTGCCAATTTAAGGAGTTAATGCATATTCTCAAGAAATGTTTTTATTGGCACAAAACCAACCTAAGAAATAATGAACTTGGTCGAATGCATTTAGCAAGTTTCATCTAAAAACAGGTCACATGGTTAATGTCAGTGTCTATGTCAATGTCAACATACACCCTTCATTCTAATCTCTCTCCAGCCCCCTTTGAGAGGAGCAGGTCATTACATTTAATAGAAACTGTCAGCCACAAAGGCGAGACATTGCTGACTCTGCGCACCTTTCCCATAATCCTCTGGGCTCAAGACGATGGTTCAGCCATTTCATCTAAAATAAAGGGCAACAGAGGTTGCCTAAGCAGGAGAATCAACAAAACCCAATCTGAGAAGGTGGTGAGGAACCTTCCTCCAGCAGCTGCTAAGCAGTTTGGCTTTCAGATGATTGATTTGTTTGATTGTACATCAACAGTCTTCATTCATCCATCCAAACCAGCTGTCGGAATTCCAAACTACCACAAGCAAGAATCTGTAGCCTCCAAACTGCTCTGAGCATGACTTCATCCATAGACAAGTCCCTGCACAGCCCAGATCCTCAACACTGAAGAAACCTGCAAGCCTTACGCATGAATAATAACTCCACTGACAACTGTGGTCGACGGAGGATGTGACACGCTAAAAACTAATGACACATATGACAGATGGACGATTGCCGACGACTATAACTTGATGAACTTATAGTTACTTTATGCTGGCATCAGCAAATCAATCTTGGCAGCGCTTCCTCCCACTGTGTCATTAAACAAACGTTAAGTGCCAGCAGACAAACTGAAGACAGCAGTAACTTATGAATCTACACATCCATTTGTGAGCCATTCAGTGGCTTCAGAGTGATTTTAACATCACAATCCATTTGTTTTCTAGGGTTGATGCACACCAAGGTTGAGTTTCAGTATTTCTTCTGCTCATCAATATGACAAGTTGAACACCATTATATCACACAACACAGAAGAGAGGTAAAGAGCTATGTGCCGGCTGATTTATGTCTTTCACTCTGACATTGCTGTGGTGGCAGAGTTGAACTGAATTACACTTTTACAGTAACAGTTTTATACTTAGCAGATCTTCCTCAGCTGTCTGAGGTCACAACATCGACTAGGATCAACAATCAATGTCATCAAGCAGGAGTCAGTGAACTGCCAGACAGAGCTCACAAAGGCCATTTGCATCCAACATCAAAGACCAATGTTTGAACAGAGACAGGGGTTATAATCCCCTATATGATCACCTTTTATCTTGTAACCAAAACTTTCTGTTGGTAACATGATGACAACTGAGCTATTTCCATCCCAACTGAACTCTATTATGCTGATTAGGACTGTGAGATGAGATGAGTTTCACTGTCTGTGAAGGTGTAGATGTTTAACTCAATCCTGATCTCTGATTGATCTCTGAAGGTAGCCAATGTGAATGTTGTTTGAAATTGATTGGGTTACATTTACAGACATCTAGAGACCATATAATATTTATTCCAGTGGTTTTTGATCCCAGTATTTCAACACGTGGTGCAGAGGTTCATCAGGACACATTTCTTAGCAAAACCTGCACAAAAGTGGTTGCAAAGTGAAATCCTTTCATACACTACAGTGTTACTGTGCAGGTTCATGGCAGAATGGCTGGCTTGTTAACTTTCGCATACTTCCCAGGATTAGTCTCTACTTTGTGAGTGGTTATACACTAGCTTGTCCAGCAGTAATGTTTTTTGTGGAGAAATGCAACACTGTTACTATTGTATAACCACAATGGGTTTCAGCTGTGTTAGTAGTAATTAAAACTAAATGGAATTTGACTCAATTGAACAAGTGTTTAAGTTTAAAGGCTTTAGGTGACGTATTATAATTTGAAACAACCCCACTGGGGTTCAGTTCTTTTTAATGGTTTATTTTCTCTAAACGAGCAAAACACTGCAACTGTCTGAAGCATGTCTTAACCACAGAACTCATTTGAGGCATTTTAACCAAAAACTCAAATCATAATTGCTTTTCAGTCGAGGGAACCCATAGCTGGAAAAATAAAGCCATCTCCCTTCCTGGCTTTTAGGACTCCAAACCAGACCACTCTATTAGCAAACATGGGCAGCCTCTTGTATAATGGACCAGGAGAGGGGTGTATAATCAGTCTAATTGGCTCTGGGTGGATTTAATAACATCACAGAATAGTCATGTCACGAACCGCTAATTAAATGCTGTAATCAACATGCTGCCTCATATACTGAGCCTCTGATGCGGTGTTCAACAGCCATGCCTGGGGGTTAGAAAGAGGCGGGGTGTGTGCAAGTACTTATGTGAGCGTACGTGTGTGTATGTGTCTGTGTGTGTGGGTCCACCCCTTGACACTATCATCAAGGGCTGTAGCAGGTGTGCAGGCAGGCACCATCTGATCTAGCTGCACAGATCTATACAGAGGCTGTAAGACTGGAGACGTTTCATTTTGTGAGAGGATGTGCTTCGTCAGGTAGCTGTGCTGCTAATGGCTCTATAGTATGGAGTTTGCATTTAGGGCACTATAGAGTCACTATTCACCTCAGGGCTGCAAGTAATGCACATTTTCATTACAGGTTATATAGAAAAAATAGTAAAAAATGCAAACATTCCCAGAGCCAAAAGTGACTTTGTACAATTGCTTATTTTCTGTCAAATTAAGAGCATTTCTGCCTGATTAATATTCTATTGCTCAATTATTTAAATTGTTGACTGACTGACAGTTGACTAATAAATGAATCAACTAATAATTTCAGCACTTATTCATTCATTCCTTCATTAAATCCAATAAGTCACACTGAAGTAAATTCTTGTATTATCTTCACTACATGCTGCATGCTGGTGTCGTGTTCTGCATTGCGGCTTGGCTGAATCAATCTCAATTAACCAATTAACTGTTTAGTCAATGAAATCTTAAAAAGTTATGGGGGAAAAATTTTTTATCACAACTTCCGTCTGATCCGTCTGAAAATGTCTGATTTTGTCCCACCAACAGTCAAAAACCCAAAGGTGTTTCATTTAAGACAACAAGAAAGAGGGCGTAAATCACTTCAATGGAGAAGCCGGAACCAGAAAATCTTCAGCAGTTTTGTTTTAAAAGTGACTGAAACCACAAATCAGTCTCAATTATATTTACAGAAAAGTCATGTTTTTTATCCCCATAATGTCCTATTTTCATCTTTGAAACTCAAATTGTTTGACTTACATGCACGACAGCTTATAACAGTGAGCATATAACAAGGTAGGTTTACCTTCCTACTGTACGCTACATCCCTGGAAACAATCTCTCAGGGGTAAATGCAGTTTCCTCTGACCTAAATAAAACCTGCAAAGAGGAATAAACGCTCACCAGAAAATTGTTTTGGTTGGAGACTACATGTTTGCTGTGGTGGTCGACCCACTTACAAGATGAAAAAGTGCATCTCCTGGGCTCACATTCTTTCAAAGTCACTTTTTGATGCAGACTGTTTATTTCTGAACCTTTCTTATGAACAAGAACCCATCGAGTCAATGTGACCAACCTTCAACAACTCCTAGAGATTAAAAAAACAACATTGCTGGAGCACCAAAGGAGTCCTTAGAAGCAAATCTTGGCAATACAGTAAAAATCAAGAGCTGACCTCAGGCCGCAGTGTTTTGCAGGCCTGCAGCCAGACCACAGTCTCTTATTTAACATCCATTAACTTCCCAACATTTACGCCAGTCAGCAGATGGCCCAGGAATAGCAGAAATCCACTTGTCTCTGCTGGCTGCACTTCCAGCTGTTTAAAAAAAAGCAAGAGAGAGAGAGAGAGAGAGAGACTTGCAGAAAGTAGTGTCCCTGTGAGGGCACTTGCATCCCTGAGCCATTCACCATCCGAGTTTGCACTATTGGTCATTTCCCCAACGTCCATTCTCAAATTGAGTGTTCTGATATGATGCAGTAACCACTGCTACAACAGTGTTGACTGAAAAACTAATGCTTTGACATAACTGTTGGAAAACACAACTATTACCATGATAATGGCCATAGCACAGTTGTAAGGCTCCTACAGTATAGCATGAAAGCTCCTGGGGCTGTTGTGACTACATTTCCCATAATCCTCAGTTTAAAATTCAGTCAGTGGCCCAGCTCAGTTTACTGTGGCATGGGAATGAGGCCTTGGCTGCAAAATCTGCTCCACAGAGATAAATTAATAACAACAGAAGTTAGAGGAGGGATGTGAGAGGATGGTCGGGGGGGGGGGCACGTATTGGGTGAGGGTATTTACCCAGAAAGCTCCTACTGTACGCAGAGACACACACAGGCCCATGATCCCTGTTGCCCCAGTATTTTTGGGCTTTCTTCCAGTTTTACCGCCAGCAACTCGTCCCCCATCTGCGGGGCACTCTGAGCACCCAACAATGGCCACCTATGTTCCCACAGGGAGAGCAAGAGAGATGCCACTAGGGCCCTGCTCCCCATACACACATACACACAGCAGCCTGGCTGGCATGACAAGGTCCACATGGAAAGCTGCGTGTGTGTCTGCTTGCATGTGTTTGTGCATGCATGCACCAAGTTTTCAGCCAGCGGTAAACTCTCCCAATATGACGTAACGTGGCTCAAAAAAAAGTGAATGAGGAAAACAGAGAGAGGGTCACACTCGCAAACACACGCACACACACAGACTAACACCACCTTCCACACCCCATCTTTCACGAGGTGAGATCTTTTTTTAAAGACTAGCCACAATAAAGAATACAGACAATAACACCATTGTGACCAGTTCTGGTGTTTTGTGTGGCACTGCAGTGAGCAGGATGCTCAGGTTCTCTATCACACTCACGTCTCCGACTCAAGAGCAGACATAAAACAAAGTGGAAGGGGAGCCGTCAGACTTTGAGAAAGAGGAGAAGCGGAATTCATGACAGGATGGCTCTGCTGCAGCCATCTGGTTTAGCCATTCTGTGAGTTAAGGGGTTAGGTTACATACTAAGTGTCCACAGGGGGGGACCATGGAGGACTAATCCATCTATCTGCTAAAACAGAAAGTGGCTGCAGTGAAGAGCAGACAGCATGTATAGGGGACAAGGACCAACTAAAAACATGACCATGAACAATATATACTCATGTGATTCTTGGGGAGTTTGTTCAGGAACTTTTTCAGGGTAGAACTTCTTTTTCTTCTTTTTCAAGGACACTTCAGCAGGGTGTATGCTGGATGACAGGAAGATTTAAACCTTGGACTTGTCTCTGTCCAAGATGTCACGCAAGAAGTATATCAGCACAACCAAAGGGTTTGACGATATACTGTCAGTGATGACAGGAACTGAGAGATAATTCTTAGAGAAAAATACAGCCTACACAGGAAGTTTGCATTATGAAACTTTTATTTTTTTATTTAGTATGACAGTCGGCATTTTACGAGGAACATTGACCTACTTTAGAAAATGTGAGCGGGAGGATGTCAGGCCAAAATAAATGCCTAATGTTTTACATTCATGTTGGAGTCATTTGTAGTCTCCTTGAGTGACTGCATACACTTGGAAACAGTGTAAAGTAATCAATCAGACTAGGTACTAATTAAGGACTGTTTTATAAACTTCTACATCTGCAGCTGATATTCACATTAGTGTAGACAGCTGGTGGAAACTAGATACGTAATAAAATTACAAATATCAAAAGCAGTCAAAAAGGACTACAAAAATGTCCCAAAATTCAAAATAAAAAAAAGATCCAAGGTACGAACATTAACACCAAGTGGCACTTCCTGTGTAACAATTTATGGCCTTAACTGGTACTAAAGGCCTAATCATTGTGTGTGAAAGTATTTATGCTGCTTGTAAAACAGGAATTAATTGTGACAGATATCATGCAATGTTTATAGCACTCTCCACCGTGGTGCAATAAAACAAAAGTTCCTTAACTGTCAGGTGCCTGTTTAAAATGGATAAAATGTACACTAACCGAATTTGGATCATAATGTTACACAAGCACAGCCCCCTAAAGAAGAGACAGATGGAACTACTGCTAAGTTGACTGTATAGAAAAACAATTTTGCAGTTTCAAGTTGCTCATAAACAATTAGGCTTAGCATGTTTTTGTTAATTAGCACTGAACACAAAGTACAAATGAGGTTGATGGAAATTTAATTAGTTTTGCAGCTATTTGGTGTATTGGATTATTGAACAATATGAAATGACCTGATGAGAAGATGAAAAGTCATAGAAACACAAAAGTGACCACAATTCAACCTGAGGGGTACATGAATATCTGTATGTCAATCCATGAATCCATCTACAGTACCAGCTACTCAGAATTTGCCGCTGCCAGCCGGATGTATCCATTCATTCCATTCAGATAAGCAAGGACCTTTCATGGACCAGCCGGCAGTTCTAGGCAGCTGTATTTGTAATAGTTGTTAAGACATTTCACTAAAAGCCAAAAATGTCAACGTGCTTATGGCGCCAGAGGAAAAGTCACCGGCACCATGAATGTGTGTACACAATGCCTTGGCAATCCAACCAATAGTTGTCAAAATATTTCAGTGTAGACCAAAGCGGCGGAATGCTGGCACTAACAGTTACATAATAAAAGAACGAGGGTGTTGGAGAGTAGGTAACCAGCCCAGACGGGGGCCCTCGCCTTGTTGCTGGCAGATAAAACCCTCCAATGGTATGTGTGGATCACAAGAGACAAATACATCAATTAAAAAAAACACAAATGCCATCTTAGGTGGGAAGCACCAATAAAATTCTATGAAGTATCAGAGTCACTGATGCTTAATTAATTATGTAATCTTGTCATCTGGAATATGCACCTAAAAGAAGATTATATTTTTGCATACATTTCTGAAATTCATTTAAAACATATATATAACTGCCGCTTTACAATCATGTCACATCTGTGGGTGAAAAGAAGAAGAGAAGGATGGTGGAGCAACTGAAAGACTGAAATCCATGTCCAAGTGATTAGCTGTGAAGCTATGCCCATTAGGCAAATGATGATTATTGGCTGCTCATTATTAGGCTATTACAGCGTCATTAAAATGACATTATGAGCCCATTTTCTGCCGAGCGCAGTTAGACACATGCAAACACATCAACGCCACGCATGAGTAAATTCTGCCCACCAGATTCACTTGATCCAAAGAAATAGCATTTACACACACAAACAGAGAGAGAGAGCAATAGAGAGAGAGAGAGCAATAGAGAGAGAGAGAGTCTCTCTCTCTCTCTCTCCTCTCTTCTATTGGCTTCTCTCTCCTTATTGCTCTCTCTCTCTGTTTGTGTGTGTAAATGCTTATTTCTTTGGATCAACGTGAATCTGGTGGGCCAGAATTTACTCATGCGTGGGCGTTGATTGTTTGGCATGTGTCTAACTGCGCTCGGCAGGAAAAATTGGGACTCATAATGTCAGTTTTAATGCACGCTGTAATAGGCCTAATAATTGAGCAGCAATATCATCATTTGCCTAATTGGGCCATAGCTTCACAGCTAAATCACTTGGACATGGATTTCAGTCTTTCAGTTGCTCCACCATCCTTTTCTTCTTCTTCACCCACAGATGTGACATGATTGTAAAGCGGCAGTTTATTATTCGTTATTATTATGTTTTATATGATATATCGAAATTGTATGGCAAAATTAGGTTGGTGGGTTGTAAATTTTTTTTGTGAGTGTGATAGTTCTCAGTATATCAGTATGTTTTGGATTCATTGGTATCAATTAGTGTTTGTATTATTAGTCGATCCAGTGACTCTCTGAAGTTTTTTAGCTGTTGATAGATTTGTTATTGGTGCTTTCCCACCTAAGTAATGGCATTTTGTGTTTTTGTATTAGGACTTTATGAGTGATATTTTTGTATTGATTTCCAATTGGTTTACCTAATTTGCGAGGTTTGTGTATACTGCCAGCAACTCTCATAGTTTTTGTATGGCCGCGCCTTTCTTGGTTTGCATGTAGTTTTTTACCTACTTCCTACAATTCCCTTCGTTTTGTTTCTATGTATATACTTTGGTCGGCTGTGGAAGTGCGGGCGAGCGTGTACGTCGCGCTTGTTTGGGTCTATGTACGCAGTCTAGAAGTAGGTTGGTTTTTGGAATAGCTGCAATGTGGGTGGCATTGCCATAAAGCCATTGTGTATACACATCATACGGTGTTCGGTGTACCTTTTACCTCTGCGCCATAAGCACGTTGTGCTATTATTTTGGGGCTTGTTCTAAGCTGAAATGTGGTTTACACGAGATATTAAAGTACTATTCTTGCCTAAACTTGCGGTCTTCGATGAAGTAGGTGTGCGTTACTGATATGGAGATGATCATGGTATTTACATGCGGTCTGAGTAGCGGAAATTCTGTGTTAGTGTTTCTTTTGATAATCTGTGAGATGGATATCATGTTGAGTGTTGATTTATGATGTAGTTGTCTATGATACGCTCTCCACTCAAGGGTTGAATTGTTGGTGTGTGCTGTTCTGTATTTGTGTTTTTCTATGTATCGGTGGTTTGTTCACTGTTTTAGGGTCTCAATCAGTGTGTGCGAGGATAATGGTGTTATCTTTCAGTTAGATGTGGGTGGAGAGTGAGTCCGAGATCTGACACATAGCTTGCCGAAAGAAGGGTGAAGGTGTCAGGAGTGTGTGCGCATGCAACGTTAGGTGTGTGTACTTGTGTAGGTTCGCGAGGTGCGGTACTCTTAACATGATAAAACGATGGTGCAAGGCTTTCAATTATATGGTTAGTGAGCAATGTCCTTGAGGAACTTCAATTAGATTACGGGTATGTTTGTTCTATACTAAGTCAAATTTAGTCGGTTAGCAGTAGTTTTTGGTCGGCTTAGTTGTTCGTCTTCTAATATGGGGGCTGTGCTTGTGTAATAATGGATATTATGATTCCAATTCGAGTAGTGCTTGAGGAGTGGTTATATCCAATTTTAAACGAGTCACGTTCGTGAGCTAGTTTTATATATACGGATGCTTGTGTGTTTTGTAATTGCGCACCACGGTCTGAGTCAGTTATGTTAGTAAATCACTTGATGATGTTTTTTTGTCTCATATATAGAAGGAGTCTGGTGGTGTGTGAGAGTGTGTGTGTTTGTATAGATCTCGAGCATTATAAGTATTGTGGTCAGCACATTCGAGATGCATTGGCCTTTTAGGTAAGTGAGTTGAGGAAGATTAATTGTTCTGACACAGAGAGTAGCCACTTAGGTGTTAATGGTGTGTGGCGCTTACTCTTTTGATTGTTGGTTTTTTATGTGTTGAATATTATTCTTTTGTGAGAGTGTGTGTGTGGTGTGTGTGTGGTTGACTGCTTATTGATATTTGTAATTTTATTATCGTGTATCTAGTTTCTCACCTTTAGCTCTTTCGCTCTTTATTGTTAGCTATCCATGGGTGATATTAATCAAGGCTTGTAGATGTGTAAGAGTTGCTTATAAAACAGTCCGGTTGATTAATTAAGGGTGCGTATCCTGGTGTGCCTTAGTTTCTTGTGTGTGATTGTTACTGTGGAGCGAGGTGCTTGGTCCGAGTGGTATGTCAGTTCTACTCATAGGACTACAAATGTACTCCAACTATTTGTATTGTAAATTTACATTTACTATTTTGTTTGTTTGTGGCCTATGTGGGTTGTATCCAGTGCGACATAGGTTTCTAATGAGTGTATTTTTCTTGGTCAATGTTCCTCGTTCAATATGATCGATGTAGGAATGAGGGATGTCTTTATCAGGGACGTGTTCCTTTGAGTGACTAAATATGATGAAAATAAAGTGGGTTGTGCATTAATGCAAACTTCCTGTGGGCGTAGAGCTTGTAATTTTGTGCCTAAGTAATTTGTGGTATCTCTCTAGGTTCCTGATGATCAGCTGATCGTGAAGAGTTATCGGCTGCAAACTTCCTCTTTGTTGTGGTGTGTATTATGAGGATTGATTAGCGTGTCTGTGGTGTTGACTCTCTTGGCAGTGGACAGTCTTATTGCAAGGGTGGGTCGCTTGACGGATGTTTAAATACGTTCGTGTCATGTCCAGAGCTGATTGAACCCTGCTGAAAGTGTCCTGAGAACGGCAAGTGATAAAAAGAGTTCTTACCCTGAAAAAGAATATATATCTGGGTATCCTGATACAAACTCGCTCCCCATAAGATGTTTGACAGTGAGCTGTGAGTGTTGAAGTGTGTAATACTGTTTAACTATTTTCTTCTTGTTATGTCAGTTGTTTTGATGTTGCGTCCTTTGTTCTCCGCGACGGTGGGTCTTTATTGCTTTGGGAGGGGGTTTTAGTGGGGTCTTGTTGTGATGGCTCGATTGCTCTCTGGTCGTGGGTTTTCTTCATCTTGCAGCCTCTTTCTGGGTTTGTGTATGCAGGATAGATGCGATTACGTTCTTCCGATTTTTGGTCCTCGCCTGGTGGAGGGCATCGGTTGTATTGTTGGGTGAGAGCCGATATAGACCCCTGTTAACTCACAGACATGTGTGTTCTGAAATCAGGGATATTGTGTCTCGCCGAGCCAATAGGGAGTGCGTGTGGGAATGAATTCCCGTTACTGCGCTCTTTGACGTCAATTGTAGGGCTGAACGGCTGTCTCGCTCTCTCCCTTTTCCATCTTTGCGTTGTCTTGTATTTGGCTTCTATAGTCTGTGGATCGTGAAGTTTTATGTTGATAGTGGATACATCGTGAGCTATATCACTGCGTCACTCGCCGTGAGTCCACAAATATCTCGAGCCATTGAACTGGTCACATATCCGGTGTCTGATGTGATTGTCTCTGGTTGATTTCTGTATTGAATGTGGCTAGTCTTTAAAAAATGTCTCACTTGGAAAGTATTTGGGGTGTGTGGATGGTAATGGTGGTGTGGTGTGTGGTGGTTGTTGTGTTTGGAGCTGCGTGGTGGTTGTTGGTCGTGTGAGAGTTGTCATGATGAGTGAGGTGGGTGGGAGATGGAGTGAGGGGAGATTTATAGGGATATTAATTTAGTTATTATATTGTTTTTTTTTATGTGTTTTGCGAGTGTGACCCTGTTGTCTAGGTTGTTTCCCATTCATCTTTTTGTTTTGAGCCACGTGTAGCTGTCATTATAACATTGGGAGAGTTTACGCTGGGCTGAGATAACTTGGGTGCTATGCATTGCACTAAACACATGCAAGCTAATATTCTGAGAGGCGCCCCTCTCCTGCTCGCTCTCACCTGTATACTTACTACACTGTAGTGACATTTTCCTATTTGGTATCCTTTCAGTATGCGCAGACATGTTGCTGTGTGAGGATAATGTGGTGTTTTGATGGTGGAGCAGGGGAGCGTACCTGAGTTGACATCATCTCTTGGCTTAATTCTCTCTCAACCTGTTGGGTAACTATATGTGTTGGCCAACGTCTGATTGGGTTGCTCATGGATTTTAGTGCTCCCCTCTGTCCAGTGTTTTGATGATTGAGATTATTATTGGGTACGAGGGTTTGTTGCTGGCGGGTGTCGGTCATATTAACTGATATATAGGAATAGCCAAAAGAGTACTGGGTACAAA
>NW_023339707.1:5804149-5834173 GCF_004916995.1 Morone saxatilis
GAGAGAGAGAGAGAGAGAGGAATTTAGGCTGTGCAGGCTGACACAGGATCAGCTTCAGACATGTATGAACTTGTCTCATCTCTTCTCTATAGGTCTCTGCCTCTCAGAGCTTCACCATTCCTACCTGACATCTCTACTCTTTGCTTAGGTGTGCCTTTCATTCCCTCTTCTCCCCTGACACACACACACACACACACACACAAACTTTGAGAGCTTTGAAGTCTGTGCAGTACATCGTTTTCTCGTTTTGCTGTGAACCGAGGAAGAGGCTCTGGGAAAATGCCAGAGAAGTCCCATTTCGGAAGTTGCTCATTCTCTGAGTGTGTGTGTGTGTGTCTCAGGTGGGCCAGTCATTATGGGTGAATGGGCAAGATGGGACTAGAGCTGTCATGTGGAGGGGCTCAAGTTGCACACACATCCCACACACATCCCATAAAATAGGTGGTTGTCCCCAGTGCCTGTCACTGTGTGGGATCCCAGTACTGGACTGGTACAGAGGTATGCAGCATTTTACACACATGCATGCACAAAAACACACAGGCAGTCATGTCACTGTCTGTGTGTGGTTGCATGTAGATATTATTACGAGAACACACACACAGTTTTCAAAAGTTCTTTATATCAATTCAATGATACCTGACGGCCGTTCTCTCAGAGAGACAATTTTGTGATGATTTCATGTGTTACAAAGCACTGGTTAGAAAGGAAAGGCGATATGGTGGGCTATAATTTTGCAGGCCATAATAAGTGTACAGTCATTGCTATTAGCATTCCACAGAAGAAACACAAACATGGTGATAAACCAAGACATGGAAAGAGAGAATCAACTAATTTCAATAAAATGTCCTCAGTAAAAAAAAATAACTCTCTGCTCACTTGCAGCAGAGTTTTATCAATAAATTAGAAAAATCGAGTCTAAATCTAAATCTAATCTATGTAAATGTATTTGTTAAAGTCTTGTAGCACGATTTGAGAAATGTCTCTTCACCAGGAATCTTTTAGGTAAATTACTGCAGTCAGAGTATGGCTGTCAGCATGAAATATGGCCAACTTTAGCTGGCAGACCCTGCTGAAGGGTTTGAAGGCTGAAATGAGAAGAAAGAGCAGCGCAGATGCAGACCTGCCCTGCACCAGCTTTCTGTTTCTGAGCAGCAGAGGTCGGCGGCTGCAAAAAGCATGGCTGGAATTCCTCCCTCAGATGGCACGTCCTTAATCTCATTATCTTGGAGGATATGAAATCTGCATTCCAGCATCCTCAAACACGCACATGCACATGCGCACATGCACGCACACACGCACACACGCACACACACACACACATCAAACCACCACATGGTGGCCAAGACCATCCACCTTTGTGCTGGTGTTACGGCTGTACGCTAAGGAAAACTTATGTGGACAGCTGAAGAGGCCCTTTTAGGAGCTTCCTCCTCCAAAAACACGGTATTAAAGAAAGGATGGGTGTACAGCAATGAGTGACAAGAGGACCTCCCACTTAAACAGGCACCGTGATGAGGCGTAACCACTCCTGACAGGTGTTTTGTCTCACTCCGAGCGGCATGATGTGGCCATTGTAGTGACCACTTTGACTGAAAGGCCTGAAGAAATCCCACACAACAGGGAGAAGACCTTGGCATGCTACGGCAAACATGGCAGTTTCTGCCTTTACAAACCGGAGCTTACGTAAAACTGGACATCAATCAATAAGCCAGTGTGACAATGAAGGAGCACAGACAGCACTCATGGGAGCCACTACACATCAAAGCCACACATTCTGCTGCTCAGTTTTTGTACTTCTTAGGGTCTCAGGTGTGTTTATTCATAAAAGCTGGTTCAATTCACAAGGCCGGTCTGGAATTTAATCAGCAGAAATCTTCTCTGAGCCACAAAGAGAAGGCATTAAAATCCTATTACGATGCACAAAGCCTCCACTGTTCCTCCGTAATGCTACGGTCCACTGTAGGGACTTAAATGCTAATGCTAACTAGCACCAGCGCTGCCTCCTCAATCAAACACCCTAAATCTTTCAAGTCAAGCGCTGTAGAGAAGGAGTAGCTATACATGTCCCCAGTAATGTTCTGGTTCCCATTCATATTAGGCCCACTGAAAACAGAGCTTTTCAAAAATGTTTCTCCAAAGTGGATGCAATGTAGAAAAGAATGACTGAGTCACTGGATGACATAGTTTCATTTAAGACCCCAACTCTCTGCTCTGACTCTCTCACTTTCTATCATACCTGTACACATTCTTTACATTTTACAGCAGGTTCAAATGCTTCTCAGTCCAGGAACCTCAGTTTTTCGAGTTACTTTGGTGGAATTCCTGGATCTAGACGGAGAGGGGCTTGGCTGGGACTCTTTTAACAGGAAGGGAAGGGCCCTGAGTGGAGAACACATGAAAGGACAACTCCGTCATCTGGGAGCTTTAATGACAGACTGAGCTGCCTTGTTTTGACTGAAGAGGTCTTTTAATATACATGACAAAAGACGTCCTCTGGGACCTTCCCTGGCAACAGAACCGAATCCCCTGACAAACTGCTGTTGTTTCTGCCACAGATCTTCATCGTGTCATCATCAGCGATGGTTGAGGTTCCATCGAAGCGCAAAGGCATCTGCCTGAGCAAAACCTTCTGCTTTTGAAGGGCCATCCAGTGTGTTGGATATCAGCACCCTTCACGCACAATGAGTTCAAAACAAAAGGGCAGACAGTTCAGCTGCTGGGCCTGCTAAAATGGAGCAATAGGCTTTTACTCACTGTAATCTCCCCTACTTAAATTGTATAGAGCTTTTCACTCCACTTTCGATGTCCTTGTCTGTTCTCTCAAACGACACATAGCACCGACCGGACATATTACTCTCAGTATGAGAACAGACAAAATAGTCACAACAGGACAGTGCACTATTATTTTTTCTCTTGAAAAGCTTAAACACGATTTTGAAAACACGGTGCCATAAATGATTCGATAAATTCCCAGATTTCCACCAGAAATTTAGCAATTACTCAAACGTGACTGTTCCTGACATTTGTTTTCTGAAAATCCAAGCCACCTTCTATTTCTACAGATCTTGTGGTCCTTTCAGGTATGAGGAGCTGAAGGGGGTTAGCAGATGTGGTTTGGGAAAAAGACCATGGCCATTATGATACAGAGATAAAAGTAAAGGGAGTGGTCTTACCTGGTAGGGCGTTGGCAGAACAAAAGAGGAGACAGCACATAAAAGAGAACAAAAAGAAAAGATTAGACACTGTTTGCCAAGTTTTAAGCCATATATCAGCACATTTGTAGAGTATACAATCGCTGCACTGATAAAGTGCTGTCTAGACAGAGGCACCTATGGGTTTTATGGGGGCTCGAAACCAAAGTATTGCTATAATGGACACTATGTCTGGAAAAAAGATGGTCTTCCATCACACTACCACTGTGAAGCACTTTGAAGCACTGAGTCAAGACACATAATGGAAGAAATCATCAATCATCTTCATATTTCAAGGTAAAGATCTATATTCAGACTAGTACTGCAAGCATCTGCCTTTCTGGATCACAACAAGATTCCATCAAGCCCTTTGATTTGGATGTTGTAACAAAATAAGTATTGATTTTTTTCCACTAGATAGCTGGTTTTAGCTGATGTTGCTGGATTTGGTTTTTATGTTATTTATGTCATGATGGGGCAGACAAAAAGCAGCAGACAGAAAGGCACACACATGCTGCCATCACAGCATCTTTTAAGGGGCCCATATTCTCAGTCGGAAGTGCCAGTCGGACGGTTGAATATCTTGGCCTTGAAGAAAACATTAACAGAGTAAACTCCAGGTTTTATGCCTAACTACTATACTACTTAGGTAAGGAATGAATACTGTCACACTTTATTCATTGAGATTAATAACCATGGTTCATATTTTGTCAGTTTTTTACATTGTTTGCTGATAATCAAACAAAGTAAGCCATTAAAGCTTCAACAACCCCATACTTCGATATCTCTATCCACTCTATCTTGGCTCTTGATTTTGCAAAATAGTTAATGCTTTGATTAAATTATAACTGTTGCAATTAAATTAGTCTTGGGCTCAATTATTCACTGTCAAGTCACACTCAGTCAGGAGACAATGACTCTGCCCTACGCTTAATCAGTCACCAGAGGCACAATTCCACAACAACTATTTCAGAGATGATAAGTTCTTATAGTTCCCAGTCAGTGAGTTTGTGTCCCTGTTTCAGAAAATATGTATTCCTCCTCAGCTCCCACTGGACAGGAAAACTATTAACTGCAGTACAGATGAACTCCATCTCCATCTTTGCCGAACATCCTTCAGCTCTGTGACAAGTACTGAAATATTTACAGCCTGAGGATCAGTTCACCAACAGGTTCCACTTGGCATTACGCAGGAGCCACAGTGGTCACCTTCCTTTGTCATCCATATTTCAAAAAGGCATTGGGGCCACTATATGAATGAGCACAGAAAATCATATACAGGAAACTGAGCTGATAAAACTTCAGAGCAGAGGGTGGAAAAAGGACGCAGCTTTAAGACAAAAGTCATGTTTGGAGAAATTGTCTTGTTATGTTTGGTCCAAATCCACGTAACACCTATTTCTTTGCCTCATTTGGTGATACTGTATCAAAGTACAGTATGTAAGTATGTCACATGAGTAATCTTTCAAGCTTAATCTGGGACCTAGAGGTAATGACGCATGATTTATCAGTGCTGACTAATGATGAGCATGAACTCCATGACAAATCACACACGCAGAAAAGCTGTGATCTGTGATCTAGAATGCAATTTTAGTGAGAAAACGGTTTCCCGGGCTCCACGACTAAGAGCTTCTCATCCCCCATGTGAAAATACTTAAAAGACGTTGATAGAAAGAAGGGATGGAGAGAAGAATGAGGGAGAATGGAGATTCTAAGGAAAGCTCTTAGTTTATCACCCAGCTTGGTGCCTTGATGAAGAGATACCCTGTAGTGGTAAAAGAGCTCTAGACAAAACAAGACTGCTCTCCTTTCTGTGTTGCCGCTCTCTCTTCCAGCCAGGAGTGATATCCATTCCTATCCATCTAGTCTGGGTTACGAGAGCAGCGAGTGAACCCAGCAGGTCCCTAAAGCCTCTTCTCACCCAGAAGAGAAGGGGCAAAGTGGGCTGTGAGGTAACTGGGACAAGTCTACTTTAGTGTTGCTTAGCGCTGGTGGAAGAAGAAAGGGACAGGGGCCATAATCACACTATTAGGCTGAGTCAATCCTCTCTTGGGGGCTTTCAGAAGTAAAGCCATCAACAGCACCAATGAGAGAACCTAGAAGTTGAAATCCTGTCAAAGAAATAGACCTGAAAAAAACATTTTCCAGCTGCATTTTAACTCCATTAGGATGGGACTTACTGATACACTAACAGATGTACACACCTACGGCAAAGGTTGGACACTTTTCAAACTGGAGAGTGCAAGTCTATCGAAAAACACACATCCCAGACAGTAAGGACACTTCATATGGAAAACAGCTACTTAGAAGCTTGAGCAATCATTCTAGCAGCACAACCTGGCTTTTAGCTGAAAAAGCTCAAATAATAACACTCGGAAAGGCTCGTATGAGTCACAGTGAAACTGTCATTGAGTTTCCTTCATGTGAAAAAGATACAGTATCTGTTAGGATGCAATAAACCCCGCTGCCTGTCCTGTTACCGTGACGCAGTTTGACTCAGCATACACAGGCAGGAATGATATAGCATCCCTGCTTTAACAGCATACCCATATATTAAAAAAGTCAAGTAATGGCCCGTACAGTGCGGGGGAAATTGCCAAGAACAGCCCCTTAAGTTCGACGGCACTAAGAGTAATCAAGTTCCCAAGCAATCTTCATTACACAGAGAGCACTCAGCTTTATTGAGATTCAGGGAGAGGGAGGTTGCAAGCATACAAAAAGGATTTATTGATTGCACTTAATGCAATAAGCATGCAGGATCCAACGCAACAATTTCATTAGATTTTTCTTTACAGCCATGCTGTGGATGCTTGGCAGGGGGTGGAAAACCTGGGAGCCAGGCAACTTTTGCAGGGCAATCTCTGAGTGAGGACGATAGGACAAGCTTACACACACACCCCCTAAAATAGCCTTAAAGTGGTACTACACCAATTTACATCTCAAGATCTCTTTACTACTCAACCAATGAAAACACTTATATATATAATATATATGGCTTTAAAGGGAGATTTCCAACGCCTGAGGACATAATGCTGAGGGTCATTAGGGTTATCTCAGATTGGCTAATTTTAATAAAAAGCCCTTGCTGCAAAGTGGGGGACAGAGTTCGAAAGAAGTGAGAATTTACCAGGCAGGGAGGGTCTAGCAAAAGGCTGCCCTGAGTTGCATTGTGGGAAAGGTAGGAGCTAGTGGTTTTGAAGTTTGACCTGTACTAGGATATCTCGGTCTCTACTACACTTTACTCTGTTTCTTGTGAGTCTACCAACGTAATGAAATTGCTATGCTAAATAGAAAGGGTTTTCATGACTTAAGAGCTGAGACTTTGAGACGTTCCTAGCTTACACATCATCTTTGTGGATACAACAAATTACTAAATCCAATAAATTTAGTCTGCACTTAAGAGAACTGCTTGTCTTTGGTCTAATCAAAGTAGACCAATGTCAACTATAAAATGCACATTCATTTTTTTTAACAGGGACTCTTTCATTTCTGTAGATTGTAGATTTCATTCTTGGCTGCCAAAATAAGTCTCCAAAAGTGATCAATAAAAGTAAAAAAAAACAAGACAGAAAGGGAATGTAAGGACAATGTCATCATCTTACATCTGCTGAAAATCTGTTTGACATGATCCACAAAATGAAAGATGAGATGGGCTCAAGTGCTTTGTTAGCTGAAAAAATAAAAAATAAACACCCATTTCTGGTCCAGTCTTACAAAGCTTCTGGCCTGGCTGCTTGAGTTGCATTTGCCTTCTTTTTCTCATTTAAATCATCTCTATTCTCATTCACGGCCAGCTTGCTCTCTGCCCTCTGCAAAGCGAGAGAAAGGAAGATAAATAAACAGATCTGGAGGAGCGGGTGTGAGGAGGAACAGGCCCAGGTCTCTGGGCTGCTGACAGTCAGCCATGTGTTCCAGCTGTTTGGTCTTCCTCCTCTAACCCCCGTCCCCCCAACGTGAACCACTAGTCAGACGACCCCCACTGACACTTATGTCAACTCTTCTTCCAACCCTCCCGACTCTATTCACCACCCCCATCGACCCACCCTGCTAGCCCCCTCGCTGACCCTTTACTTATTGGGTCAGGGCAATAAATACTGTGTGCTGCTCTCCAGAGGCGTGTTGACTTCAATTCACCCCCTAACACCTGTGCAAAGAGGAGCGGGATGCTGCTGTTGAAACAGTTGAGACTTGAGCAAATGAAGAAAACCGGCCTGACAGAGAGATAAAGTACAGTAAATCACTTTCTGACTCTTTTTTTTAAAGGGATTTCTGGAGGTCTCCTTGTGAGGTTTTTCATATTTCAAGGTCTATAACTCTGCAGTTGAGTCATGTGAAAAAGTGTTTCAACTTTCATATTCAGGAAGTCAGAAAATCCAAACAATTGTTGGGGCTTTTTTCCATCTGCCCTGTAATTAAATTAGGCTGACAACAGAAGCTCCCAGAGGGCTTTGCCATGAGTTCTCAGTGCAGTGATACATAGAAGATATTCATTGGGTAGTCGTGTAACTTTTTTCATTTGGTCCAGAAAATCTGCAACTTCATCCACAAGAGAAGCAAACTTCAGTTTATGCTAAGTTCTGACTAGACCTGAATTGTAAGAGGCCACTTCCACGCTGGCAGTTCAATAGCCGAAGAGATATGAACACTTTTTCTAATTACAGGTACAGACGAAACAGATAATACCTGAATCCATCTACATGATGTGGTCTGAAATTGCCCACAGGAAGAAAATTTATGTGAGCATGTCAAAATAAAACTATTAGTTAGCTAATTATTTATTAGATAAAAGACCTTACTATGTATGAGAATAACCTTTAAGCCCAACTGGTTGAGGGGCGCTCATCCTTAAAGCCCATACCAGTGGTAGCGCTAGGCCTCCCATTACACGGTTCTAGTATCAGTATTTTTCCCCCTGCATTTGCTGAAAGGAATATGCAAGCAGACCATAGAATGAAACAACAGCCAGACTCAGGGACTTCATGACAAATGCCGATCTGGAAAACTCATTTATTCTTTTACTTCTAGCATGGTTGACTACTGCAAAGATGCCCCAAAAGACAATCAAAAAGCTTAGTTTATTCAAAAGGCAGTTCACAAAAAAACATTTAGTAATAGCCACCACCACAAGATGTAATTTTTTTTTTACAAAATGTGGGAACATTTGTTATGTTTTAGGTTCAGGCTGTTTATTACAAATTGTAGCAGATTGTTAGAAATTGCAGGTGTTATTACATAATGCAGTGTTACGGAGCAATCAAGCTTTACTCAAACAACTGAACCCTGCAAGAAATAATAATATAGGGTGTCTGTGCACAAGGGCACATACTGATGAGGTGCAGGCTGAACCCTCTCATTTCTGCCAGGATTCAGTCTCATTCACAGCAGCTGATTTGTGAATCTCTCTGACAAGGCACAGGCCACAATGAGGAAGCAAAAACGGACTGGTCCTTGGTCAGCAACTCTAAAGAATTCTGCATCAGCCACTTACAGCATGAAATCATTTACATCAGACATTTCTATACTGAACACAACTACTAGAGTATTGAAATAATGTCTTTCAACATGCTTAACTTTCATGGTGGTTAATGCAAAGGAAGGTCATGTAATATTTATTCTAGCCCTTGTCTTGGGTCATCCTTCGTTTACTCCTGTGGTTTCACTGCAGAGGCTCTGCACTTAGCTGTTCTCGTATTCATCAGCCTTGATTGGGCTGCCAGGAGCATATTGACCTGTACTTGACACCCTCTCAAGAAATATGTGCTGAGTAAAATGAATGGACGGATGGTGGGTAGGTATTACTGAGACGGATGGACTCATGGTTCATTTAGACACTAAGCACACACACTAAGGGTTTGTTCGCTTCTCTCCCCCAGTAGATGCAGTAACAATTTTTTGGAGTTAAGGTGGAGTTATGAATGAATACAATCAGCTTCAGATCATGTCACAGTATGCCAGGCTTATCGCGCAGCAGGTGTGAAGCCTTTTGATGTTTTGGGGTCAGTGCTCTGATATGTTATCATTAACAAACCGCAGCCTTATTTGTGCTGCAGATGGGAGAGATCGCTACCAAGATTTAGGATTTAAAAAGTAAAGTCATTCAGAGGCACTGGAGTAAAACATGTCAATCTATAAATACAAAATACTTAATCATCACAAGTGATGCACATACAAGATTAATGGCATGGAAAAAAGGACTTCAGATCAGTGTTTAATGTTTGTTTAACTAAAAAACTAAAAGATTGAGGTTGCTGTTCTGAGAGATTGTTTGTGCTCCTGATTGAGTCGATAGAGGGATTATGAGCAAATCAAGAAATGCTTATAACTTCCAAGTATGAGGATAGAGAGTGCTTAGCAGAAAATTTGCCTACAGACAGTGAGCGGCCTTGCTTTAAGGAACTGAAATGGAGCTAACATTGGCAATAGGGAAATTAAACAGGACTGATGCATGTTAAATAAAAATACAGGCAGATGCCAAGACGCTTGAAAGAAATAGGATACCCAGCCCTTCCTCTCCTTAAACAGTGCACGCTATTCAACCCCAGACAATAAACTAAAGCACAGCTTAGCCTACATTGCGGACAAGACAAGCTCACAGAAACAGTGCGTCTAGAACAATGTACTTCATCTCATTTATAGCCTAAGTGGAGTGGAGAAAACACAGCAGCACAATGTAGGAGGATTCAATCCAATTTGGCTATTTACTTTCAGAAAGCAGCTCAGCTTCCTTGACACATGAATTACTTGAGACTACAGCATTCGACACAAATGCAGTGCTAAAAACATGATCGGTGCATTAAGCCAAAATAAGTGCATCGATTATGGAAGAGTTCCAATTAAATACTTGCATTTAGTCTATGGCAGCAGCTTCTAGTCTGTTGAAATTCAATAAGTATAACACGTAGCATGTATCGTCTACCTGTGTGCATATAGCAATGGATAGTTTTCATTACAACTGCTGATGTGATTCACAGGGTTTAGAAAAAGTGTGAAACATGCATCTAAAATACTTAATTTACTGTACTGTAATAGCCTATAGACTTGGAATGCAAAACAAAAAAAGCGCATCTTGAGAAGAAACGTCATGTTTTCACTTTCCTGCATTATATAGACATGCACTGACAAATAAAACTGACTGTTTCTCCTGACACTCGCTGACGCTAGATGATGGGGTATAAAACAAATGGGAGGGGAAACTCCTGCAGCATGTTGTCTGCCTCTATGATGAATTTTATGTGCAGTATCCAATTCATCCATTCTGGTGTGTGTGTGTGTGCTCATAAAATAGAGCTGACAAAGACCCCTGACAAAAATGGCCCAACGCAGAGCTTTTTCCAAGCCTGCAATCTGACAGATTTATGAGCGTTAGCAGGTTGACAGTAGGCCTTTAAATTCTGAAAGTGGGGAAATGTCAAGATATCACAGGTGACATTACAGCAGAATTCACCTTTTCATTTCACGGCCATTTCACTTGCTAAGTGTGACAGCTATGAGTCAGCATATTTCTGCTTTACACTGGTAGACCTGAAAAGTTCCTTAAAGCTCAAACTGCTTCTAAAGAAATAAAACACAGCGTCATGCTTTGACTGCACTTGGTGATGCATGACAGTAAAAAAATAAGCAGCTTGGATTCATTGCCATAATAAAACACATGACACATGAGGAAAAAGATCAGATTGGTAATAATTAATCATTTATAAACATACTGACCAGCTGCTGACAATGCCACCTGCGTGTTATTAAATCTACTGAGTCAAGTACACCAAGAAGAACATTTGCTAAAAAACTGAAAGACTTAAACATTATGGTTGATTCTGGCCCGGCACTTCCCCATACAGTCAACTGTCACATGATGGCAAAAATCACTTTAAAAAGGCCACTAAATGACACGTTGCGTGAATGTCTGAAACAGTGTAAAACAAGTCATGGCAGCTTTTTACAACAATTCAATTCAAAGTGCATTACGTAAGACACACAAGGCAATAAAAAAAGACACAAACCGAGTATTGTACAAAAAAAGCTAATTTTAAAATTTATAATAAGAGACAAGTCAAATGTTTTCTCATTTGTGAGCAAACTCAATCGGAAACCTACATTTTCATCTTTCATTCCAACCTGTAGTGCCTGTTTCTGTCACTGGTCTGACACTGACTGCTTATTAGTGAGTGTGTGTTTATGTGTGTGTGTCTGACTTGTGGTTCCCACAGACTGCTGGTCTCAGGGACTACCTGACCTGAGGCCCCATGCCTCCCCACCACTTCAAGGCTGTCACCTTTGACCTCTGGCAGTGAGAACTTGCAAGGCTCTGTGATCTTGCTTCTCTCTCTCTCTTTTTTCCTACCTTCCTCTCTCGCATACTTTCTCTGCTATGTGTGTGTGTGTGTGTGTGTGTGAATGGACAAACTTTCCCAAATCCTCAGATGAAGGGTCTAATTGCTGGGACAGATGTATATCTAGCCGGCTGGTAATGGTTTGTTAAAAACAGACAAACCCTGGGAAAACCATCTGAAAACACTAAGACCAACTGTTTGTTTTTTGTTTGTTTTATTTATCTTCTTTTTAAAACATTAATTTGGTCGGCACCCAGCAGCCACTGTAGTATGAAGTGTTGTGTTGACTCTGAAGTTACATGACCAACCCAAATTGGGTCAAGTTGGGATGGTAGACAAGTATTCTTCCTTCATGGTTCTCTTCTCTCTCTCTCACACACACACACACGTCTATGCATTATTCAGAATACATCTCCATCCCCTATACACACAGCAGTGTCTCATCAGAGCAGCACTGAGCCTCTTGGAAACTCAATGAGATAGGAGGGTTCATCAAACAAAGACTTGTCAGTCAGACAGAGGCGTAATTGAAATTGGGGTCAGATTGGGAGGCTTGTGTGGCATTAGCCTGACGATCTCCCCCAAAACTTCTGTTCTCACCTTCTTGAACGACTGCAAATCTTGTGCAAACTCCACCTTCCAAGTAACCAACAGTTCTTACTGAGACTGGCAAAAAAAATGAACTAGCACACAATCTTATTTTTCAGTTATTTCATTAAGGCCAATTAGAATTTTCTTAATTTAAAGCTGTCAAAAATGAATCTACTACTCTGTTCTACAACTCTTACCCTCATGAGAGAACATGTTTGTGATTACAGTGTAGCGCTGTGAACACGTCTGCATTAGTATCTACTGAAAAGATTTTAGCCTGCAGGAACAGTGATTCACAGACTGTGAAAACACACTGAGTTTACACAGAAACAACAAAAGACCAAACAGAGGAAACGTGAGTGAACTTGCAGTGGCAACGAAAGCCTCACTGTCGACCCGCTGAAATATCTTGCTGATGAATCAGGCTGATTTCAAGTGTCCTGTATGTGTCAGTGTTATTATTGTGCATATTTGTGTGTGTGTGTGTGTAGCAGTGCCAGTAAGCTCCCCTAAATTAGTTCCCGGTTACACGCCATGAATTAATCAGAGAGCCAAAAAACATCCTGAATTCACGATGCATGCATTGCAATTGCATGGTCGCATTTCTTAATATCACATCTCATGTGCTAATGGTGGAATTGGTTCTGCATTTGCACACAGCAGATGACATTGACCTTCGTCTACAGTAATGAATCGAGGCAAAGCTGAGAGGTCTTATTGAATGTGTCGACAAAAAAGCCTGCCCGCAGGCTCTCAGCGGGAAACAGAGTGAAGGAGGGCGGAGTAGAATGAGAAAGAGTCCCATTGTTGCAAAGGAACTCAGAGTGCAGCGGGACCCTGACACAGGTATTCTGCTAAATAAGGCCAGCATTGTACAGAGAAAGCATGCATACTGGCACAAAAAATGACAGGGGGAGAGTAACATGGGGCTTCAGACACCTGCTTGATTCTGACCTTGGTATGGTCCTCAAATGACTGACATCTTTGTGGTTCACATTTGTAGAAATTTGTACATATTCAACCAGTTCGCACTCGGATTTTAAAGGCAAAGATTCAAGGAGGTGTGACGGAAGGCCAGGTTTGAACTTCTCTCTTCAGCTCTCTTTTTTCATTCATCAGGCAACTACTTCCAAGTGCAACTTTGTGAATGCCTTTGAGGAAGGACTGTCTGATTGTGTTGTTTTCAACAACAGACTACAGAATTCTTACAGAGTGATCAGGGAGGCAGTGAGATGCAGCCAGGAGGAGGCTTTGATGTCAGGCTTTTGGCCTGCCTTAGGGCTTGAGTATACTTCAGGACTAGTTCTTACAATGTGCTGTCCAACCACATCGGAAATCAATTTTTTGTTGTTCCGAGCAGCTACAATGTAAGGCGGGGGAAAAAAACGTCCGTCATAGAGAAGGGGGAAGATGCAATATAATTTAAATATGGGGATAACTGTACATATTTTCAGACAGTCTCTTCTGAAACTCCTGCACTCGCTGGTACACATGAAAAATGACAAAAACAAAACTAGAGACAGTAGTTCAAACCTTGGCTCCTCTCTCACCTCCCCATAGCTGGCCAACTTGTTCATCTTCTTGTATTTATATTCAATATCCAACATCCTCCATTTTGATCCCTGATCACTTTTTTCCAATTTGATTGCGAAAACATTTTGTGGCTTTTGGCACTGAGGCACATTGCTTAAAACACTAAAAGATTATAAGACTGGGTGGGGGAAGGATTTGGGGTAAATCTTTCCCATTCTCCCCAGGGGTAACACACAGACTGCTTCCTGCATTTTCATGTCCCAAAGAAATTAATCAAAATTAAACAATTTCATTGCGTATTTCATGACAGCCAGAGGCACATACAAACTTCTGAAAAGGCACAGTGACAGCAAAGCACTCTCCCTGCCTCCAATGCCCAGGTCGCCACGGCATTTCCATTTAAGCATTCCATTCTCCTTGTTGTCCTCCCAGTACTAGGCAAATGGAGATACAGTGGCATTGATTCATTTATTGTGGGCCCAATGTGCTTTTCTCTGGCTCCACAGCAAGCGGTGGCTGTGATCTAATTACCAGTGGAAAGATGAAGTCGTCTCCCCAAGCATAGCTGACGGGACCATTCTTCTTCTGAATAGAAAAGAAGGCCGATGCTCACATCAAGTCAGCTCCTCATCACTGGAGGAGCTGAAACTAATGCAAGAGCGCATTAGTTACAGAGAAGCCCAGGGACCATCGACTGAGCAGCCTAAACGATGAGGCTGCATTGATCTCCATCAGGAGCTGGAGAAAAGCATCCACTGGATTGCTGCAGTCTCTTCGACTCTAGAGATGAAAGTCACCCTCACATAGTTAAAGGAAAAAAAAGAACCCTTGTTGGAAGACCTCTCAACAAATCATGCCCATCAATTGAACTTTTCTCTGGAAAACCAACATTATTGAATTTTCACAAGATTGCCTATTGACGTCTTCCAGAACTAGCTTGAAGAGTGATAGCCTCTGGCTAGGCAAGTGCCAAAGGTCAAACATGCCTCACATGTCACTGAGACAGTAACAAGGCTTACTATATACAAACCCTGGCCAAGTCCATGTCACACAAAACACTTCACAGTCACTGTGGCTGCATTCCTCTGGCTTGTCCCTCAACAAACAAGTGCGTTCACCTTATGAAATGGCTTGACCTGCTCAAGGCAAAGTCTGTGGTCACAAAGTGCTTTGTCTTCCCCCTTTTACAACCGGGACAGGACCACACACACACTGTGGCCATGACCAGCACTGGTATTGTTCACATGGTTGCTAAGGTGCCACAAGAAGATGGCCACAGTTGTTTAAGGCTAATGAATAGCCTCTGTTCGGCCTGCCATCGCTGCTGATAATAGCTTTGCACCGACTGCATGTTTATAGGGAACACAGGCGAAGTTTAGAAGAGCTGTCTTGAGAAAACTCTCGCACATGCACTCAAACACCTGCTGATACACTGTCAACATGAGTTATTGTATGGTTCATGATCACTGTTCCGACTTAATGAAATTTCAGGTACAATTACATTTTACAGCAATAATTATAACGGCCTCTAACAGACACCATGCGTGAGAATCCAGACAGAATCCGTCTCATTAGGTATTTAAATGAAGCGGATTATATTCAAAAGCGAATCATGTCAAGCATGTAAAATGCTTCTAATCCTTCTGTCAGACACAACGCAACTCTTTTGTCTTAACAATCAAACTCATGATGAATCTGTCAGCTTGTGTTATGACTGCAGTGTGAAGAGCCTCTTCTGTGAAGATCATTTTAACAAACTAAATGGCTGGATGAATGTGTCAGGAATTAGTTTTGTGGCCTGCATAAATTTAAATGAAATATTGATGAAAATGTTGTGCTTGAGTGATGATTTAAGTGGTTACACATAACCGACAATGCCTGCCTCTCTTTAGTGACACTGTAGAGGACAAGTCCTGTCTGTTGGCTTTATTTGGCAATGCTATCTCAGACGCTGCGGTCACAAACTGGCCTATTTTTTATTGCATTTTTAGAACTTTTAAACTTTGTTGAGGGCATGGCACTCGGAGCAGCTCTTGTTAAGTCAGAGAAATCAAGGACATTCCCTTGCAGAGAAGTGCTTACCTCCCAGACATATTTTGATCATGTTTCTGGCCTTCAAATGAAGACACAAAGTCTGTTTTGTATCCAACCCTACCAATAAATACATTTTCTATTTCTGCCTGATTAAACTGAAACATAAACACTTTACTGCATAGAAGGGTGAAGAGAAACAAGTCGCCAATGCAGCTGAGAGCTACAAGATGAGCCTGAAACAGTCTGAAACAGTCTGAAACAATGCCTCCCAGATGCCCGAATTACTGCTAATTTCCAATATCATTAGCATCATGTCTGCCAGTGTCATGTTAATGAGGGTTTAACATGACAATGATGTTTTCTAAATGAGCAGCCAAGGGAAATGCAGCTCTCAAATAATTACACAGCAACGCATTGCAAATCACGACTTCACCTTGATCTCCAGCATTACGCCTGTCATAGATTTGTTACCAGTGAGGGAAGGTGTTTTCAAGCTCTAAAAGATTTCCACCGAGCAGAACAGGCTCTACATTTTGTTCTTTGCTGTATGTTTAATTAACAAACTGTTCCAGATGAGTCTAATTAGATTAGCATATGAAAACTGCATATGGGGAATTAATGCAAATGGGGAGAACTGCACTGGTGTAGATCTTGGCAATCTACCAAGGCCAACATGTTTCAGAAAACTATTCAGAAACCCTTCCCCTGTGATAAAGAGGAGAGACTATTGCTATGACAAATATGAATAAATGTACACAACAGCAAAGCATTTTAGAGTTCATAATATTCAGAGGAAACTTATGACCTGAGAGGATAAACCACAAAGATATGTGCTTCAGCGGCACTGTGGACACTGTCGTCTCTTATCAGCCTTTTTGACCCCAGAGCTGTCTGAGGGTTTGATGATTCCAGCCACAGCAAACAGAAGATGCCAATGGGAGATAACAGATACTAACGTTGAGTCACATCTTAACAAAAAAAGACTTTCCCAGAAAGTCACACAGAATTCCAACATCACAGATAGGTCTCAAATCTGACCACAACTCAGTGCACTCCAAAAAATCCAAACAAGCAAAACATTGTGACTTTTCTTATCAAACAATAAGCACAAAAAAACAATAAAAAATGCACTGATTCTACTGAGATAAATCAATGAATGAAAAAATATATAAATGCCAGTGTGACCAAGCGCTAAGCTGATGCTTATAAAATATATGCAAAAAATATGTAAGACATCGGGTTTCTCTTAATAGACATATACAATTATCTTGAAAGTAATTTAATAATATAATCAACTTTATTGTCAGATATTTTCACATATACAATTATATTAATCATGCACATATACATCCTAAGTACTAGGAGAAGTAGGCACCCACTGTACAGCAGCAAAACTCCAGATCTAAGCCAGTACCTTGGTCAAGGGCCCTGAGTGGAGAAATTAACCTGTACATCTTTTGATTGTGGAAACCCACACAGAAAGGCCCCACCCCAGCTGGGAATCGAAGTTAGGACCTTCTTGCTGTGAGGCGACAGTGGTAATCATTAACACACCTGTCTCAATTTAATGCAAATGGAGTTTGAAAAGATATTTTTTGATCAGTAAAAAGATTTATTCATCTTAAAATATGAGATTTTATTTTATTTTTTCAGTATTTCAACAGATGCTGGGCAACATCTCATTGGCTCACAGTGCCTGGCAGCACTGTGGTTCAGAGCTTGTGATGATTTTGTACATGTATGCTATCCTGCCCTATGATTTGAAACATATGGGTTTCTGAAAAGCTACAGGGAAAGCAAATAGATCGAAACGCAATCTATACAGCTGTCTGTTTTCGCAGCAGTTGAATGTAATCTAATAAAAGCAGTTCAAATGAAAAACTAACAAACTGACAGGTGCTTCTAGACCACTTTCATAAGTTGGAAATACAACATTTCCTTTCTGAGCCCTGGGGGTTTTATCAAGTGGGACCATATGTTTTAAGAATCTGCTTCTTATTAGGTATAATGGCTGCCAGTCTATTTTGGCTCTGGTTTATAGTGCTTCCAGCCGCTGGATCACTGCAGTACAGAGGGGTAGCAGTGGCCTAAGGCTATTCAGGTTGACACCAGCACTACTCCCATCCACCGCAGCCAGGTTGCTCTTTGCTACACCCCTCCCAAACCTCTTCTTCCGGGATTCCTTTCACATTTGACCAAGCAGGTAACCAACCAGACCATGCAGACGTGAGTTGAGGAGTTGGGGGGAAATTGGCTTGGAAGTCCACTGGAGGGGTGCCAACGTTTTCCAAACCTGCAGGCCACCTCCAGAGGGAAAAGGGATCACTTCCTGGGTCAATGGAGAGGATGTGGTGGGAAGGAGCCACTATGCGCCAGCTGTCAGGAACGGGATCCTGAGAGACCGGGGGTTAATAAGGCTTGGCAGGGGTGTTCCCATGGCAATGGCCATGGTTACCCAAGGCCTTAGCCAAAAGACGGCTGCAGGGGAGGTGGAGTCGAACTGGGTGAGAGAGCTGAACCATGGGAGATCACTGAGGGAGGGGAAATGTGATGGACTCAGCGATGTCATAAACTTTACAGACAATTAATACTCCTGCCAATGTGAAGAGCTTCAGTAGTCTTTATGATCTGAGACCTGTTGCTACTGAGCCATGTGGGATGTATTTCATTTACAAAAAGCAAAATGAAGTTTCATTTTATGAGAAGCCACAGTGATGGATAACTGTAGTTGAAAGAGCAAGAGCTGCATAAAGAGCTGCTTATAGAGGAGGACTGTTAATAAAGTGGCTATGATATTTTACATCTGGCTCTGAAGGGAACTAATTTATTAGAGGACAACATGAATGTTTTACATTCTGAAATGACTTCCAGGAGACCGACTGTGACTTTGCGAAAGTTTACTTTCCAGAGCAGATACCTAAGGAAAAGTCTTACTTAATAGAAAATATTAACTCAACAATATTAACTCAACAATCACAAAACATTGTGAAAACCTCTCTTTTTGCTGGATAACCAAACAACATAATCTCATGTCACATGCAGCATAGTGACAAGGGAGTTCAGTAGAAGAAAATGTTCTACATCAACATTGATGACAGACATCGACATGTCTGTCATCTGTCATCATCATTATGACAATTTATCCTCATTGAATCTTGAAAAACTCTTGCTGTTGTAACCACAATTAATCTTCTCACCACAGCTGAATGCAGAAGTATATTCTCTGGAGGTTGCTGAGAGTCATTTTTGCAAATGAGGTAAATCACTAACTGAAACTATATGCACAGTTGTTAAAGCAGTTTGAGGAATAATGGTAAAGTAAATTGGAACACTTCATCACAAACTTACTTCTGGAATGTCCTGATCATAAACTGAGATGTAACATTGTGTCTCAGACTCGATATTTCACTTTGCATTGTTTAGCCTTTAGAACAAAAATGAAAGCATACTTTCTGTCTCACTATCTTTTTGCATCGTCTATCTCAATACTCTAGCTCCTCCAAGCACAAAGATTATCTGCAAGCAGATGAAAACTGTTTGTATCCTTACATTTCCTGACTACACAAAAAGAAGTGAGCTTTGAGTGAAATGTGCCAGAAAGAGATAAAGTTTGAGTGAAAAGATGAAGACAGAGGTGAAATTACAGTTCCCATGAATACCATACAGAGCTCCCTCTGGTCCCATAAAGAACTGATGTGGAATGATCTATAACCGGGATGGCTAATCTGACAGGAGATGAGACGCCTCGCTTTCACAAAAACCCAGACTAAACCCAAAGGGAAACTGAAGAGGTTTTGGTGGTTTAGTTTTGCTGGTTTTGTCTTTTGTTCTACTGAACGGTTTGTGTTTGTAGCCCAGGGGCTTACTGGACAGCAGTCTGCTCTACTGTCTGGGCTACAGTCCAGGCTGGTGGTGGTGGATGCTTTGGGCTTTAACTCCCGTGGTTGAACCTGAGCCCTGCAGCTGCTCATTACTGTGCAGTGGAAGTGCTGGGATTGCTTTATGAGCCCTGGGAAAGTCGGAGGGATTCTCTGCCCACTACAAGTGAAGCAATCCAGTTACATCAACAGCGAGCCCAGGGACACACGGCTAGCCCAGGCTAATCCCAATATCCAATTTAAAATGTTGAGAAATGATAACCAGATGTCAAAGTCCAGTGGGCTGCAAAGCAAAGGAGGTTATGGAGGACATTTGACATGAGAGCTATCCTTCCAAGTGGGATCTGACTTAGTTAACCTGCGGGGGTTAGGAGTTGTCTTCTGTTCCAAGGCAGTCATTCCAATAATGATTTTTCATTATACACACTCAGAGATAGTTATCTATATGAGACTGAACAATGGTTCTCAGCAGGTCAGTAGAACACCAGAAACTGCTTGGAAAAAATTTTCATTCTCTTATACTTCTCTAGATAGCCATATAGTATCTGTTTGTTGATAAGCTTCAGAAGGTATTTTGTAATGAATTGTCACAGTACTCACTGTTGCTCCAGGCTGTGGTTTTCTGCTTTCCCAAAGTGTCCTTTTGCAAAAACTAGCTTGAACTTTTCGTTTCCAATGAAAGTTGGGAATATGAGAGCCTGAGAGATCAGTGGACTGATATTATTGGTGGGCTGATATCATTGGCTGATGTATATGTTAAAATATTTAACATGTTAAAAAATATTTAACTTAAATATTCTCTTTAAAAGTTTTTTGTTGTTTTAACAAAAAGCAGCCTTCTAAGTACCTTTACATAGCTACATCGGTGCAAAATCGGGGCACAATCCACATGGAAAAGGTCTATTTTCATTCATGCTCAAACATTCGCTACATCTGCCACCATATCGGTAATCTGTGAATTTCTCCTCTTTAAATTTGGTATCAGTATTGGATTTGTCTGGCTCTAGTATACAGCATGGTAGTCAAGCAGTTCATGAACGCCTGGGTGTGTCTGGCCAAGCTGATCCCCATCTTCAACATGTGTTGTGGATGCACTGCATTCTGGTCTATTTATGTTATTATATGAGAGATCTGAGACATTAAGTGTAACTAGCTAGATGTTAGCTGTAGCTAGGAGCAGTGCCTGTATTGTGTGACAGCGCGGACTCAAACTGATCTCAAAATGTACCAGGAACTGAAAATCTTATTATTGATGTTGTTATTATTGTTATTTTCTTGCAGAACCTTTTCATTTCCTTCATGTCTCTGTACATTCATGAATTTGAGTCACAAAGACTGAAGACATGACTCTTTTTGCTCAAGTCTAAACATTTTCAACTCATGGGGATGCGTCTTTGCCAAAGTGAATATGTGACTGCTTGCAGCTCATGATTTGTTTAGATGTTCCAATACCATGTTTTGCTTCCTGATACCTGAACTTTGCAGCCAATACTGAGTACAGATCTAAAAGAAATATTTATTTATTTTAATAAGCGTATACTACTAAGCCTGCATGATTACTATCATTGCTGTATGGCCTGGGTAAACCCTTTGTCAGGGTAGTGTGGGTCATGCCTTCGCTATCATGGGAAAAAAATGGCAAATGGGACCCGATATTACATGGTGATGATGATGATGATGATGATGTTTGAACAGTTACACAAAAAAACATTGAAAAAAAACACAAAACTGGCCCAGAAACCAACAGTGCTTTATAGAACTACTGACTGCTCAAACTTTAAGTTTTTAATTATGCTGTTTGGTACATGCACACCCAGAAATTTCAGACAAACAAGGCTGCTGTGATTGACCCTCTGTTCCTCGTTTCAGCTCACTAACTGACCAAAATGTGTGAGTGCATTTCTCTAACTCCTGTTAATCATTAGCAAGCTGCTTTAATGAACAGGTTATTCACCCCCCCCCTCCACCCCTCCTTGTTTCTTATCACCGCCAATTGACAAATCCAAATGAGCAAACACTGAGTCATGGCACCTGCGTTTCCGACCTTCAATCACAGCAACTTGTCACAACAGCCTCAATTCAAACAACTCAAACACACTGAGTGGAGATAGGTGAACTGAGAGGTCCTGCCATTAAGGCTGGGTGCATGGTTGAAATGTCGAGAACAGCAATTTGGGTGTAACTCAGGTAGTAAATGTGAATGATTGATGGATGTTCACCAAAACAAAGAATTAGGATTTAATCCAGTGTAAACAATCACTAAATGTCAAGAGAAAATATTCTTAAAAAACAGGTGTCACGTGAAGTGTGATTTGTTCACACCCACACATCAATAACAACAGACACAGATATCCCCACACCTGAGAAACCTCCAGCTGCTCCTCTCACTCCAGAGATAAGAGCCACAAAAGTATATGGACTCCTCATACCAGCGTACTTTTGGTCTGAGGCTGTTTTTCGCAGTTTGGGCTCAGGCCTTCAGTACCAATTAGGGGGAACCTTACTGATACAGCATACAATGATATTTTAGACAATAATGTTCTTTGTGGCAACAGTTCGGGAAGGCCCTTTCCTGTTTCAACATGACTCGGAGCACATGCACAAATCAAAGTCCATAAATAATGTTTTTTCAAGTTGGTGGTGAAGAACTAAACCAGCCTGCACAGAGCCCTGACCTCAACCCCATCCCACACCTCTGACTTTGAATAAGAATGCCGACTGCAAGACAGGTCTTGTCACCCACCGTCAGTGGTCGACCTTTCTAATGCTCTAGAGGCTGAATGGGAGCAAATCCCTGTAACAAAGTTCCAGGATCTTGTGAAAATTCTGAATGGGAGCCTATGGAAACCCATGTTGTTGGGAGGCGGTGCTCAGCAATCTTATACTGCTGTGATGTTTGTGTATTTACATAGTGTTGGCCATCAAGTGTGCAATACAATTGCTCTGACTTTATATAAATATATTAAAAAAAGGAAAGGCCTGTGGTGAATGGCACCATGTAGCTGTTCAGTGAGCTTAACCCTGAATATCATGATCCAGTTTGTACTTCCACACAATGTGCTTATCATGCTGCTTCACTGCCTATTGTTGGCACAAGACTAACTCTGCCAGTTTGCCTCTGTCTGTTTGCCTGCACAATATACTCCCTCTACCTATTCAGACTGGAGTAGGACTTTTGTATGTGACTTCCCACATGGAACAGGCCAGTAGGAAGAATTTTCTTTCTATGGGATATTCTACACTGAAGTGTCTCCATCTTAAAAATCTCCAGGCTCAATAATGTTCCTTTTCTCCCACTCACTCCCTCATCCCCATTCTTCCCCCCTCCTTTGCTGCCAAGAAAACACCTGTATCCACAACACAGGTTTTTCTTAAGACCGCCATGTTACAGGTAGCAATTTAGTGAGCATGCAACTTCAATCAATTTCTCCCCAGGCGTCTGAAGTTGAGAGAATAAAAGTGTGCAATGGCCGTATGGCCTAAGCAGGCATTTCCAGAAAATGAAAGAGACTCAAGAGTACAGTAGCTGTAGTTTGATAACAGGGTAGGACTTAATAGAGGTAAACAATTGGGGAAGAAATATAAACAAAAAGTGTGAGGTATGATTGGAGAGAAAAGGGAACTGTGTCATTATAACTCGTTATTTGCAAGTTTTAACTTAACCCATTGATTACAGCCCAATTGTAAAGATTATTAGAATACTCATATATTAGTAGTGCTGAAACAATTAGTTAAATAGTCACAGGAGACTAATCTAAAAACATCCCCTTTGGCTTTCAGATATTATTAGGGGCAGTCAGTCTTCAGATTGATTAACTGCTAATGACAGTAAGCATTAATTGCATTAATGTGTGCAAAGACAGGTGATAGCAGGACCATGCACTCATTATATCTGAGTTGAGGATACACTGCACCATTGCAAGTTACACCAGAACAAGGCCAGTGGTGCACTGACACGTGACGACATACACACAAAACATGAATGGACGGAGGAATTCGAGAAATGTCCAAAAGTCAACAGAGGCGCAAATACTCGACTAAATAGCCTCCCCAGGTTCCATTGTTAACTTGAGCTCTTACTTATTCCAGGAACATAATCAAAGATTGCAACCCGCCTGTCAGACCTGCACGTCCACGGAACCGGTTAATAATAAATGAGCAGGCAGGTGACATATATAGTAGTCATGTTATGTCTGGCTAGTTTTTGAAGCAAGAATGTAGTCGATGCATCATGTTGAGGTCGGGACAATGCTGGGAAGAACCTGAGGACAGGGGTCAAAATGGAAGAGCAAAGGTCAGACATTGTGGGAGGCCTGAAGGTAATGGAGCCAAAGTGGTGCGGAAGCTCTGAGGATAATGAGTATGAGCTGCTTTTCATACTCAGGTGACTGTGGAGGTTGAGCAAAAGGGTGGGGCCGTCTGCGGGGGTAAGAGAAAAAAAACAACTAATGGGCAGAGGATGAAAAAAAAGCAGTGACAGGAGAAGGAGGAGAACAAGGAAATAGCAGGAAAGGCAAACAAAAAGTTAATCTCTGAACCTGATGGCATGCCAGTACAAAAAAGAAAACAAGCTGAGATACAAGTTAGCAAAACATTATGTGAAAGACAGGTTTATTTAAGAAAATTGTATAGTTTGGGTCATTCCATTTCCATTTGGCTATTATTCCTCCAGTTATGCAATCTCTGCAATCCAGAAACTTGCTTGTCTTTCTGCCTTGCTTCTTTCTAGTTTAACGATTCATTCCCCGATCTTAGTCGGAATTATTATTTGCATACCTGTCATTGCTGGTCTGATTTCTAGCAAAACCAAATTCTTATATAATATCAAAGGTTAGATTTTAGCCCCCTCAACCTGCCCCTCTTTATATCTATTGAGTTAAAACTTGTGGAGAGAATACTTTGCAAGTAGACTAGTCAGACCGTTCCTCAGGTGATGGATATGTTCCAGCAGCAGCAGCCTCACCACTTATTCTCCTCCAACTCTCTGCTATGTGCTTAATGTTCACATGGGCCCATCCCCAGCTCTCTCCCTCGCTGTAGTTCCCATTCCCCTCTAACTTGGCCCCACTCTCTCAGTCTCAGCACAATCAAGTGCCCCCGTCAGCGATGGGCATTTCATTAGCGCCAATTCCCAAACAAGTGCCAATTCCTTAGCAACCAAGCAGGTACTAGAGCACTTCACCGCAAGCTGGCAACTGAATGCTAATGAGAAGGCTCATGCTAGTGCCTTAACCCTCACTGAGTACATTTGCGTGGGCATTATGACAATAACTTGAGTTTACGTGATGTGTTTGAGGCCTGATTTCTTTCTCTAATTCTGTGTTGTCTTGTCTTAACAAAAATGCTACCTCTGCATGTTTGCATGTATGCATATCTCTGGTTGACGACTGGGTGCACGCACAGAATCAAATCAAAATGAAGAAAGCCAGAATAAGCTCTGAACATGCCACAGTAATTTGACAGCGACACAAGTAATCCCGCTCTGATAATCAGGTTAGGTTGACTCCAATTTTGACTTATATAACTTAGTGTTTACAGGAAGGTTCAGAGTTTTGTTGTAGTCGAATACTAAATGTTTTTGCATTCTGGACATCTGCTTGCTGGTTCAATGCACATTGAGAAAGCTGAGTAACTTCAAGAGTAATCTGGGGCATTTTATAGAGGGTGAATCAATATGTTTAAGTAGCTCGCTTAAATAGATTCAGTGTCTTTCTGGGCTGCAGCCAGGACTTTGAAAGCTCAATGTTTCTCTGTCTGTCCATTTGTCCCATAAATGTCCCAGTAAGTTGATTAAACATGATTGATAAGGACACCTTTAGAATCCCTGGCACAACAGATGCTTTAAATGCATTTGTCTGACCGGTAAGAACTAGACTGGGTTTAAACCTTTCAGGGTTTAAAATCTATTTTAAAAATGTACATTTCGGCAGTTGGAAGCAGTACCCAGCATTTCTAAAAGTAGTGAACACTGAGTCCGCCTCAATTGTAGGATCCAGGTTCAAGAATTTGTTTCGGCAAGCATCTACCCTGCTGAAGTGTCTTTAAGCAAGACAGTCAATCCCTACCAGCTTCAGGATTGTTGTGCCGCAACTAAACCCTGACCTCTAACCTCCATGCGAAGGGGGAGGCAAGTGAAAGTAAAGGTCCTCAAAAGGAGGAATTAAGTGCCACATTATCACATTAACAGACAACAGAGCAAGTAGATGTGTTTCTTTTACCACTCCATAATTAAAAAGCTGTAATAAAGTAAAATACAGTTGGGAATATGGTTAATACTAATAGGCACTGTGGCTTCCCAGTGGACAGGAACTTTTCAAATGTCTCCCTTCCCCCAGGCTAGTGATGGGGGAAATGGCCATCGTCAGGTAAAATGACCCTTAATGCCTCCTGAATAGAGCGGCTAACTTTACGCGGCCAGGTCATTAGGGAGACAAAAGGGTAGACCAAACAGCAGCAAAAGACCCCCAGCTATAGCTACCACACCCCCTTCCCCCCACTCAGAGAAGGTCTCCAAAATGCCGCCTGGCTCTGCCTCACAATCTCCCCATGATTCCCCTCACGCTTCAGTCCTCAGTGAGCGACAGAGCAGAACAAGACGCTCCCAAGTTGGAAAGGAATGAAGCAAGTGGATAAATCTGGAATGGAAAAATTAACTGGGGTGTTTGCATTTGGCCGCTGTTCAGATGAAGTAATCTGAATGACCGAACGTGCATCGAAAACTGATATTAGCCCTGCGCAAACATCCTCCGCTGCCTTCTGGGAGAGGCTGACAGTCATCACATCGAGTATGTTAACAATGTTTGCAGATGACTTGGGGGCCAGGAGGGGATCTGAAGGACGACTGAGGAGGAGGAGGAGAGTTTGAAAGCAGAGGAGCTGGGTTTGTGTGTATTTCCCGGTGACATGCTGTACAAGCACGTAGAGCCCTGCACACACACACACACCATACACACACAAAACCACACATACAGTTCGGTCTCACTTGACTGTCCTCAAATGTTGAATAAACTTGCAGTCCAGACATCAAAGTGACATAGTGTTTGTGCATGCAGGCATTTACAGCACTACTGAGTGACCACACAAGTACCACGCATTCACAGGCCCAGAGCGAGGCAGACAGCCAGGCCCTGGAAAGAGCAAATACCCAGAGCTACGCAACATGCAGTCTCTTCCTCTGAGGACTTGGTGAAGAATGTGGGAAGTGAGTGCTAAGTTGTGCTAACTGGGAAATGTCATACCTCTTGGTTTCCGCTTTCCAAGTATAGACAAACACCAGTTGGCCATGTGCCGTTATTCCACTTAAAATTCCCACAAATTGATAGGAAGTGGTGCATTTCAGGCACTGTTTTTTTTTTTTTTTTTAAATAAGTCGATTTTGTAAGATAACAAAAACTGTTTCATAGAGCCCAACATGACGTCTTCAAATATTTTTTCACACCAACAGTCCCCAAAAGAAAACCACCAAAGCCTCACATTTTAGACAAGGAGACTTCACATGAATGCATTTTTGATAACTGACTTGAGATTCACGAATGTACTCAATTAAAGTTCATTCAATCAACTCATCAGCTAATTGTTTCTGCACTTATTTTATCAATAAAAGGTTCAAACAATTATCATAAGAAGGAAGTACAAAAGCGATTTTGAAAAGCAAAATTTTATGTGAATATGAAACACTGATGTGAGAGCTGAGCATTTGGACAAGAAAGAAGGCGATATTTTTCCTCTCTGACATTGTCTCACAGCCAAGCACACACCTTCACCATAATAATAAACGTTCCATGAAACTTAAAGTCACTGCTAAAAATGGCTTTTTTCTCTGAGTTGAGCGCCTGTCAGGTCCAGGGTCAGGATACTCTGCCATGCAGGCCAACAAAGGAAAGCAGAACAAAAAGGAGCAGCTCGAGCCCTGGCAGTGACTTCTGAAAGACCCGCTTCACAGAGAGCAATAATTTCACCTCATTTAGAACGAAATCCCCGTGAATAATCTGCCAACATGAGAACCTGTCTCCCTAACCCACCACAGGCAGGATGAAGTGTGCTTGGGTGAGTACGTGTCTGTGGGTCTTTCTGACTCTCCCAGCACAAACCTACTAGGGGACCCAGGTAGTTGCTTTAGCACAACTGCAATGGCTGAATAGATGGAAGAAAACATTAAAAATTTAAATTGCAAAGTTAAGTTTTCAACTGAAAATGCAAAGTACAAAACAGTGCTGACCACACTTGATTGCAAAGAACCTCTGCAGTAAAAAGAAGGAACACGTTAATTACCCCTGGCTCGCAGAGTTCAGAGCAGCACAACATTTTAGCTCGAACTTTAAGACTGTGTGTGCATCTGTGTGTGTGTGATAGAGAGTGAGGACAGCAGTATACCTCCATAATACTCCCCTTCCCCTTCGCTCTCTCAGAACTCTTTTTACGCTTTGATGAGCATGCCGGAACAATACCCTGATTCTTTAGAGCCACCATGGTCCCTCTCCTTAATCCTTTCTCCTCCCAATAGTTCCTCGTTCCATGAACTTGAGGTTGCAGCTCCAAGGTGGCGTAGGACTGGGAGGTCATTCTTTTTATTAACCCTTCCTCCATATTTCATTTGTTGTTCCATTTTGTTACCGTTCATCAAATTCTCAAAAGGTTAAAAAAGGGGGAGAACAGCATAGCAGGTTTGATAATGGGCTATGATGGAAGACAGGTGGTTGGGAGGGGAGCGTTCAAAAATACAAGAAGTCAACAACAAAGGCTGCCCCAAAGCCTCCACACCCCAGCAGAAGCCATTCTCCAAGTCTTTGTCAACACTGATCTTAAAAGAGAAGCTTTGGCGGTGGCCTGAGGGTGATCATTTACAATCTGTATTCCACATTCCACAATGCACTAGCAGGTACAAAAGGGGGTGGGGGAACCACAAGCTGAACTCAATCTCCCTTTCATTGCTTAATAACTGAGTGAGTCTGATAACAGTTTGGTCTCAAAGTTTGCTGTTGATGAAAAAACTTTCTTCTCGGCACATTTCAATTCCTGTTAATTCAGCCAACCGGCAGCAGAGAGAAGCGAAATTAAAAAGCCGTCTGCTCGCTCTCAGGAGGTTTCATACTCTGCCCTGGTGCCTGAGAGAAAAAGGCTGCCGTTCCTCTCCATTTGTGTGTATTTGCAAACACTCACAACAATACAGATGTGCACACAATATACAGAAACACACACGCAAGAATCAGGACTACACATGAGTGCGCACATGTCTCAGCGCCATCACACCCTGCACATCTCCATTATTAAAGCTAAAATGGAGAAAGGGCACTCTTGGGAAAGGGGCTTTTTAATAAACTTCTGACTCTATCGGTTATCCGGGGAGGGGAGGTGATGAAGCGTCGCCCTTTATCGGGACTGTCGGCGCTTCATCTCAAACCAACCAGGTGATTTGCATGATGGATCTCATTTCGGCTTCTTCAAAGTGGTGATGGCAGCGCTAAAGCGAGCGAATCCAAAACACAACAGCCATGACTGACTGCAGGTAATCCACCAACTGTAAACCTTCAGGCAGAAAGCCTCTTGGCCCACAGAGCCGTGACTTGGTGGCCACCCTTCCTATTTGTTATGATTTTCATTTGAGGGATTACTTTAGTTCTGCATCAGGCGTCAAGTGTCACAGAGGATGGGATGAGGGCGTAGAGACGGCAAAATAGATCATTCTTTCACATTCAGTTATTGAATTGGAAACTCCACTTGTTTTGGTGGATTTATTTCGAGGGTCTAAAGATAGAGGTTGTTGCTCACAGATTGTAAAACCCCCTTCAGGCGAATTGTGATTTGGGATTTTTGGCTATACATTATATATAAATAAACTTTGGACTTGATTAATTTTTGTTTTAATATATACCTTGTGCTTAACAGGCATTCTCAAAACAGCTACAACTGCTCTGAATCAAGTAGAATGATCTCACTTTTTTGGCATTTCTTCATTTAGGTGCAATCAGCAAGATCCTCACTCTCCCAAAGCAAAACCAGACGGTAATATGTGCAAGAATTGTTGACGAAGTTGTTAATGAATAGGAACAACTCACCAAATCCTTGAGCAGCTGCTGAGATTTTTCTGAAATTTAATAACTGACTCTACAGCCTGCAGACAGGACACAAACACAACAGCTAAAAAGTCTCACTCTCAAGCCAAATAAAGCAAATAACAAACAAAATCTGTTATTCTAAAGGTTTGCATGGCGATACACTGGTCTGCCCTTCATTTGTTTGTTTTAGACTTTAGCTCTAATACACTTCATTTCTCCTGAGCATTGACCCACAGGCCACCATAAGCTGTGCTACAGACCTATTAATATCCACAGTATTCAGCAAGTTTCTTGTAATCAGTCACTCATTACTCGTTGAAATAGTAATTGCATTACTTTATTAACTACTCGACAGGTAAAGTCATTTGTTACATTATTTTCCGTCACGTAGCAACAGGACAAAAGTTAATATGGT
>NW_023339707.1:5834222-5849851 GCF_004916995.1 Morone saxatilis
TCTATTCTGCTCTTATTATTGTATTTTGGTATTCATTCTTTTTATACTTAAATCTATTTTGTGTATCACGGCCATGATTTTTCATTTTCATTTTCATTTCATTTCATTTGTCCATCAAAGCACTCTGTGAACTTTTAAAAGGTGCTATATGAATTACATAAATATCCGGGACCGACCAGTCTCTCCACTGAACACACAAAGACAAAACTGACATCAACCCTCTTCTTAACTGCTGGTAAGACAGCAAATGTGCCACAAAATGTTAATGTAAAAGAGTACTATAGAGGGTTACTACTTTTCAAATTGTAATCCCTTACACTACACACATTTCTATAACAGATAACCCAGCTCTGCATTACTGCCCAAAGCCGTATGTCCATATTCACAGATTTTGCAACTTAAACTAAACTTACTTGGAATACAGATTTTTTTCTTTTACGCTGTAAGTGCAGCTTGACAGTCTTCTCCACCTCGCTGTCATCTTACATACAATTAGTCTAAACAGTGATTATTATGCCAAGTCAGTTTTAGTTTGCAGCACTTAGTCAAATCTGAGTTGCTTTATACTTGTGCACAGAAACAGCCTGTTATTTGCGAGGGAGCGTTCTGTCAAAGAGGATCAGTTTTTTAAATTGCAATGTGATGAGTATGACACCAGAATTGATGCCAAACGAAGCTTGTGTTAATTGACGTATACTGCGCTATGTTGTGTCATATACGCACAATGCCATTAGGAAATCACAGACAGACGGCACGACAGAAGGCTTGTTTAAGGCTTTGACATGAGAATGTGTATGTGTGTGTCAGTGTGTGTCAGTGTGTGTGTATGCATTGACAAGTGTCTGGAGTTCATTATCAGGAGGGCTGTGTCCTCAGGGGCACAGATGAAGTCCAGAAACATTCAGTTTAGTCTACTGTCAAGAGGCTCCCTCTCCATCCTTTATTTGCCGTCTCTCAAGACACCCATCTTCCCCAAAACACAATAAAGGAGGAGGGGTGGGGGCTGTTGGCAAAGGCACAGAGGCAGAAGGGAGGACAAGAAAGAGGAATAGGGGGTTCAAAGAGGGGAAATGAGAGGAAGAAGAAGAGAGGAATCGCCTCTCAACTCTTGCCATTGTCTAGATGTAAATTGGAGCTGATCAAGATTCCGCGAGCATCGTAACCAGTAAGTTCAATCTGCACAGACTGAACAGAGAAAGACAGCCATACTGAGAGACGAGAGAAAGACATAGATGGAGAACAACAGTGTGTTTAAGAGTGACTCACATACAGACAGACATGCAGAAACACACACAGGGACAAAGAAAGAGATTTGGCTTGAGTGGGAGCAACAAATGCACCACTTTAGAACCAATAAAAGAAGGGGTGGATGTACTTAAGAGCACACACACATACACACACACATCCTAATTTCAATACAGCAAACTTGTTAAGCTCAGAAGGTCATGGGCCAGCCGAGTGATGAGCTTTCATTTTATGATAGGAGAGTTTAAAATGTACAACAAAGATAGAAGTCATGAAAAAGATGTTTGCCTGATGCGTAACACACAACTATCACAGTACATAGTTGGAAAAGAATGTGGATTTCTGACTGATCCTCACTCTAGGAATGTGTCAGGGCTTTCTTCGGGTGGCATGAACACATCTGACCCTGACTTCACCCCCACACATCCACATTCCCTGTGGCCTCAGGTGGAGGCAAACTGGAGGCTGACCTGTTGCCTTTCACTCTTCCGTCGTTTAGCTGGAAGCAATATTTTTTTACAAGGATTGTGATGGAATTATCCAATCACAGCAAACACTTTTACACCCACCTCATGCCCCTACCCCTAACCTTCTTGGGTTTGACGCCAAGAATGTTTGTTCGCTATGATTGGATGTACGTGACCATTTGCTACCTGGAACAGGATGTGTGGAGACTTGATAGTCCTGCACCAGCTTGAACACTGTCGGGGCCAGAATGAGGCCCTGGAAGTCAATAGGTGAAAAAGTACAAGGGGTAATTCCAGTGGGAAATTTTTTATCTGAAGCCTGATCAAGATCAACTGTGTGTAGATGACAAAAAATAGTGGTGTTATCTGTTTTGGCGGAGTTCCCTAAACCTGCACATTTCTCAAAGATAGCTATTGCTCACAGTCATGCTCAGACAAAAAAATGTAATTAAATCCAAAGGACTTTGCTGTTCCTCAAGAAAAACGACACTCTATAAAAAGCACTCTATACCAGGAATTCATCAAATTCATAATTAATACAAGTTCAAACCCACAGAAAGAAAGGTGCAATCAACCTTTGGAGCTCCTTTAGACATTCTCTCCATTTATTCAAGACAAAGCAAAAGCAAATATTTGCAGGGAGCCAATAATGCACATGACATTTCACATTGTATCATTTACTGAATACATTGGAGCTGGCATGCTGGAACTTGTCCTGTGCTTGATGAGCAACACTGAACTGATGACCTCAAGGTAGTCAGCTGCAGGGAGTCAAAAAATTGTGGAATCATGAATAATTTTTCCTTTTTGACTTAAGACAAATCCATACCATTAATTATGCAATTTGCTTTCTGGAGCTATTCAGAAAGTTTGTGAAAACGGTCAACTAAGCCATATTTAAGACTAAACAGCCAGTCAACTTGCCTTCAGCGAATTCCTTCTAGATACTTGGATACGCTCTAAACCAGTAAAACAATAAACTGGCAACAAACTGCTAATCCCATGGCCAGAGCTTGATTTCTAGCGAGCTTAGAGAGGTCTGGAAAAAATCCCATCCATTTAAGTGTAATAAGAAGACCTTTGGAATTCCTCAGGCAGCTGTTAACTTGGCTATCCTTTGGATTTGTTATCTCATTATGCAAGACTGTCTCATAAAAACTATATTTATATACAGCTGTTTCTTAATCAGTAAAAAAAAATTCTGTGTCAACATATGCAGTCTGGTTCATTACCATGATTAATTAACATGATTTGTATTATTATAAATACACTTTACAAATAAAAGGACTTGGTTTAAGTAAGGTAAGGATTGTGGTCTTGAAAACAACTTGAAACACTGATATGATGCATTGGCTGTTTCAGTATTTATATATTTTTTAAACTTTATCTTTACTTCTTTAACTAAAGTATTAGGCTAAACTTAACAACACGTGAACCCTGGTCTTTGGGGTCAAAGTCTTGCACATTGTACAACCAACCCTCCACCTTGACTTCCTCTCAATGAATTCTTTGAGATATAGAAATGTTAAATTATGTGTACAAAACAGTGGCTATGAACATAATTCAGGTAATTGTGTTTACTCCAAAACATATTTGGCAAGGCATATAAGAACTTATTTAGAAGGAGACAGGGGTGCACTATGTCTCCAACCCTTTCTGACTAGCTTTGCGCTTGAATTTCAGCACAACTCTTTGAGCTTGACAAGACTAATATCCGGCTATGAAAGATTTATGGTCTTTTGTCATTTACAAAGAAACACTGCAGTGCACTTGCAAACAGGTAGAAGTTTGTGCTGTTGAGCACAGCCTAAAAAGGATTTATCCATGATACTCTTTTTCTAACAACCTGTCCAAGCAGTCCACATAGCCTGTTGAAAAACTAGAACGGTGCAACTCTCCACATTCAACGCCTCCATCCATCTCAATGCTCATATATTTCTCTAAGAGCCCTCTCAAACATGCCTGCTTCAAGTGCTCTTCCAGGGCATGCCTCTACCCACTCACAGTGCGGGGGGGGGATCATCTCTCTGAAAGATGGATGTAGAGACTTTTTTTCTAGTCGTTGCTGTTGCTCTCTTGGTCACAAGAGGATTGGGGGCATTTCAGAACGGCTGACAGTGCTGTACGGTAATAAGGCCACAGTGTCTGGGTAATACAGCACAAGGCGCTTCAGAGTGACAAGAAGGAAGAACTTGAAGAGAGGCTGATCTGGGCATACCTCTGGCAACAGCTCGCAGTCTGTGATAGAACTTGTTCCCTCAGGCCAAGCCTCTCTGAGGCACCATGCTTCTGCTGGAAAATGCCGAAAGCTGCCTCATGGCACTCGCTAGGAGCCGAGTCTGCTTCCTTTTTTTTGGTTTGTGTGGGGTTCCAGCACAGTGCAAGAATAAAAGAGATAATAATCTAGGCATTTTTAATTATTCTTTGATGGTTCAGACTTCATGTAGCTGCTAGTGGGATACAAAAGGAGCCATTTAAAGGGACAGTTTACCCAACATATTTTTCTCACTTACAGCTAACAGTGTCTATCCAATAGTTTTATGTGCTGAGATTTTGAGGTACATCTGAACCTTAAAACAATGGAGGTACAGCATATGCCCTCACCTCATATCCGCATTCTCATCTTATACAAAATCCTTTACATCTTATTTTACTGACTAACTTTAACTTTCCTCTTATTATATTTACTATTTTTATCCTTTTCCTTCTTTCCCTTCCTTCTTCCTCTCTTCTCCAGCCTGCCCTTCTCTGGCTGTTTCTGACTCTCCATCACTCATGCTCTTTAATCTTGGATTTAACCTCCTTCGTTCCAGTCTCCATGCTATATTACCGGTCACATTTCTCTGTGGCAGAGCTATTTCTCCTCATACTTGCACAAACCCTTCGACAATGAACAAAATGGGTTCTACAGCACCAAAAAAAAAACACACAGAGGACCTTTATGGTGGTAAAATATTAAATGCTAGGCATGTATTTCTATGTGCTTTGCATATCTCAGAGCTCATAGTATTTCCATTATAGGTCCTTGAATTGCCCACGGTCTACTGCATGTTGAATCCCAGTGCAATTATGTTTCACATTACCCATTGCCTTCTAAACGTTTGATTTCTGCTACTTGAAGATTGATCTAAAGTTTCTTTGGCTCCTGAAAAGGTTGGTCACACTGTTTTACAATTTCAGACTCACAGATTCTGGCTATTGATTGCAATGAACTTATACTACAGTCATGTCATATCATTTCAGTTTTACAATGAGCTGCTGACTGGGGAATTGTCACCAGTGTCCTGTCAGTAAGGAGGATGCATGCAAAATTTAGTTGTCGTGACCTTCTTTGTGTCCAAAATAACATTCTATAAGCGTATTAAGACATATAGCAGGTATTACATATGCAGCTTTTGTACTGTCACTGGTTGCCACTGTTAACTCTCTCAGCTTTAGTAACATTTTTGCTATACATAATGGGCCGTTTGCTCATTGCAAACAAACAAATGGTTCATGTGGTAATGTCGAATACTGCGATAACCTCAAAATCCCTTGTGGAACCATGTATTTTCTGTGTGTATTTATTACTGCAACCCTGCAAAGTAGGAGAATGTCAGTCTTATATTACTTTGGAGACTGTTCATTGTTGAAAGCATAACAATGTAATGGCTGGGTCAGATACAGCGTGACATACTGCATTATGTCTCATTCTGATGGGGAGATAGTAAAGTATGCGTCTCTGTGTTTATGTCTGTATGGGAGTATGTGTGTGTATACAGATACATGCTCAAGTCAGTGAGACATCCTCTGCCAGATATCTCTGTTTGTCTCTGAAAGCCATCACGTCCTTGCCATTGTTGGCTAAAACAACAGGGGCAGGCCGAGTGCCTCCCTCCAGCCTGACAAATCTGTCAGCCTGGAGGGCAAGCAGACAGGGAGAGAGAGAGAAAGGGGAAAATTCCTAAGTGGGTTCATCTCTCAGGAGAGTTGTCAAATTCAGGATTTGTCAGCAGACACACATATCACAAATTCCATAACTCAAGAAAACAAAGGAAACTCTGACAAATTAGATGGCATTACATTTCCAACGTTCTAATCTCTCTTCTTGGTTTAATCCCCATAGCAGTTCACTGTTTTGTATCAACAGCCCTCAGTGCCATGTCAAAATGTCCTATATCAATACACACAACACATATCTGGTCGGAATCAATGCAGCAGACCCACAGATAGAGATTCAGGTGTGTTACACTAGTAACTGTGCCGCTAATGTAGCCTCGAGCTACTAGCCTCGAGCAGATGGGGAGGGGGCTACAGAGGTCTCAAAGCTCACTTCTCCACGCAACACCCCCATCTATCTCCAAACTTGCAGTCTTCAGCCCCAACTGACGCTGACTCAAGTGACAATACTTGAGGCAATTTATCAGACTTCACACAGCTCCCCCTGGAGCAACAAAAGGCTTTATACAACTTTTTCTCTTATATGCAGCAGACCAGTAAACTCTGTGGAGTTGCCCCTTTAAAATCAAAGAAAGACACAAGTTGAAATAAACCTGCATTATCCTCTAACTGATTTTTAAAGATTCACTTCTGTTGGTTCTTGAGGAAGCCGAGAGAGACTCGGAGAGCAGTATATGGAATTAGGTCAGAGGCTGCACGAACTGCACCTGGTTGTTAGGACTGTGACAGCTTTACAGGGCATGGGATTCCAGTCTAATTACAGGTGAAACCGCTGTGAGATGGGAACCCTGGGAATAGGAAGACAACTGTGAGAATAGAGAAGAGAGCGGCCAGGGGCAGGGGAGAGGGGTGGGTCGACAAAAGTTGGGGAAAATTTAATCTGTGTCAAAGGTAAGGAGTGGAGACATAAAACCCAAACTGTGATGGGACAGCAAACTGTCATATATCAGCCCTGCCTGCCACAATGGGGCTTCAAAGAAACTAAAACATGATGTAGGCACAGGACACATCCACGCACACACAGATGACAAACATATGTGCAGGTCATCATCAGAATGTGAGAACATGACTGAAGACAAAGTCCGAAAGTAGGAAGAAAAATAGACCGATAATAGCAAACACAGAAGGAAACAGGGAGGACAAGTCACAAGGGAGAGATGGGTGTTCATCCTGGGTTTACCATGACAACCCATCGACAGAAAGACAGATGGGGAGGAGAAAAGGAAGTAACGGAGACTGGGCTCTTGTCTGAGGGGCTAAATAGCACAGGAAAAGCCTTTACATCCCATGATTTCTTTGTGAACGTAGGACCCCCAACTGTCAAGTCTCTTCTACTTCCTGTATATGTTTAATCAGGCAATACATGGGATTAGACTCAAAGTAAGGTTCAGAAACAGCAGTGTGTATGTATGTGATTTGTAAATTCCATTGTTGCAATAATTCCATCAACCTTAACCCTAAAATTAACCCTACCTTTAGCCCGAATCCTGCACAGAGTTCTGAATTAAACCCCATCAAACACCTTTGGAATGAACTGAAACACTGACTGTAAGCCAAGCCTTATGGCCCAACATCAGAGTACCCAACCGCACTAATGCTCCTGTGTCTAAATAGGAGCAAAGGGGTTCCAAAATCTTAAGGAAAGCCTTCCCAGAAGAGCAGATGTTATTTTTTAGCAGCATAGTAATATCAAGAGACCTTCAACAATCACACATTGGTGTAATATGGGTGGTGAACCAGAACTTGTCAGGGCTGGGTCCTTATTGAAAGTATTGTTAAACAACAGACATTTAAACCTGTCAGAATATAGCTAGAGAACCCCCGAAACAAGGATTCCAGAATTATATAATTAGCCTCATTGCCATGCATGTGGATGGTGGTATGTAACAGGTGCATACCACGAGACAACAGGGAACATAATAGGTCTAATTTAACAGCAGTGGGGTCAGTGCATCTCCAGCCCACATCTAGAAGGTGACAGAATGTGATTAACCTCTGAACCAAGTTCTTCCTGTCTGGGACGCTGAGACAAATGCTGATTCATTAAGGGCCAAAAATATTGGAAAAATGTAAAGAAGTTAATTCTGAGGAGAAAATCACAGTATCTTAAACACTGCTGGCAAATGCTGACATAATTCTGGAGGTTAACGCACCCAGAGACAGTTTACTAAAGGCAGTCTAGCAGGTGATGTATAAGTTCAATAATCAGCTTTCTATTAAAAGCAGAAGGTTTAAAGTGTTCACTAAGCACAGTAAGTGAAAGTTATAGATTGTCAAAATAAGACTGGTTCAAACTAAGAGGAAAAGTCCCTTGTATCCTACAAAACAAAAAGTTACAGGGCAAAAAAAGTACAATTTCTTCCCTTGTTTTCTCTTTATCTGAGCCACTCTAAAGTGACAGTTCAGCTGACCTAAATCTAAATCACATTAGGACTTCTGCTATCCCCCTTGTGTCCCACCAAAACCCCTTTCTCTAAACCTGATGTTTTTGGCGTGTTGACAGTAGGTAGCCACACTTGCCACAGCAGCTGCCCTGCTTTAGAAATGCAGCCTTGGAGCAAGAATTTTGTCACAGATCCAGTTCCCCAGAGGGAGCCCAGATCTCATGCAGACTGCTGCACTGAGCTCTTTATGTCCGGAATAGAAGAGGAAGGTTTCCGGGTCACTGTACATCCAAGTCCCTGCCCAGAGCCTCCCAGGTCAGTTCCACTTTCCTGTTCCTGAACTAAAGAAGAGCTTAACTGGGACTTTGACACCTACTAACTTTAGAACTCGGACCTCCTTCAAACCACAGCAGGAAAAAAGTGTCATTAAAACTTTTTTACAGGATATACAGTGTATTTGGACAGGCTTGATGTTGCACAGTATTTCTGTGTGTGCACTACGGGCATGTTAACATCTTACTGAAGTGACAAGCATGTCACTACATGTAGGTGTTTTTGCGTTTCAATCAATACCATCTATGATCCTTATCAGCAAGACAGTGATACACTCCTGATTTGAGCCGGGATACAAGCCAAGGTGAACAGACTGCGGTTAAGTGGTCCGTTCCTCCTTTGCTCTCTTCCATCTTTCATGGCTTTTTCATTTCGGAGTCCTTTATCGCTATGCCAAGCAGGCTCTCCGCTCTCGCATTTTTAATTAAAATCTAAAATGTGCAATAACTCTGGAGACTCTGGGCTAGCTGGCAAACAGGTCTAATGGTCTTGTTTCTCCCATCAAGCCTTTGTTGCTTTTTTCATCAAAGCCTTCCATCAAGCCTTTCTATTTGTCTAATTCTGTTCACTTCACTGGATAAATCTTTTGACATAAGCCACACAGGGTACGCAGACTTACCAAGGGTACACCTTTGTAGAAAAGCTCTACAGCAAGAAAATGAACTCTCACTCTTAGACTATAGCTAATCCATTCAAGGACCCTGAGAAAAATCCAATCCTTAAAGTCAGTCTTCTTGACTTCCCATGACTCCCTAAAGACAAAAGGCTGCTTGTGTAGACATGGACTGGATAAAGACTCTGGTGCTTTAGTTCAGTCACCTGGGTGCGGCTGCGTAGTGTTCTCACACACTTTCCAGAGCCACAATCAAATAAACTCCATCTCCCCTTTGGAATTACCCACCAGCCATATGTTTTCATACCTGGGAAAGTCAAATATATGGTGGGTTGTCATGTTTCACTGTGCAGTGGTGATGCTGTAATCTGTCTCCAGAATTTCTTGGTAAGATTAAAACATGAGCAGGTGGTAGTTGAGCCTGATATTTAAATTATAGGGCAGAAAACTTGCAGCAAGATTTCCCAGAGTGTTTCATAGCGGAGGTGGACCACCTTGTCTGAAATAAAGACTCCTTCCATTAAACTCTGAAGGAATTATTACACTTATATATAAAAATTATCTTCAGGGGAAAAAGGCAGAGGCACTACATCAGGTAGGCATAATGAGAGAGGCTACCATCATATTGTAGCATGAGACACAACTGAGCTCAACTGAGATATCCACCTCAAAAGGGAGTAAACCTTGCATGTCAACATACTCTCCATGAGTGTCTTCCAGGGCTTTGAGTCACTGATTAACTGTAGCTGTGAAGTGACCCCTGCATTTTTAAGTATATCTTTAATGGTTCTTGAAACGAGGGAGTAAACTGCCCTGGGTGATTGGCATTAATGTTGTGAAAAATTGCAAGCAGACACCACGACTAAAAACTCCTCTCCATTTTGCCCTTATCATTCTATCATTATCTCCTCACATATCACGAAGGAGAGGAGGGAGGAGGCAGCCAGGTAGGAGCTTGTGCAGGTTAGGAATTCCAGCCGATTCCGGGCCTCCTCCTTGCACAAACAGTGGGAAAAAAGCTCAAAGTTTTCCGTGGGGCCTAGTCACATTCACTGAAAGAGCACTGAAGGAGAAGGCGGGGTGGGCTCGAACAGTCATCCCACATCCCACCCACCCCGAGGAGCATTCCACAGGACTGTCTGCTCGCCCATCATTAAGCAAGACCACCTGCTGACAAATCAGGACCCCCATCATGTTCTCAGCAAGCCTGGCTAACCCCATTACCAGTGAGCCTCTGGACTGCTGTACACACAGATCATAAACAGCCAGTGGTATGTTGAGCAGTAAAATGCAGCTCATTAACATCCGACAAGGACTTTTGATTGTCCAACCAGTGAGGCACACTAGCTGCACTCAGCATTGCATATTTAAATAGATGCAGCACAAAGGGACAAAGAAATGATCTTCGATGCAGCTGTTGCATGACTCTGCACTGACTTCTGACTGGCTCATCTCTCCTCTTCTAAAAAGAGATGGATGAAAAAAAGGGGAGGAGAGGAAGAGATCAAGACAGAAGGAAGAAACAGCTCTTTGTTGCTGTTCTTCGCGGGGGCCTTGAGGGAAAGACTGGCATCAAGTCATCAAGAGCTGAAACAAAAGCAGCTGATAAACAGAGCAAGACAGATAAGATCTCCCTGTACGCTCAACACTTCTCCATCAAGAGGGCTTCCTCTCTTCTAAACCCCACAACACCCCCGCCTTCTCCCCTTGTTGTCATTAACACAGCATTGGGAAAAAGCGACGGAAATGATAATAAACACAGCACATACTTGTATCTTCTTACATCCTTAAGAAATCTGGAGGACAGGGTGTTCTGTTGAGCCTTAAATTGTCCCCTTCATTTACTTTTACGAAACCATAAATTCATTTTTGTTTCCAAAGACACAGCAAATGTCACTGTCTAGTTCTGACATGTTATCTGTCAACTCTCAGCACAGCACAATTGACTACGGTAACATTTCACTTAATGGTACGTAGAGGACCAAAGCAAGAGATTCGGTGCCAAAGGCCCCCTGCTTAACATTTTGAGCGGACTTCTTTAGCAATTTCCACTTCTCACTTCAACCACAGAAACTCCTTAAGTTACTTACTATAAGTTACACCTGTATGTACGTAAATATAAGGCATGAGGGAACAAAAAAAGGAGGCTTGTTTTGAACCGTAAATATGGCGTACAACATTTTAAGATCTGGTCAGCACTGCAAGTGTTTACTGAGATCTTATAAACACTCCTCTGGGGAGTGCCGCTCTGTGGCAGATGAAAGCCTATAGCCAAGTGATTGCACACATAAACTGAGTGGCCCGAAGTGCCACCGCCCAGTAGGAAGAGCACAGGGATAGAAAGAGCGTGAAACACACTATGTTAACACAGCACTGATCCAAACTTCAACAAATATGCCACAGCAAACACAACATCCTTCACGTCTTCACATGTACAAAAAAATCCTCTGTTTTTCCTTCATTCTGCATCACTCATCTTATTTTCCTTCGTGTCTGTGTCCCTCTCAAAACTCTTGGTGGCAACGAGCTCACACAAAGCCTTTTTTCTTCCACCTCAGACAACGCGCCTCCCCACCAAGCTCTCTGCCAGGCATTCCTGAGTCTATCCTAGCTATCGAAAATGTCAAGAATGAGGAGAAAGCAGAGGAGGGTACAATGAGTACTGCGGCAGGTAGAGTCTTGTCCCGCTGCACTGACAACCCAGTCTCCGGAGGTAGTGGTTGCACAGAACGGATGGGATCTGACTTGACTCTCTTAATTAAAACTCTGCACTAGAACATGCCTCAAAGCTCATTCTCTACAGATGGAGGTATGCCAGCTAATTATTGGGACCAATTTCACTCCACAAAAAACAATTGTCCCAGGATATTACTTATCAGATGGTCAGTGCAGAGGAAGCTCCAAAGCCTTCCTAGGAAAATGTTCAGTTGTCTGTCTAGGTGTCTTAGATGTCTAACTTTTGCCTGATGACTTTTTGAAGTATTTTGTTACCGCTATTCCTTCGACTGTCAGGTGATATGAGAAAATCAGGTTATGTGAAGTAAACCCTCTTCAAATACAAAGCTTTGAAACAAAAAGGGCACATTCTAGGCAGTTTGTCAGAGCCAAGAAACTCCCCTCTCCACACCAGGAGTCCAAAAAGAAGAAAAGGGGGCTGAATAAAAAGGTTAGCAGTGCAGTGTTTCGTGCCTGGACAGACAAACAGAAGAAGTTTTATGTGTGTGCCAAATGCAACTTAACACTGCAAACAAGCTCCATCCATTGGAACATCCTGCCACCCTGAACTGTTCTGAGGAAAGTACCCAGAATATAGATCCTACAACTGTGAAACAGTGATTGCCCCAGAAAGCCTTCAGCAAGGTGATTGGTGCTCTGATTCATTTCCCCCTGGTGCTACCGGCCCGTCTAAGTGTTAGATTCAAAATTTGAACAGCTGCCAACATTGTCAAGCACCAGTAAAAGTTAAACAGCAGCAAGCTCGCTGTTCTCTGGCATGGGGGCACAGGCTGCTACAGTCTTACAGTCACGGTGGATGCTGAGATTTATTAGTCATGGCTGTATGGTTCGTCTCATAAGAGCCTGACAAATGACTTCTCAACCAAAAAAGGACTCGGAGGGAATAGAAGTATTTAATTAACTCTTTTTGTGCTGAAGTCCTGGGACGCAAATCAACAGCAACATTATCTGAAACACATTAAACTTTTCAAAAGCCCCTTGAAAACTGTTGTCATGTGTGGGCAAGTGTGATCCGTCCATTAATTGCCTGCTCCTGCTGTTGCAGTCTTTGTCTGTGTGTAGTTAAAGAGTAATTTTGTTTCTTTTTGCAGTAAAGTTAAAATGGTGGGAATCTGTGAGTGGGTTGTAAAAATAAAGTATGGGAACCTGTAAAGCTTCCACATCATGTGTTTATGTGAATGTAAGTGTTAAGCAGTTTCACCTCTGACTTAATAAAATAGCCCAGCCAAAAGGTGCAAAGGTCAGGAATCATCCCTTAACCACTCAACCCGTGTCCTTAAGGTGTTCAGATCAGACACACCCACCTCAAGGCTCTGCCTGGAAAAGCTGGAGCTTCACCATGGCAACAAAGCTGCTAAAATGACTCAGGTGTCCTTGTTTTATGGAGTTCTGGGAAACTTTGACACTCCGAGCCCAAGGCTATGTAATTTTAGCAGCCACCGCTACATGAAATCCTTGCCGCTTTAAGTGATTTATATATCACTGTGAGTAACCACAGCATGGATTTCTACACTTACTTTCTTGCAGGCAACACTTTTTTTCATACATGTTTAATATTCTTAGAATTACTTTTTTGGACTCCCAACAACAAGTACTGTAAATTCCATCCAAACTGGCTGCTTACCTTCCACACAGTGCTCCACATCCTCCAGGTTGCGCAGGGTAATCCTCATCAGACTTGAGTTGAGCATAAGTTCGTTCTTGTGTTCTGGGCCCATGGACTGCGGGGCAGGGTTGAGAAAGAATATGCGAGTGTCTCCCGTGGCCACCTGGTTGTCGCAGATCCCGGGATTGCCAAAGCCACCGATCATCAACTTGTTGCCGCCATCAAGGAGAATTTCGCGGTTGACGTTGGACTTCCCTTTCAAGTAGCGCCAAACCCTGACCTTTAGCCAAACGACAACAGAAAGACAGCTTTTTAGCATTTTGTCACAACCAACATCATGCATCATATTTTAATCTATAATTCTGGGCCATCTGGATCAGGGTTTCCCTCAGTACCCCTGCCCTAAGCGCATGTTATTGAGATGTGTGTTTCTTACTGTTCAAATCTTTATCTGTGCTACCCAAGGATCCGCTGAAATTTTATGTAGTAACAGTGATTTTTATACTGGAATAAATCTTACACAGAAGATACAGCATTTGTCCAGCCACTTCAAAACTTCTAGATCTAAAACACTGCATGCACCCATAGATAATGCACCACAGGCAGTGCCGCAAAGGGTGCTTTATGCACAGTCATGGGAAAGCTGGCCCTCTTCGCTAAATGTTAGCAGTCTTGTCTCATTTCAGCACTTGGTGGTGGTTTCTGTTTTCCAGAAGGAGAGCCGTGTGCCTCTAATCTACTCCACTCATTCACCGGGAGACGGGAAGCAAGTGGGCGCTGAGTAAAAGAGCAGCAAGAGAGCTGACCAAACAAAAGTTGTTTATTTTGACAGATTATAGAGTGGTCTACCACAAGTCCATGATGGTGCATAAGTTAGTTTCAAAATGAATGGCCGTGGAATAAGGACGGAGGAGGGCTGCTTCCTGACTGAAAATGTGCTTGTTTGTGGAGCAGTGGAAGTTGTTTTTGCCATGTGCTATTGTGTGGTTTAATCAGAGACAGGTTTCAGAAGTGACTAATAACAATGCAAAGTATGACTTCACATTTGGATCGCTTTAGGCACACCTTGCAGCATTAGTCAGTACTCTATACTGGGAATAAAATGATGTTATGGGTCTGTTACAGTGTTATAAGAGCGTCCTACATGTCACTGTACTATTTTGGGTGCTTTAAGTGTTTCTGTGGTAATCTCATTGCAATTTATGGGCTTTTTTTATTCCTAAAGTCATCACTGTTAGCCACAAGTCACAAATCTCTAGTTTGAGATGAATGTGGTGGTATCTGTCGGCAACACCACAGAATAAATCACGATTCAGAATATCATCTCAGCAACCACTGGCAAATAATATCGCATGTTTCCAACATCTATAACTAGAAATCAATTGAGAGCTATACAGCCAGGGGCCGGTGAGGGGCCCTTCTCATACTGCAGCATGTTTGGGATGATTACATGGTCGGTTAGGCCTCCCTTGTAGCTATGTAATTGGTAAGTGGAAATAAAAAAAACATCTATCTATTTCTGTTGGCAAAGTGGATTCTCTGTCAGTGTCCATGCAGCCGCTGCCAAATGCTTCTGGATGAATGAGTTTGTAAAATGTTTTCAGGCAAGCTGTTGAGAGAGCTGGAACACAAACTCGGTGGTAATGGCTTCCATCAGCTACACGAGGGTAAAAGTATTAAGTGATAATGTGACTTCTAATTGTGCACATAAACCCAGCTGGTGGTTTTCATGCAAGAAGCAGGTGTCTTTGGCTTGAAGCAATGCTCTCCTGCGAGTTCTTCACTTAGATCGTTTCACACGAAATCACTTACCTTGCAAGAATAGGTATTGTGCACCGGGTCCATGTTAATGATTTCGTCCACGGTGCCGGTCAAAACTATGTTGGCGTCCTCTTCCCTGTCCTCCAAGTCTTTCTCCGGGCAACTTGCATCGCAGCGCTGCCACAGAGCCACGAGCAGCCCCGCAAGGAGCAGCGCAGTCCGGCCGGCCCGGAGTGCGCGCTGGGAACCCATGACCACCACACGGATGTAAGCCAAAAAGTAAACTTTTCCTCAAATTCAATTTTACCGCCCGCAGGGGCCGAAAACAAACTCCAAAAACTCTTTTAAATGCGTTTAAATGTTGCACCGAGCCTCCTTTCCACAACTTCCCTACGGACTACCAGTGTCTCTTTCACTCTGCAGCCCTGTATCCCGCATCTGTAGCCCGGGTTAAAAATCCCTCTGCCGCCGCCGGCTGGGAGACCAGGAGCGAAGAGAGGAAGGAGGAGGAAGGGGCAGGGATCTCTCTTTCTTTCTTTCTCTCT
>NW_023339707.1:5849951-5850266 GCF_004916995.1 Morone saxatilis
ACTTCTCTCCCCCCCTTGCTTTTCCTCTCTCTCTCTCTCTCTCTCACACACACACACACATTCACAGTGACGCTCCTGGATTTGCATGCGATCTGAATTGCTGATCCCACAAGTGAGGGTGAGGTGGGTGGGGGGGTGGGGGGATTGCTGATCGCTGGGATGCCTGTAGAAAGTGGCTGTCCAACGCCGCCCCCAGTTGGACAGACAGTGTCTTTACCTCCGCTCCCCATCAGTGGCAAACCCCCAGACCCTGCAAATGAAACAAAGCAGGACCAGGCGGGGATCACGTATGATAGCCACCATGGAAATTATGAA
>NW_023339707.1:5850357-5864590 GCF_004916995.1 Morone saxatilis
AATAGAAATAGCTAAAGGTGGCATTCAAAATCAATATTTTTTTTTGCAAACTTCAGACATTTTTCCAAATATGTAATTTTTCATTGAACTTAATCACTTAATCTAAACTGTGGCCATAACAGATCATTAAAGGACCTGTGTAGGATTTAGTGGCATCTAGCCACTAGATTGCAATTCCCTTGCCTCACCCTCCCCTTCCAAGCATAAAGGAGATGGCTGCGAATGTGAAGGCTGGTGTTTAGTTTAGTTTAGTTAGTCCGTTTTGAGCTACTTTAGAACAAAAACAGTTCATCAATAGATCCTCCTAAAAGGTTACGCACTAGAACCTTTAAATTCTGTGTTCATTTCTATTTTTTAAGACGTTTTGAAATTACTCTAAGTTAATGTGTTAAATCTGAAAGCATTTCACACCAAACTGGGGTGACAGGGCATTTTCTACATCCCCCACTGTCCTGTGTCTAGGATATGCAGTACTTCTAGGCTCCAAATGATCTTTTAGATTTCACAAGGGACAAAGCATAAAGCACTGAAAGAAATCACATAAAAGAACACAACAATCCTTTAGGCTCACATCGATTATATTTAGTGATTTGTCACATTCAACAAAAACTAATATATCGGTAGGGATCACGTACTGCCGCACTAGTTCAAAGTAATATTAGATGTAGCTTTATCGAGTATCAATGTAGGAGTTCAGTGGTTTGATGCGACAGACTCCCCTCAGACCTGCAAGGCAGGAGGAAGCAGAGTTCAGATTCTTAAAGGCTTTAAGAGCAATTTTACCACCAACATATGTTAAATTAACCTTTATAAGAAAGTAGGCATGCCCTCTCTCAAGTTCTAACAAAAAGCTCAGTATTTCAAACTCCCATACGGGGTCTTTCATCAATACAGGATGACCTTATTGTTGTATATCATGGTGGTTATATTGTTAAAGATGTGTAAAAATATCTGCACATATTTGGAAAGTCAAAACCTTTTTTAAAATCCTTTTTTAAAATCCTTTTTTGGTGGTTTGTGGGACCCTACTACAGAAACACTGTGTACAGTCAAGTCTCTTTTAAGATTTACCACTTACCACGCTTATAGATGAGATACAAATCAGCGAGGAATATTTGATGATTACAACATTATCGTTTTGGTAAGCTCTCCAGACTGTCAGCTTTAAAAGAGTATTGGACCTCTCCTGATAATAATCTCCTGATGCTTTCACTCTAATATAGACATGGCTTATTGGATTTTATATGTTCACACAGTGGATCAGTTGATTATGTATAATGTAAAAGCTGTTGCTTATTGAGACAACCCCATAAGGAATTATAACCCAGTTCTTTGCACAGTGTTTTAGCAGTGTTTTGGTTTTACAGCCCACAACTTTACTTTTTCTGGTTGACTCATTAACCTTGTTTCCGGCAGGAGCATATTTACATTACATTTATACAGTGGCCAGAAACTCCAAATGAATGTTGCAAGTCTGATTGATGTGTAAATAGACGACCATCTGTTGACACATTGGTCAGAACAAGCAATATTTATAAGACAGTTTATGTCACTGTTATGTTCTGCTGCCCCAAAGTGGACAAAACAAATGTAGCTTTTAGTCGGCATTGCATACTGTAACCTTTGGACCTGCTTGCTCTCTCCTGAACTCTTTCATGGACCAAATTTGCATTATCTAATGTCTTGCTATTCTAAAACTTAGGCTCCCAAACTTAGATCTAGGAACCTAATCGGGTCCTTGAAAGCATTCTTGAAGGTGACAGCAACTAATTACACTCAGTTTTAATCTCTTCAAGGCTAATCTTTGATCTTTGATTTGATTTTGAGGTCTTGGACAGAAAGATTTTAAAAAGCTAAAGGCTAAAGGAGTATTGACTACTCTGCACACCCAATGTAAAACTACATCAGTGTTTTAAAATCCATACAAAACTAAACTTTACAGCTAAATAGGCGGATGCTGAACTCACACTTTGTCATATATCATTAAAGATTCCTCTTATATCGTAAAACTTCCCATGTTTAAATCTGTAAATGTTACCATATGGCTATTTTGTTAGAGCTCCTATTTAAGAACAGACAGTGCGTAAATTTCCACTCCTCAAAAGCTGTAATTTTAACTACCCTTCTATTCCTGGGAAAATGACAGGCTTGGTTATGCACAGTTGCGAGAGAGGATATTTGCAGAAATTTGTTCAAGTAGGCCTCAGCTCTGACAGCTGAGTTAATCCAAATAGACAGCTATGTTTTTGAATGAAAGACAATATAGTTTATAGTGCTTTTCATGGTCTTTATACACATGAGGTGAGGATCATATTTGTCCAAATGCTTTTATTACAGGACAGGTACAGTTAAATCAATACTATTCAAACACAAATAATCTCTCAACAAATGACATAATCTGCAATATCATCAGGCCTGGAGCTGCTCCACTGAAAGTAAAAGGCAGACTGTGTGGTTTTAAATAACATTTTCCTTGGCTTCCACATTTAAATGAGCCTCGTTTTATAGCAGTAATGACTAGTTTGAACAAGAGTACACCCAAATTCAAAAAGATTTCCACTGCATGTTATTATGTATTATAAATTATTCTTAATGTAGCTGTATGTTGGTGTCGGACATGAATCACTGCTGTCATTTCTGGACAGCTCTCCTTTGTTTATGGTTTAAGTAAATAGTAATGAGTGTAAATTAAAACTGTAAGTTTGTGTGTTTTTCTAGGGTACAAAAATTCAGTGGTATTTCCTTTCTCAACACAATAATTACAGTATAATACACAGAGATGAAAATGAATGTTCCTGTTAAGTGAAAGTATTGGACTGAAGAACTATTATTCTCCTACTTACAGGCCCAGCGTGTATGAATTAGGAGGATCTATTGGCAGAAATTAAATAGAATATTCATTAGGGATGTCACAAGAACCGATAGGCTACTGCGGTACCAAGTTGATGGTTTTCTACCGTAGGTACAGAGGATGTAATTTTGCTCCGTCATCAACTCTCCTCCGTGTCTCTGTCACTGTGCTGTGTGTGTGTGTGTGTGTGTGTGTGTGTGTGTGCTCTTAAGCGAGACAGTCACACTCACCACGCCAGCAAACAAAGAGCAAATAAGAATAATTCATTAATGAAAAGATGTACAGACAAGGAAAATAAACCATCAGCAGAATCCAGTTCAGTCAGGTAACTCAGGTAAAGGCTGCACTAAAGCAACAAACTCTGCAGGACACTCTTAAAGGCAGAGAGAAACGCCTTTCAGATAGCAACAAGACAAGCTCAAACTATCAAAAAATATTGCAGAGAGAGTGTGTTTGTTTATCAGTTGTTCAGTATAAAATATAGACTATATATAGGCTATACAAATATTGATATATTAATTCTAAAAAACATTAAGGTTGGTTGCAGGCAATGTTTTTCTGAATGCAATGCAGAGCTAGTCACCTTTATCATTAAGAAAAATACAAGTTATGACTCGGGAGTATCAGCAGCTATTCAATGGGGGATCGCGGATAAGAAAACTTGATTGGGACATTTTTACTGTGGTATCGAGAATCGTGAAATTTCACTGGTATTGGTATCACTCTCTCACCATTCTGGTATCCGTAAGTATGTTTTCATGAGTGTATGATCACCTAAATACAGGAATCATTGGGTTTTCATTACCTTAGAATCAACTGTTGTTCTCTACAGTGGTCCACTTTCATGAAGGCCGCCATATAGAACTGCCATGTTTCCAGTAAACAGACAGAGTTAGTGACTTTCTGGTGAATATCAGCAGTTAGCATCTTTTAGTACCGAAAGGGCGAGATATTTCCCTCAGGACTTGGTGGAAACCAAAAAAAGAGCTAAAGGGAGAGTGAACTGGACTTACATTTATCAGGTAACCAGAACTCCACAACTCTAAATGAATGCTAGTGTTGTTCCTGTCTGCTGGATGTGTAAGGCAGTTGTTTGCTGCTAACCCGTTCAGCATAAAAACATTATAAAGCTATGTCAGTGTTGGCTGAACAGCTTGTTCCACGGCTCCCATTGTGGCCAAAAAATCAGTTGAAACAGTTGAAACTTTGCAACAGTGTGGTTTGCTGTTCTTAGCTAGAATCCCAAAGAAAATGGATTACACAGTGAAGGAATTAACCATTTTCTACAGAAAGTTGTGTCAAATATAGTTTGCGAAAACTTTGTGCAGATGGCGTTTTCAATCTTTAATAATCTTCTGTATCAGGAAAAAGCCCTTGAGGCAAACATCAAGCACCGCTGTCGATTCACTCGTCTTTCTCTGCGGACACTGAACATGATTACCGGAACGTCTCTCATAATGTGAAACTTACCAGAGCACATGAACGATCACGTCCCCCCACTTCCAGTTATCTCCTGACAGCCCTCCTCCTCCCACAAATATTCCACAACACAAAAGCCCCAAAAAGTAAACAAGCTTTAACAAGTATTTGACATTTAATAGGCTCTTTTGTGAATCAAAGTGTAGGCAGATGCAATTACAGCAGGAGATAAAGAGGAGCTTGAGAGCAAAGACATCAACCTACATTCCCTCAGAGGGGATTTACTGTCTGACATGGAGAAGGTGTGCTGAAAAGCACTGTGTATTACCTTGCTTGAACATTTTTGTCTTGTATGTCAGTTTTATACGCTGCCTTGTTAAAAACAGAAATGAAGAAGAGTTGGCTAAGAGCAACAACACCTTTTTAGAGTCTACAGAGACGGGTAATTTTGAAAAACAAATATCCGCATGAAATACTGGTGTCATACTGGTCTTGGATTTTAAAAAAAACACGGCGGTCAATATGTACTTTTCACAGTTATGACAGTGCTGGATGCAGATGGAGTCTTTTATTATGATCTATTTTGATAAGTTATACTTATGTTGATGGCTTACACAGAGGAACTCGTCGCAGCTGGAAAGAGTTGACTCTGTATTCAGACGTGTGTCATTGGAAAGAAAGAGGTGTAACCCGAGATGCAACATTAGCAGCCAAATTGTATGCAAAGCCCATGGGCTGCATTTCACAGAGAAGCAGCTGCATTGCTGCACCCCCGTGTATCACTGCATCACGGTCAGTCAGAGAATCACTGTGCAGTATCGAAAACCAATCCAACCTTTGGGCTTGTGCTCCTGCCATGTAAGTGATATCTTACAGTGCGTGCCACATAAATAATGCACCATTGCTGCTAAAGTTATTCAGCTTCTTCTTGGCATTCAATTTTGTGCTCTCTTTCAACATCCGTCATCCTGATAACGTCTGTTCATTTCCTCTGCTTGCCATGTTGTGTGTTTTTGTTCTTATAGATAGTGTGCAGGCACACTCCCACTTACTGTAGCATTGCTCAGCAAGCAGCACACAGACACACAAAGTACACACACATACTCTGAGACATTCCAGCATTATCAAACTAGGCTGCTGTAGCTCTTTTGTTTTTCCAGAAGACAGGCCCAGTCCCCTTTATCAGGTATCAGCATGAGAACAGAGGAGCGAGCCATGCCTGCTTGGCATCTATCTGCCTCAGACCACAGACATAGTGTCCAGTTTCCTACAGTACAGCCAGCCCTCTTTTGTGCTGTCTCCCCGTGTGACAGACCTGGCTGTAGATGAACCATTGACAGTAGCTATATGAGATGAACCCATCGGGTGATGTGCTTACCTTATGAAATACGAGTCATTATGGCTGTGTTTGTTGTTTGTATATTCATCCCCAAATGATATATTATATACCCAGAGTTAGCACCTCAGGTCATAAAATCCATTATGCTCATTTTAAAGATACTTGAAGGTTACAAAAACATAATGACTGTAATTTTTAGGTGATTATACACTAATCAAAACATAGTTATTCATATTATGTTAAATTTCAAATCTGCCGATAGATCCTCCTAAATGTTACACACTGGGCCTTTGACCGCAAACATGATGTGGACTTCAATTCGATGAAGACAAACACCACAAGTGAACAATAATGCAGAATCTACATTTAATAAAACAACTTGATATTGATCCTTAAACGTGGAATAAATGCTTCATTTGTTGAAGATTTCATGAGGAGACAGAAAAAGTAAAGAAATCCTTTGTTATCTCTATTGTCTGTCATGTTGCAAATATGACAAAGCTGTTTAACAAAGAGACTTACATGAAATATTCAGTGAATATGGCTAACCAGCAAAGTGTATGGAACTACAGTTGCATACCAAGACTGGTCGAACATCAGTGACCAGGGATTTTTCCTAATACCAACAATTTGACACAAATGGTCAAACACTGGCTGAACATATGTTCACTGTCAGCCATTATACACAAAGTTTGTGTGTGAAAGTTCTATACGAGGAGCAGGAGGGAAGTCAATGCATGCCAGCGAAAATGTAAATATACAGGACATGCTTGAGCGTTACTTACAGTGAGAGTGCAATCTGAACAGCTTTGGAGTCTGTATTCGGTTCGTACTAATAATGTCGCAGCAAGAGACCATTGTCATACGGTTTTACTTGTATTTATTATTCTTGCCATCAGGTGAGGCATTTATATTTGCTTATGTGTTTGAGAGACTGCAGGAGTTTCATCAGGCCCTTGTTGAACTGCCACTTATGCCTATAGCAGCTCATTGCATTTGCATAAGTAAATTGCTTTTTAAATTTTGTGTTTCTGCACAATTCAAATCTATTTTGGAGCTATTAGAGCATCTGGTAGAAGGTTCATTTAAAGCTGATTATATTCCCAAAAAGGTATGGTCTGTCATTCAACACATTCGATAGTTTTGTTTTAGGCATTGCACATTGTTTACTGGACTTATTAATTGCGGATGTGTTTGATTCTGTTGTTTAGTATACTGCATACATACGACTAGTGCTAAGCTAGTTTTGTTGATGTCTAAAGTAGGGATTTTATTTTCACATGACATAGTCTTTCTCCATAATGTATTCTTACAGACTAACTAGTTGACAAGTTTAGGGGAATATTAAGTGTTTTCTAGTGCCACATTATATTCCTCCAATTGCAGCACCACTTTCTTAAGACTAACAGTAGAGGTAGAAGAGCTGCAGCAAACAGACTGTGTTTAGCTCTCTGACAGTTTGCCAGATGGTCCTCTGCTTTGTGGCGTCAAGTCTAAACAGGAGAGGTGATTTCACACCTGGTTTTATCCCTGTGCATTTAACTGGAATGTCAGATAGTTCAATGCTCTGTGGAGCCTCTCCCATTTTTTCCCCCTTCCAGCTTTCTCTTTTAGTCAGAAAGTCTGCAGTTTGAGGGTTGGAGCAGTGCGGATATATTTCTTGTTGGTGTCAACAGTATGAATAAACAAGTAAATACTCACTGTCTGGGTGTGTTATGGTGGATCTTTTTCTCTCTGTCTACATACTCAAATATGCAACGTCTTCCAAGTGTTCATTTCCAGTAAAAACCCTTGAGGTTTTCCACCATCATTAGTATCCATCTTATCTGAATGGATTGCCAAAGATAAAGTTGAGTGGAGACAAGATAAAGGAGTGTTGGTGAGGAACACCATGTAGCCCTTCTGTGTCTGCCTCATTATAGACAGGGGCCCAGATAAAGTCCTCTCACTTCCTCATGTCACACATGGTGACTGTATTGTCCCGTAGAGTATATTTAGTGCGTAATGTTTCTGGACATTATAACTGAAAAAAAGTCAGGATGAAGGTTATATGGAATTTACTAAACACATGAAATCACAAAAAAACCCAACCCAAACTGGGGTTACGAAATGTTACTGTCAAATGCAATATGTCAGTATGAGTTTCCTCTAAATCATTATCTTTAAAACCAGCTGCAAACTATTTACTGGCCATATTGAAGGCATGGCAGCAATGAATGATAGCGAGCCAGCTTCCATTTCTATTAGTTGGTTCCGAGACCTCTCCATCCATCTGCTCCCGCTCCCGCCCAGCTCTTGCTCGTTTATGCAGAGTGGCTACAATTTACCGACGGCCATTTTGTCTAATGGATAACATTCATTCTTTCCCAGCTTGCTCTTTGGCAGGCGCTCGCCAGAGTCCATTAGGAAATGAGTCCACTGCGAACGCCCATGACCACGCCACTGCAGATGAATGGCAAGATCAAAACCTGTCTGGCTCCAAGTGATTTAGTCACTGCTGTAGAGCTGATTTTGTATTCTATACCTGTTGGCTATTTCTGTCGCTAGATGTGTAATGAGATCCATTTAGATGTGAAATTTTCTACTCCGGTTTGCTATTAAGCTTAAACTATGTCATCTCCTCTCTATTTGACATATTAAATCTCCCCATAACAACAGGATTACCAATAGGAAGACAGCGGCCTGTAATGAAAGTAATGCCTCTGTGGAAACAAACATCAACACCACATAAACCAGAAGCACCAGTGCTCACTGTGATGCTCCTTATGATTTTTTGATGTCCAGGAGCTCAGTGTCAAAGAGGATCCTTATTTCCATAAGTTGGCCCTACGTTTCCCCTGTGATAGTATTTGATCCATACATCTCACCAAGGGAAAGGAACATGATCAATAGGCTGACTCTGTGGGTTTATGTATGTGTGTGTCTTCTAGTTGCCCTTCCTCAGTCAGGGAGCTGAGCACTGTGCCAGAAGACAAACTAAGCACTATGAGACAAGAAAGTGCAGCATCATCACGGCTTCCTCTTCTGCAGACTTGGTTCGACACAAAATGGCTGTCAGGTTGCATTAGCTAATTGCACACTCCATTGTTTCTCTGCCACTTGGCACTTTTTCATCTGACCAGCTGTGCTGATTCAATTCAGGCAGATAAATCTAATCATCAAATTTTACTTTGACTATTAAGTTTGGATTCACCTGTAACAATCAAAAGGATAACTAAGAAGTAATTATGAATCTTGTAGATTTATAGACAAGTGAGGCTCTCATCTTCTAGCAAACAACCAATGCACTGATGGACTGCTATTGGTACCATTTCTGTGTGGTACCACCATTAGCTTTGCTTAAAAATGATGCATCATGTTCTGCTTGGGCTTTATGCTGCACTCAGGCAATGTCTGCAGAATATGAAGAATGGGAACCCTCCTGATATTCCAACTCGGGAACCTTCATGCATTAATCCAATATGGTTACCATTTTAAGTCTCATGTCAGGTTCAGACTACGATATCAGTATCAATATGTGTATTGTAACAAAGAGAACAACAAACGCTGTATGTGGAACTTTTCCGAGATTCTCTTTTTTTCTCCCACATAGTATTCCTTGTGTACCATGACGTTGACCAATAGTAACACAGAGAGATTTTCTGTGCACAACTGTACACATGGCGAAGCGAAAGAGGAATGATGTTGTTGGAAGTGTGAAACAGAGGGAAGGGTCAGGTATCATACACACCCAGAAGCTTGTCCCTAGCGCCTCCTTCCTGATGAAATCATGCAAGTTGAGAAAAAATGGCTATGATTTAAATAAAGTTATGATTGGTCTGGGACCAACGTGAAGAATTTATGATTCTGTAAGCGTCTCTGACACAGTGACCATCTTAACAGACAAAAATACATCTCTTGTAGTTTTTTTAACCCCACTCAACTGCTCTAATATGAATGATATGATGTGACCACAGAGTTAGCATGGATGTAAAAAAACATATTATGCGACTGAAATACCACATCTGTACACATTTTCATTTTATAGCTTATTGACGTTGAGATCTGTCGGCCAAATCTCTGAAAATACAAAAATGAAAGTACAAATATTTAATTTGACTATAGTGCTGCTTTTCTTGTGGACCTATCTAGTGATGACATTAGGCTTGCTGTGCTATTAACATTCTTTTTAGCTATAGCTACACCATCTATTTTTAATTCCAAAATAAAATGCCAGCTAAACCAACTATTGATTAGAGTATTTGGGCTAATTTAAACTAATTCAGTATTCCCTTCAAACTAAAATAAACCATCAGATATGTGATTTTCAGGTATGGTTATAGCAGGATACTTAAAGTCAAGCCAAAATAGCATGCCTACCATCACCAGCTGAACACATCCACAGGCATCTTGCCTTGCATTTTGTGCAGGTGGGTAGATACATCCAGGCCAGGATACAGTTCTGGGCCCTGGCCAGGTAGGGGATAAGAGCCGCCCCAAGCATCTAGAAGCAGATGTTACCTCATGAATCCTTGCCCAGGAATCTGTGAGTCATACCAAATTCCTCCTCCTGCTTAACAAAAATCCCTGAGAACCTGTGGAGGAATGAAATGGGGAAAGGGAGAGAACATGGGGTGGTGGAGGGTAAATCATGAAGTGCGTGACAGAGGGAGGGAAGGATGAAGGTGGGGAGGCTTAACGGATGGATGGATGGTTGATGAGTAAGGTAGGTGGAGGAGTAGGCTCACCTCCGCGCTCTCTCCTCCTACAGTCTAGATAGAATGACGGGCTCCATCATAGGGGGAAATATTTCAAAAGCACTGCTGAGTGAAGAGGCAAAGCAGAAAATAAACAGGAGCGACTGCAGAGAAATCAAAGCCTCAGACTGATGAAAGTGCTTCCAACATCCTGTCTGTCACTTAGCAGAGGCCAGCTGCCTGTTAGGACAAGAGCCCTTTGTGGATGCAAGTGTGCACACATTTGTGGCGCTCGAGTGGTTTTATGTGTGTGTTAAAGTCAAGTGACTGCATGTGTGTTTCATCTCCACTAAAGCAGCCCTCCCCTGCCTTTCTCTCTATCTCTCATCCTTCTCACCACACAACACACACACACACACACTTTACCTAGACACTAACACAGACACACACACAAACTCTCCAGTGAAAGCACATGTCTAAAAGAAAGGTGAGTGTTGGCGATCGAGTGAGTTGATGTCTCATCAGTAAAATATGTCTGGCTCGGTCAGGCCTGAGAAAGGGAGAGGGGCCCTTGGGTGCAAAAGTAGGGATCTGCTCCCCTTCCCAGCGTTGTTACATTTCATTTCCCACCCCCTCACGCCCTCGCCCTCTCATTTCCTCCATGTAATCACACATACACACACACACACACACACACACACAGAATTTCACATTACCGTACATATTTGCACATGCACACATGCACACTGATTACAGTATCAACTTGATTGGGGTTTAATTAACTTTATGTAACTTTGTGTGTTAATTACCAAATCACACACCAATTAAATCTGCAATAACAAAAAAGTGAATTCATGACATTTGTTGTCATGTCTTTCTTGCAACCATAATGAGCTTATGCTCGTAGAATAATAAGAAAGCATCATAGACAGCACTGAATAGTAATTCAAAAGAAACTTGATTGCAATATGATCTTTTATAAATATTTTTACCAGAATACAGGGGACATCAGAATAAAAGCCTATCATTTAGGAAACATATTCATTGCCATAAGTCAGTATTACTGTGCATGTGTGAAAGTAATCTAGTAGTCTGCCATTCACTAAGAGCAGCAGCATAGAACACTTTTACACTAAATCAAATGGAGTTTAAGTGCAGGTTATTTAAAGACTACTTTAAACCAGATTCCTGTGTGTGGCCTTAACCTCCATATTAGGCAGTGATCTTCCTATAGGAGCTTGCAAAGAACAAGTTTAGTTCAGCTACAGTTTTAGTTTAGTAAACATGAACTAACATCTAGTTGACATTTTTGACAGGGTCACAGTAACCTGCTGGATTCACATTCAAAGGGAGGCAGCTAATGTGTTCAGTGAAGCTTTCAGGATACAATGCAAAAAAGAAAGTAGTCTACATAAGCAGAGGAATTTCAAATAGCGGACTGCTGGGAGTGTGGATGAGTTGAATATGTCCATTAAAAACTTGAATATCAGTTCTTTATATTGTTGCACAAGATTGAGAGAAGAATGTTGTTGTTGTTGTTTTGTTGCCTTTAATTGGTAGTGATAGCTGAAGAGTGACAAGAAGGTGAGCTACCAGGGCTCCCTGGTGGACGATAGTTGAGTAAGTGGCCTTGAAAGATGGCTGAGACCCAGCTCTTCCAAAAAGGATTGATAAAATCAATGACAACAGTAAAGCCTTTCATCAAACTTTTTTTATGTAGGCTATGTTGAAATTACTCCCCCTGGAGGTTCCCCAGACCCCAGGCTGAGAACCACTGGTATACCTCGATCTGAGTGAGTGAAATGTTTGTTTGCCAGAGAAAACATCTATCATACCACGATCTCAGCCTAATGATGGCAGAAATGTAAAAGAAGTTGGTAATTATGGTTCATTTTGATGATGAAAATGCCTTTGACATTTAAGGTCCAATTTCCTACAACTGACAAATAAGCAGGTATGGGTCTAATTGGTGTGTTGCACTCTAGTAAATGTCACCGATCAGACATAGAACTACATGCGGTTAGATATGTTCCTCTTAGTAATAAGAGCTGGTTGTTTACCTGGGCAATGTCTCCCCCCTGAGGCGGAAAAATTATTCAAACTGTGAAAAAAGCCCAACACAGCTACACACATATACATTAACTGTATGTAAGTCTATATTTTACAGTACATATAAAACTGACATTATTTCATTTCACACAACAAAAACTCTGTGCCATTTCATACGTACACTTCTTGCATGCTTTTAATAGTTACTTACACTTTATACTTCACTCACACAGCGATGATACATGGATGTCACTTCACCTTTATACTACGTACTGTGCACTGCCTGTTTTTATACCTGTTTTATACTGTTTTCTAATATTCTGCTCACTCAGGTCACTCATTGTGAACACAGGAACAGCCACTGCTTTCAGCTCAGCCACAAAGGATGCAGGGCCATGAATGACCTCATTAAAGAGGAAGTCCAATGTCTACATATTCGAAAACATAGCAGAGAGCACACAACATGGCATATAGTTTGAGTCATTCATATGGTCTCAACTGTTGACAGACTGTTGAAAGTAACTGCATAAAAGAAGTGAAATGTTGTGTTTACTGCTTATTTATAGTTTTGTCTCTCAGGAAAATGTAGTCCTACACCTTGCCAAAATCTTGCCAATGTGTTAGCATGTAGATGAAAACTTGCATCAGATAATTAAGAGAATTAACTTACCACTAGTATATCTGTTCTTCACCATGGATACATGTTCCCCTCCAAGGCAGACGTTCGGTGCAGATGGCTCAGCTTTTCACATCACTAAGAACACGCTCGTTCATCAGCATCTTCTCTAGCTTGTAGAAGGCCTTTGTTGGTAGAGAGGGAACATAAGAAGAAGATAACAAAAAGTTATGTGGAGGCACGTAGGGAAGAGGGGGTTTTCATGGACATGCCCATTCTGGATTTGGTTGAGAAGAGATGTTCACTTTTCCACTGTTTCCTCTACAATAGATGAACTGGATGCTGACAGTAGAGGTGATTTTTAATGCTCTTGTCACCGTTTGACAACCGTTTTTCATGCTTGCAGTCCTTCTGAGATGACATCCACCTTCTTGGTGAGTGCTGAGAACAGATTGTAAACCTGTAGGTTTTCTACAGTAATGTTGCACAGAAGTAGCTGTGCTACAAATAATCAATAAACTACATTTTACAAATGATCCCACCTTTACATAGGCCTAAATGTGCACATCTTAAAAGCAGTCAACATCTGGTTTCTGTTCCTGGATAAACTGAGTGACTGCCATCAGGGTTGGCCCCTTTGACACCAGATCTTTCAAGATATTCCAGATTCCAGATCAGCCTTTTGTTTTCCATATGGCGATGCTTCCCACTTCACTGCTCTGTGGATCATAAAAAGACTTGAATTTCTTTTCGGTACATGAACATTTAAATACTCAACATGTCCCAAGAGTTTCCCTGCAGTGTTTAGTGTAATAAATGATATATACTTGGACACAACATGGAGCTGCTGGGGAGCCTGCACTGGAGCTCTGCCATGAATTCTGCTTTAAGAAGCGATTCATCATTTTTCAGTTTTTTGTTGACACTGTCAGAAAAAAGATTGTATTGGGGTCGCAGTGGGTAGTGGTGTAGTGGAGTGAATTAAATTGAAAGGTGTTTCTAATATTCTGCCCCTCTCGTGTATATAATCACCTCTCACTCAAATAGTACAAACAACCTTTTCAGTTCAAACTCACTTAGGAAAAACATGGACAAATCAATATAAAACACATATCGTTGACCAAGCTCAAAATAAAAGTTTTTAAATACTAATGCATAGAATATAAATGACCATAAATAACTAAATGTATAAATACACAATGTATAAAATCTTTAAGATGAAAGAACTATGAATTGACCTGAAGAGGAGCAAACAGCCAACCCTAAAACCGGGAGGCACCCTA
>NW_023339707.1:5864654-5884706 GCF_004916995.1 Morone saxatilis
ACACACACACACACACTGCAATAAATAAATAAATAAACAAGCCACACTTGAAGGCATGCAAATGTGAGAAAAGGAGCCCCTTGCCATGTTGCACATTGCTGCGCATAAATAGCTGTAAATAGGGATGTTTAGAAAAATCAACAAACAAATTAAAAGCAAATTAAAAGCATAGTCACTAAAACAGTCAAAAAATTGTCAATAAAACTATCTAAAGCCTGTTAAAAAGAAACAGGGAATTAGAAAATAGAAAAAAAACAACTCAATAGTAAAATCAGAGTGAATAGGATACAATATAACTCAGATCAGGCAAAGCAGGAGAGGCAGTCTCTGCTCTGCAGGGCCTCAAAAGCATGCACTGAGGGTCTAAGCCATTTTTTGTGCAATCATTTCTCAACCATGTAATGTACAATCAGTTTTACATCTTTTTTTTCTTCTTCTTTCAGGACAAACTGGACTATTAGAACATGTATGCAGTAACTTCACATGAATGTATAAAAATGACAAAAGAAAAAAACAGCTGCTTTTTCATTCAAATTAAAGCTGATAATTCAGTTTAGGGCCAGCTTTTCAACAAACCTTAAAATATTCCACATCTTTCATCATTTTTAATTAAAAGCATCAGCCTTTCAAAATCTAGCATTCACAGCAATTCTTTAAAAATTGTCTCCTCTAGTTTATGAATACACAATAACTAAAATTATGAAGGTCTTAAAGATAGATTTTGGCACATTTTAAATGAGGGGCTTAAGGTGAAGAAATAAATCAGGACCCATCTTAAGCTGCTTATAATGCCAGTTATTATTATTGTGCTTTAATAGAGCCTATTCCCATGACAAATTGAGATTAACCAGTTTCCACATGATGCACCTGGGCCTTCTAAAGCCCCTGGACCTCTGGTACTCTGGGCAGCTGCCCAGTTTTCTCCATTGGTACTCCAGCCATGACCCTTTTCACAGCAGACATGTTTACATAATATAGCAGGAAAAGAACATAGGCTAACTGCACACAGCACACATAATGGCTCTTTTGCATTTAAATGTCTCAGAAAGCCATTGTACAACAGCTTTCAGTAAAGGCAGGGAGGACAATAGACAATAGACAATGGACAATTTCTACCTGTATTTGCACATCCATTTGGTAATATAATTATATATATATAATACTTTATATTTTTGTCTTTTATTTTATTTTAATTCTATTTTAAAAGTCAGGGTTTTTAATTTTAGTTTATTTTAGTTTAATGTATGTGTAATGTACGTTTAATGTAATGTTCTTGGTATTTTGTATGCTACTTGGATACTTGAATTTCCCTTGGATTAAATAAAGACTAATCTATCATCTATCTAACTATCATCTACTCTATCTATCTATCTATCTATCTATCTCAATGAGCCAGTAGAGCACACAATAGTTAGTCTGCCATTACAAATGTCTATTAGCAATGCCACTTTCAGGTGGAATGTCACTTGTTTCTTGCAAATATTATAGGTGTATACGTAAGTATTAAAGCTTCAGTGTGTTAATACTGTACTGAAGGACACCTGCGCTTCCTGCGTTCAGCTCTGCGCAGGACCCTGAACGCAACCCACCGCTTGTGAAGTTAGCTGTGTACTGGAGACGGTCCAACTCCAGACAGCCATACCTTAGCTAGCAGACGTTGCCCTATGCTAGCCAGGCACTCGTACAATGAGAGATCATCTGCAAGAACCGAATAGCAAATAAGTGGCCGACATATTAATATAAACACGTAAGTGGTACAAAGCGACTTTACTATCTCACCAACTGTTTGCTACATTAGATAGCTTAACGTTAGCACTAGCTAACAGTAGCTAAACAAAACCAGCGTGATTCACTTATGAGTCTCTGAAATAAGCCTGTAACCTCCTGGACATGTCAGTTGTGTACTAGTGGTGTAAAGGATGCTGTCTGTCTTTTTACTGCAATGTCTCTGTTTGGTTTGTCGCTAAGTTAACTAGCAAGGTTGACGATGTGTGTGCCCTAGCTAGCCAGACACGCTAGCTGTATAACGTTATAGCGCCGGCTAACAACAACACTGACCTGTGTAAACAACTCGGGACAAATATTCTTTCCAAGTATGATATTTACACGTGTTATTCTTAGTCTTTGTTGCATTTGTTTCGATAAGACAAGCACGTTTTAGTGAAAGCATATCCATTTTGTTTGTCTTCTTGCAGGTTAGGCCATCCAAATGGTGATCATGTCAGGCACAGCCACTGTGCTGCAACAGTTTGTCAGTGGGCTGAAGAGTCGAAATGAAGACACCAGAGCAAAATCTGCCAAAGACCTGCAGCACTATGTGACTACAGAGCTCAGAGAGGTAACAGATAAAAGAAACATGGACGTAATGGAGACCTGCTGTGAGGATATCTTTGCAATATATTGCAGACTGAATGAGTGTTTGTGCCATAAAGAGCTGAAGAGTGATCAGCTGTTTCACTAGTGGGTGTGAATCCACACTTCAGTTTGGTTGTAAATACTGCATACAAGTTGCAGGGATAATGCATGTTCCCAGAGATTGTAGGCTATTGTTGAACCTTTTCATCATCAAGTTGCAGTCAACTTTGCTTTTCCTACTCACTGGTCTTTGTGACATTGGTTTTGTTCCTTCCACAGTTAAGCCAAGATGAAGCCACTACATTCTATGATGAGTTAAACCACCACATATTTGAGCTGGTATCCAGCTCTGATGTGAATGAGAAGAAAGGAGGGATTCTTGCCATTGGTAAGCCGTAACATTGACATTTACAGTGTGCTTTCAAAGATCTGGTGGAGTTATTTTGACATAAGTTACAGTCTTGGATGTATGTCACGCGAAATTGTGTAAAGAACCGATATGTGTGAAACTGTATATGACTGTGACTCAATAATCTGTTCCAGTGAGTCTGATCGGAGTGGAGGGAGGCAATGCCACCAGGATCAGCCGCTTTGCCAACTACCTGCGCAACCTGCTGCCCTCCAGCGACCCCGTGGTGATGGAGATGGCCTCTAAAGCCATGGGTCACCTCTCTATGGCAGGGGACACCTTCACTGCTGAGTATGTGGAGTTTGAGGTGAAGAGGGCCCTGGAGTGGCTGGGAGCAGACAGAAATGAAGGCAGACGCCATGCTGCAGTAAGTTACTAACAGACAGCAGAGACTGTGTTGTTTGTTGTTTAAATACCACCACCACTTCTTGGTGTTGTTTATGTGTGGTGGAGATAGGGGAAAGGCCCGTTTGACTCAGGATTATCCCATTGCACTTTTGCTTTTTTGGTTTTTTTACTTTCTAAAGCAGCACTAGGCTCATTTGTGGCTGAACTAGCTTGACCCTGGATCGAGAACTCACTCATTGCTCTTCCCGGCAGTGTTCATTTTTTGGTTGGTAAAGGTGAATACCAGTGTCTTACTAATTATTTTTTATTTTTTAGTTTATTCACTTTCCCAATTTAATTTTTAAATACATGATTTTAAAAAGATTTTTCAGTATCGCAACAGTTTCAGACCTAACTTAAAATGAACTGCTGTCCTTCCTAACAAACTGAATCAGAAGATATGCGGTAGATGTTCCTGTTGTCCGGTAGATTTGAGTGATTCTGTGACACACTTGGACTCTGGCCTTGTTTATCTTCTCTGCAATTATCCTCTGATGGAACCATGCGTCTGTTATGGTAACAGGAAGAACAGGGGACATAATGCTATAATAGCAACACTGATTTTCTAGCTGGGCAATATGTGGAATTAGTTTTCAGATGATACAAGAATGCGTGTTAGAGAAAAAATTAAAACATTTGAGGCCACCAAAATAATTGGCATGAATGAATGCTGTTATCAACCTTCATTTGTCTGTTTGTGTTCGATTCAATTTCCTGCCAGCAAACTGATGGTTTCTCAGTTAATTGAGTTGAGATGCTGTTCTGTTTTTCAGCCTGATTGTGTGGCTTAGATTGATAAGACAAGTGTATCTATAAAATTAACTAGTGCTGCTGTAATTTGAAGACACTATGCTGCTACGTTTTGTATACCTATAATGCAGTCTTAATGCGATTAAGTCTCTTCACCACATTTTCCTTGACTTGATTGTCTGATGGTAAATGTCAGAGATGCTGGTGAGACACTTTGCTCTTTCGCTTCCATTGTTTTCTCATTTACAAACGTTCACTAGGTCTTGCTTCTTAATGATATGTGGTTCAACGTCCGCACATTTCTGCATGGTGTACTATGTTGAAGCTAAAACAGCTGAAGGTCCACGGCTCCCAGTTTTATTGCTGAATTGCCAGAAGGACAGGTTGCATCACGCCAGAGAAGCACCTTCAGGATAGAAACAGGATTTTAGCAACTGAATACAACTTGCTTAAAAGAAAGGTCACACAAAGACGATTACTTAAAGGTGCAGCACACAAAAAGTATTTATAGTTGCACATTTGATATATTCTGAGAGTTGAACTTTACAGCCCCAGAATAATGTAATAACTGCAGAGGGATGTCTGGAAGCACAGTATTGATGTATGTTTACACTGTGAAGAAGTAGACTGAAGGGGTGCAATTAATGACCAGTCAAATGATTTTCTGCCTTTTCCAGGTGTTGGTGTTGCGGGAGCTGGCTGTGAGTGCACCCACCTTCTTCTTTCAACAAGTGCAGCCCTTCTTTGACAACATCTTTTACGCCGTATGGGACCCTAAGCAGGCCATCCGAGAAGGGGCTGTGTCTGCACTACGTGCCTGTCTCATCCTGACCACACAGAGGGAGACCAAGGAAATGCAGAAACCACAGTGGTACAAAGTAAGTTCTTAAAGAAGTATCTTACCTCAGTGTGTGTCGTATTTGACAGGAGAAAACCTATATCCTTTAAACCGGTAACGTAAGTGTGTGTTTTATCTGTAACAGCAAACCTTTGAGGAGGCAGAGAAAGGCTTCGATGAGACTCTGGCCAAAGAGAAAGGGATGAATCGCGATGACAGGGTTCACGGTGCTCTTCTGATCCTGAATGAGCTGGTTCGCATCAGCAGCATGGAAGGAGAGGTGAGGGCTGAATTCACTGTGGGATCATTCTCATATGTGGAGGTGAAACACTCCTCTCACTTGTCTTGTTCCTATGACAGCGCATGCGTGAGGAGATGGAGGAGATCACGCAGCAGCAGCTGGTCCATGATAAGTACTGCAAAGAGCTGATGGGATTTGGAACCAAGCCCCGCCACATCACCCCCTTCACTAGCTTCCAGTCAGTGCAGCCGCAGCAGTCCAACGCACTCCTGGGCTTGCTGGGCTACAGCACGCCTCAGGGATTCCTCACCTTCGGTGCTGCGCCGGTTCCTGCCAAGAGCTCGCTGGTGGAGAGTCGATACTGCCGTGAGCTGATGGAGGAGCGATTTGACCAGGTAGATTTTACAACAGAGGTTTGGCTTTTCCAGGAAAGTTGTGTTTGTATTACCTGATGTGACAGTTATTGTATTAATTCATTGATTGGCGATATTTCGCCAAGTGATAGAAAATGAAAGCATTGTTATTTCTGCTGTATATCAGCCATCAGGACAGTGCTCTACTACCCACTGTGGACACTGCAGTTCTTATTAATGTTTTGTAGAATGATAAAATGGGCTGAAAGGAGGCCCCTAAGACCTTTTCTAACCCCTAATGCAAATTAAATTAAATCGTTTTTTGCTCTGATGCAACAGTGTTCAACTTTTATGTTATTTATCAGAAGTATGATTCTGACGCTGTTACTTGTGTCTTAGCATGTATGTGCCATCTCAGTGAAAACAAAAAGGCATCAGGGAAAAAAAGGGTACATCACTGTGGTGGAATCTGTTTCCCACTGTTTCACTAAACAGTGGTTTTGGGTGTAAAGCAGCCCTGCAGTAAATGATGCTTTTAAAGTTTTACATGTAGTGTTCAGTTTTTGTTCAGACTGCCACAGGAGTGTTTATTGGACTGTGCTTTAGACTGTAGTGCATGGTGTTGTTATATTGGACGGGTTCAAATCCGACCTGCGGCTCTTTGCTGCGTGCCATTCCCTCTCTCTACCCCCCTTTCCTGTTGATCTTCAGCTGTCTCTATCAAATAAAGGCATGAAAAGGCCAAAAAAATAACTTAAAAAAAAAAATAGGCTCTTAAAGATATTTAACAAGTATGTCACACCAGATAGATAATAGTTGACACAAGCTTTTATTATGTGCTTTTTTTTAGGTGTGCCGTTGGGTGCTGAAATACAAGACCAGTAAAAACCCTCTGATCCAGATGACCATCCTCAACTTGCTTCCACGCCTGGCTGCCTTCCAGCCACATACCTTTACAGGTGCGACTAATGGTAAATGGACCTGTACTTGTATAGCGCCTTTCTAGTCTTTCTTACACTACACTACATTCACCCTTTCACACACATTCACACAGCGATGGCAAAGACCATCGAACAGAAACTAACTTATTCATATACATTCACACAATTCGGGGTTCAGTATCTTGGTCAAGGATACTTCGACATGCAGGAGCCGGGGATTGAACCAACAACCTTCCGATTAGAGGACGACCCGCTAGTTAATGTTTGCATTGTTTTAATCCATCCTCTATACAGTAACATGCAGCCGTACATTCTTGCCCACCACTACAGCCACTTGGCCTTTTGGTGGTCATGGACGAGAAATTAAAGAGATCATGACCAATACTTTTTAGTCTCCTCTGTCTTTATATCAAATGGCTTTGCTCTAATAAATTGCTTGTAGTTTCTCCCAGTCAGTTGATTTATGTGTTGCATCCTATACAAAGCCCTACCTCTGCGATTAACCATTTGCACTGTGGTTGTTCCATCCACTGTGCAGACCAGTACCTATCAGACACTATGGGTTACCTGCTGGGCTGTCTGAAGAAGGAGAAGGAGAGGACGGCAGCTTTCCAGGCTCTGGGGCTGCTGGTGGTGGCCGTCAGGGCAGAAATCCAGCCGTACCTCTCGAAGGTCCTTGAGATCATCAAGGCTGCCCTGCCACCCAAGGACTTTGCACACAAGTCAGTTATTGAAAACATGAAATGCATGTTTGTAGTCTCTTTATACTGTTTATTATATTTCTTCATATTCAAATAATTATATCATTTGTCATCTAATATCCTGTTGTATTTTAATAGTTTTTGTCTTACTACACGGTTTTTGTTATCTTTTCTTTCTCATTATGCTCTAATATCATTGCTGCTTGTGGTATAATGATGATTGACTCTGTTAATACAAATGTCATAGTTTAAGTCTAAAATCAAGTCTAAAATGTATATTTTGGGATACTATCTAAGAAATGAAAAGAGCCTTACCTCTTACGGTCTTCTGTGTGTGCAGGAGGCAAAAGACCATGCAGGTGGACGCCACAGTGTTCACCTGTATCAGCATGCTTTCCAGAGCCATGGGTCCCAGCATCCAACCAGACATCAAGGAGCTGCTGGAGCCTATGCTGGCTGTGGGCCTGAGGTAGGACAGAGTGGGTTTGGGGGGAAGAATTCACATTAACAAGGTTTTACCAAATATTTCATAGATCTTTGAGCTGGGTTTATACAAGAGGCAGGGGTTAAAGCCAGAGTTTGACTTGTATCTCTTATAGAGTTATATTTAAAGTTGTACTTGTTGCTGAGCGCACCACTACACACTTCTTGGTCCTCATCTAAAGATGACAGTGATAATGATATTGGGTTGTTGTCCCGCTCGTCTAGCCCTGCACTCACAGCAGTACTGTATGACCTGAGCCGTCAAATACCCCAGTTGAAGAAGGACATCCAGGACGGTCTGCTGAAGATGCTTTCCCTGGTGTTGATGCACAAGCCGCTGCGTCACCCCGGCATGCCCAAAGGCCTGGCTCACCAGCTGGCCTCGCCAAGCCTCACAAACATCCCTGAGGCCAGTGACGTAGGCAGCATCACACTGGCCCTACGCACGCTGGGAAGCTTTGAATTTGAAGGCAAGAACCTTGCAAAAGACACAGCTTAAAGCAGGACAGTCATATTTTATTTTTTTTTATCTTGGAGAGAAAATCCACAGAATGAAAAACATGCAAAGAACCTTCACCAAACTCCAGTGATCATTAATTTGTTTTTTTCAGTAGAAAAAGATTTTCAAGTGAGGGTAGCAGCATTACAGCCCTAAAAATCATAAAGCATGAAAATAAATAACTGTTGCACACTGCACATTCTGTGAGGTTGGAAAAAATGAGCGGTTGGGTTGATTTGTCTTTCCAGCTGTTTTCTATACCCATAGAGCAGCAGCATACCACTGAATCGAAATACTTGATGTTCACACACTTAATTGTAAGACTTTACTTTCTATTTGTTTAGAACCATTCCCCTTTCAAACTGAGTTATTGCCTTATATTTTAATAAAGAATGTTATTGAAGAGGTTTTAGCAAAAAGAAATTGAAACACATCAAACAAACAGAATCTGGGGTGCACTGGTGCGACTGAGTTAATATTTCTGTTCACTGCTGCGGCTGTTGACAGTGTTTGTAATATGTTTGCAGTGACAAGAAATTGGGCATTCAAAATTGGAAAAACAAAAAACTAATAAAATGACAAAATATGTTCATAGAATCCATATTTTACTCTGCAAATGTATTTTGCTCCACTGAGCGATACTCATCACATGATTATTTTTATATCATATATTTCATATATATATTTACATCAGTAAATAGCATTTTAAAAGCTACTTTTACATTTAAGGCCGTTTAGATCCTTGCACAAAATGCAAACAAGATGAGTGTTTATTGTTGAATTATGATAAGGTGATGGTTTGAGTGGAGTATTTTAGAGGAAATACTGTTTAGGTGGGGGTTGAAAAGAACTTGTATTTAGTCACCAGGCTGACTAGATGTAGTATGCTGCATACAACAGCCTAGGGTGAAACAATTGCTTCTCAAAGTCTTATGTGGCCGTCCTGCAGTGGACGGTGGGCGGAGGGGTTAGCCTTTTGGTGCAAAAACAAGCCCCGGGTCACAATGCATAACTCAACAGGTGTTGTTATGGGTATATTTCTTGTTCCTCTATTAAATATAAGTTGCACTGCAGAACACCACCAGACTTTAAATCACAAACTGTTTGAAATAAAATGGTTCTTTTTGGATTAAGAAGAAAGAGTCCTCAAGCTCATGGGTTGTTCACAAAAGCAAAGGCAAACATGCAGAATGGAACAAGTGATCCTTTATGAAAGCTTTATAAATGCAATAAAATGCAAAAAATACACCTAACATGCTTTGTGATTATCTGTATTACTGCCCTGACTTTCCCCTTAACTACAGCGATCTAAAAACTAGTTGGAATGTCAAATCTAACAAACTCTTTTTCTTTCACCAGGACACTCCCTCACACAGTTTGTGCGCCACTGTGCTGATCACTTCCTGAACAGTGAGCACAAGGAAATCCGGATGGAGGCAGCTCGAACCTGCTCACGCCTCCTTACCCCTTCCATCCACCTCATCAGCGGCCATGTTGTCAGCCAGACCGCTGTGCAGGTTGTTGCAGATGTGCTCAGCAAGCTGCTAGTTGTTGGCATCACCGATCCAGGTAAAAGGGGGAGGAAAAGGATAGTAGTATCATGCAGATTTATTGAGTTCTGTTTTTTTTTAATTATTATTATTGATAATGATGTTTGATCACATCATTACATATCTTTTGAAAGTTTTTTTTGCCAGAATTAGCTAATTAAAGATTAAGATTATAAGAAGTGTTGCTTTTGTGGCATTGGAATACACACCTGTTATCAGCTATAATGACCCATGATGATAAAGGTAATGAGAGTGATAAGAGAGTCAAAATGTCTGACTTTTCCTTGTCCTTGTTCTCCTGCAGATCCAGACATTCGATACTGTGTGCTGGCATCTCTTGATGAGCGATTCGACGCTCACCTCGCCCAGGCTGAGAACTTGCAGGCGCTGTTTGTTGCGCTGAACGATGAGGTGTTCGAGATCCGAGAGCTGGCCATCTGCACAATCGGACGCCTCAGCAGCATGAACCCTGCCTTCGTCATGCCCTTTCTACGCAAGATGCTCATCCAGGTAGGACACGCCCTGCAAATGGCACACTATATGTAGTTTAATGGTTTATTGTCCTATATCTATTTTTTTTCTCGTTAAGGCCGAGTTTGGTGTTGAATTGTTCAACTGAAAACACTCAAGCAGTTTCTCTCACTTGGCACTTTTTCTCACCCGATCTGGCACACTGACATGCCCACAGAGGTCATCAACAGATGTTAACAGCTGCAGTGCAAGTGACAGATTTTAATTGAATGGTCAGGGTTACATTCTGTCCAGTTAGGTTTTATGAGGGCATGGCATGGCCATGTACTAAAAAAAATTCTCCTTGGCTAAAAACCATTTGAATAATTTGAAATAAACTATAATCACTTAACAAATCTCCATATAAGTTTTTTTTTTTTTTTATTAGATTACTCAAACAGGTGAGACTTATTTGAGTAACTTAATTTTCTTTTCATCAATTAATAATTTGACATTTAGTTTTGTCCCTACTTTTTAGCCTGTGTTCAAAGTGAAACAAATAGAAGGGGAACTTGAGTAGAAACATTCTGTCCAATTTTTTTTTATTCATAAATTAACATGGTTTCTAGTTTGGTTATTCCACTAAATACAGATGATGTTAAATAAAAAATATTATATTTTATATCTAGTCTCTATGAGATTAGATCTTAGATTTTTGTCATCACACTCATGTTGTTTCAGTTGAATACCTTTAGAGGGCAGCAAAGGCCATGGTATTATGTACAGTTTAAAACCCCAGTGTAAAGTTTTCATAATGGTTGCTTCCATAACAGTGTGAATTGTGTAACCTCATTGAGATTTATTCAAGATAAAGAAGAATGGGTGTGTTATACTTAACTCTATGATTTTGATCTATTTTCTTTGCAGATCTTAACAGAGTTAGAGCACAGTGGCGTTGGCAGGAACAAAGAGCAGAGTGCTCGTATGCTTGGTCACCTGGTCTCCAATGCCCCCCGCCTCATACGGCCATATATGGAGCCAATCCTCAAGGTACAGCTGTGCTTGCTTTCCATTCTAAAGGTGTATGAGTGTTAACCAGGCTGTTACTTGAGAGGAGCATATGTACTCAGTAGACTTTCTCTAAATAAGTAAAAGCTTTAACATGTCAAAGTCCGTTTACAGGTACCAGGCAGTTCTACAGCATGTGTGAAAAATGTTAGATAAAGCCCTTTTTCCATCAGAGGAATGCCTCAGAATCTGATGAACTGCCTCAAGTAACGTCACTTAAGTCAGTGTCAGTTGGGGCAGAAGACTTAAAGTTTGAAAATCTGGGGGTGCAGAGTTAGAAAGAAGTCAGCTAGACTTCTGTAGCCCGCTGTTCATCTCTACTTGAAGCTACCGTCTTGGCTACATTAGCTGCCAATAGCAGAACACACTCCAATGTCCGACCAAACTGTCGGCTGGTGAGTTGCATGACCTGAGTTAATAAAAAAGACGACATGTCTGGTTTGGCTGCAGTGATTGTGATGCTTTTAAACTGTCCATCATCTGACAGTGTTACAGAAGTGCAATGCTAAATCAGTGGAGGACTCTTATGAGTTCATTACAATCTTATCTCCTGAAGCTCTTCTAATTATGAAACTTAAGGAGAGCACTGAGCTTCAGTGGGTTAAGTGACCCTGTTACCTTTTACTTTTGCAGGCTCTCATTCTCAAGCTGAAAGACCCAGACCCCAACCCTGGAGTGGTCATTAGTGTCCTTGCAACCATTGGCGAGTTGGCTCAGGTAAGGCTGGATTTAATGTTTCAGTTCCTTGAAGTTTTATGGGGACAGTATTAATCTTTGTATCATATTGATTTTCTAGCTGCTGCTGATCGGATTAAAACCCAATAAATCTGAGCAAAATAGTTGTTGTTGTTGTCCTGTGCATATTATAACATTTTTGGAGTCTCTGACTTTACAGTTTTAATGCAAGCAATCTAAACTTGTCCTTTTCTGAGGTGGAAGGTACAGAGTAGAGCCCCACCCATGGATGTGTGCCTTGATCCATCCTGTCTAGGTGGTTCGATGGTCCCCACAGAGGAGTCAGGAAAGCACTGTTAAAGGCAGGCAGACTCTGCAGGTCAAACAAAGTGCAGGAGATGCTCAGGTAGACCAGGTGTTGTGGGTTGACTCAGTGCAGGAAGAGGGAGAAGCCCAGCTGCTCATGAACCAGCACAGGAAGACACAAGAAAATGTAGGGAATATAGACAAGAGCCATTGAACGTCATGACAAAAGAAGATATATTTAAGCTGTAATCCATTTTGTGTGGATTAGAACATTATTGATTTTGGTAACCTGTAGTGATGGTATCAAAAAGACGGTGTAGTAAATGTTGCATCTATCCTAGTATATCTGGCCCAGGGAGACAGAAATGAATGGACACATACGCCACAGACAGTGGGACATTTTTATTATTTTGAATTATCTGGATAATTAAATTACAGCCGATAACTTATTGGCGCATAATAATCGATTTTGAATTCATATACAAAGCATTTCTGTTGTATGAAAGCCAAAGTAGGTTTGACGTTTTTTGATGTACTAAGAAAAAAAGAAAACAATATGTCAACAATAGTGATGTCAGTTAGATTTGGTTACACAGGGCTATAGAATATAAAATCATCCATCTTTGCTCAGTGTGTAAAAACTATAGGTTATGAACTTCCAAATCCAAAAATGGGAAATTATCGGTTATTTAATCGGTATTGGCCATGAGAAACCGGTAATTACGGGTTATGGAATCGGCTGAAAGAAAATCTGTATTGTGTATCCCTACTCATTATCACAAAAAAACATTGTGATCAGTATATTGATAAATGCCGTAATAACTTCACAAATCTACCCATAAGGGCTATGGTTTAATATGATGAGATCAATTTGACATTTTAATGTAAAAACTCATTATTCACTCCCTTTTAAGATTTGAGAAGATCTTAGTGCCAGAAAAGTGGACAGAATATAACATTACCTCAGTCTTGATTGGTTCTCCTGTGGTTACTCTGTCAGGTGAGTGGCCTGGAGATGAGGAAGTGGATGGACGAGCTTTTTCCAATCATCATGGACATGCTGCAGGACTCCTCCTCATTGGCCAAACGACAGGTACGTCAAGAAAATCAGTATCCACCTCATCTGGATATGATTGCTGGACACATTTAAAGTCAATCAGAAAGCATTTTGCGAGCATTATGCTTCCAGTATTTCATGTTTAGAAAGGATTGTGTGCAAAAGTGGGGCCTTTTGAAAGTATTAATTAATGGCTTTTCAATAAGGGACTAAATAGTAGTTTGAATTGATGGCCTTGATACTTATTAACCTGTTAGTAAGTAACTTTTCTGGCATTATTTGTTTAATAAGTACATTTGATTAAAAGGATGTTTAGGTAAGAGAGCAAAGAAAAGTGCACCCCAATCTTTATGCTTTATGCTCGCCGATCAGTGAAGTGGTTCAGTTGTTGCTTCTGACTTTCCACCAGGTGGCGCTGTGGACACTGGGCCAGCAGGTGGCTAGTACAGGTTATGTGGTGGAGCCCTACCGCAAGTACCCCTCCCTTCTGGAGGTGCTGCTCAACTTCCTCAAGACAGAACAAAACCAGGGCATCAGGAGAGAGGTATGCACAGGGGCCTCCATCTTGGCTCTTAACTCTTCGTTTTCCCCACACTTTTCTCAGTGGCAATGTGAACTCAGCTCTGTCGTGCAGTGACTCATTATGAGGCTACAAACCCTACCTGTCAACATATACTAAACAAATGAAGCTCTGTGTAGATGTATTAACTTTGACTGCTGACCTATAATCACAGGAATACATACAGTATGAGGCTATGCACATTTTCCATAGTTCTATGGAACTTTTTCCTAACTCCTGGCCTGTGATGTAAGTGATAATTGTTAAAGTTTCTTCCCTTGCCTGTTACATTGCGTGGGTCTCGGAGAGAGCATTGTCACTGTGTGTGCCGTGCAGCATGTGGACATTGGCTCTGGCAACCCTCACCCATGGATCCATTATGTAATAAATTTGAAATCCTGTTGGGCTAATTATCCAACTGTAGTTGTGCACCTAGTCTAGGTTAACTATTCTGTTGTATTCTTTTGTCTGCTGTTTTTATGAAGGGATTATACCCATTTGAAGATCTGTATTTTGAGTATCACATACTCTCCACTTGTAGCCCCGAAAGATGGCTCTACTTACTTCTTAGAAGGGGACAGCAGCTGGGTTTACAGCACTTTGTACAATTCCACTGGGCACTCAGAGTCATAGAAAAAAAGTATCATAGCATCCATAAAGACTTCTCAAATCACTCCACATCTCTTTTGTTGATGTGCCAGTAAGTGGTTAAGTATCTTTAAGCAGGCAATGTCACTTGTAACTGTTTTGAAAAATGGCTTCTATTTTTTGAATGACCATGATCATCGATGTCTCTCTAAACATTGGTAGTCAAAGTCAAGTCTGAAAGTCTTTTCTGTACTGTTAGACTTGTGTTCCAGTGGAAGATGACTGACTGTGTGTGCATGCTGTGTGTCTCCAACAGGCTATCCGTGTACTGGGTCTTCTCGGAGCTCTGGACCCCTACAAGCACAAAGTGAACATCGGCATGATTGACCAGTCACGAGACGCCTCCGCTGTCAGTCTCTCCGAGTCAAAGTCCAGTCAGGACTCAGGTAGGCGTGTGATCACTATTACTAATCACAGTTTTGGGAACAACTTTATAGAGTCAGAATATGGATTATTTTAACTTTATATTTGTGTTTCTCAAAGTTACAGCAGTATTACATTCTCAGGGCAAAAGCTGGAAAGTCTCTAAGTCAACATGAACTGTTTTTAAATCTCACTGTGTGGGTCTGCCCATTGGGGTTGCTGCTGAGATTCCAGTGTGTGTGTGTGTGTGAGCCTGATGGATAGTGTAAATAGTCTGAACATAGAAGACTTCTTATATTTAACATTAATTATTATTTTTTATTAACAACAAAACAGTGGGATTTGTGATGATTCTTTTAATGTTTTTAGATAAAGTAAATAATAAAAGTAAATAAATAAAAAAGAAGATATAACCCTCCTGACAACCTGTTCAACTCCAAACCTCTCCCAGACAACTTGTTGAGGTGATCAGATGTGTTTGGACACATTAAGAACAGATAAAGGGCATTGCTACATAATTTAAACTATCAGATCCATCCAGGAAATATAGAAATCTGGCAGCTGGCAGTCTAGACAGTAACACACTTCTTAAAGAAGGACTGTAGGTTTTGGAACAAACAACTCCAGTTTTAAAGGTCACAAAACTAATGAAGTGGCAGTTGAAGATGCATGTAAATGTCATTCAGAAAAGGCATTTGAGATGTAAAAGAAGGAATTTGCCGTTGGGAATAATTTACTTAATCAGTTCTTCTAAAACATTTGGATTGATAAAATGCCAGCTGTAGATTGAATTGCATCCATTTTTGGCATATTCGTTCATAATGATTAAGTGACGCAAAATGGCTGATGTGAATAGGAAAGAGGGTCAGAGATTACAAATTTGATGAGATGTTTGACGCGTCACTGAATTGAACAATATTTAATTGTGCACACAGGTTTAATCTTTATACACGGTTATGCTTGTTAAACATGAATGCTTGTGCGCTCATGTTTAAATATGGGAGTGAGTGCTGTGGAAAGAGCTGTGAGCAAAACACACCTTTGCAGTCTTGTGGCGCAATTTTTCTTTGGTCAGAATATGATCACTCTAGAGAGGAACTGATTTCATCTTCAATTATTTGAATTGCTGAATCTGGCTTACATAAACCAATGATATTCTGTCTAGTCCAAAGTACTTAGGATTATCCGTTACAGCTTGGCTGTTTTACATTCCATAAATCTACAGCTAATTAGAAATGGAGCACAGTGAAGTGATATGTCTACACACAAGACAAAACACAATTTTTAGAGGTCTTGCCCCTGCATTGGAAAAGTCAACATCAATGGTGACTTTGGGTTTTTGATTTGTTGGAGCCTTTGCTGTTTAGGATTTAATTTCGGGTTTTTGTCTGACCTACGCCCAACTAAACCACCTCCAGAATGTCTGCCAGTTCATAGGGAAATATATCTGCTATAACACTGGAGTGGGATCTTTTTAAAGTGGTGATATTAAAATTTAAGCCGACTTTAGACAGACATCTCTTTAAGGATATGTTCAATGGACTATTAATTGTCAATGATTTACATCACTGTTTTTATGTGTGAGAATTGATTACTGACGCAGCCCAAATGTTTAAATGTTTAACCATATCAGCTGAATCATTCATCCTCCTGTCACAAATTGATGTATGATATTATATATTATGTTTATCTCCTGCTGTCTACCTCAGTTTTGTCAATATGTTTGTTGTCACAAACCGTGAGAACAAGGCATGAGCTGTATGTGCAGAGCGGAACCCCTTTCTCTCCATGGCAGTATCTCTATGGAAAGATAAACTTGTGTCAAAATACTGTCATTACTTAGTTCCACCAGGCTGCACACCTGGGTCATATTCTTCCCACCAAGCCTCCTCCTTCCACAAAGTTTAACAGGAGTATATCTCCAGTCAAAATATTTGGAATGAGCCCGATTATATTCTCTGCCCTGGTAGCATAACAATAGCGCTTGCCAAGTATTCCATACATTGAACGAATACTGACTCATGCCCATCCCTATTAGACACTGATGGCTAAAACGCTAAAAGTCAGGTTGTTTTAGTGCTTAATGTTAGCAAAGATATCCATAAGAAGTAAGTGAAAAAGGTAGGAGACCTATATGCTTCATTGTTCTTTACTTCCCATAATATGAAAGAAATAACACACTGATGATTTTGCTGTTTTTAGACTACATCAAACTCTTGAGTTTATCCTGAGAATTACACTTATATATAATATATATATATATATATATATATGTAATATAATATAGAATAGCCATGGTGCCACCAAATACATCAGGATTCATCGTCTGTTGACGGCGATTAACTACAGAAACTCACGGTATTTCAGGAGGTTTTGACGTTGCTTGTGATGGATGCTTTCACTTAAAGTCCATCATCCTCTGGAGAGCTTGAAAATTCACATCAATGACAATGAAAAATGCTCATCTGTCTTTCGTCATGTGTATTGTGTATGGAGAATACAGGTCTCCACTTGTCTGATCCAGTCATGTGTCTCAGAATGTGACCTTGGACAATATGGTAATAGTTTTACCAGTTTGTTCTCCAACTAAATTGACTGTGACCAGAATTGGAGGCTGTACATCTGTTGGCAGATTTGTCAGGGTCAGCGTCTGGAGCACAAGCAATATTTGACAGCATGTTTTTTGTTATGTGGGAGGTCATTGGCTAGGCCCATCTCCTCACCTGACTTCAGACAAGACCAATCATGTCACTACAGAACGTCAGGGTCATAAAACCTATGAAATGGCATTCCTGTTTAGTAAGTTGCTTTATTTACATTAGTTATTATAGCTTTTCCGAAACATCTAAAGCCTGAATTACTGCAGTACTGCTGCCTCACTTAACTGCACTGATTTCTGTTTGTGGGCTATAAAGGCTCAGATGTGTAGCCATCTATCGCCATCATTAATCTAGACTTGGTGACGGCTAGAATAATAAAAGATCCAAAGGGAAAGCTACCCTCTTTAACCTGCAAGCTCTGTGCCAATCTGTTATGTCTATAGTCCAGAATCTTGAGGGAGACAACTGGAGCAGCTGAAACTGTACTCCTGCAGAAGGCCAGTGAAACGCTGAATACCAGACGTCTGTATTCTCAGATGCCTTGTAAAACTCAATAGCTCTGCATAGATAAATGGACAGACTGACCCCAGTTGCATTGCATGTCAAAAAAAACATGAATAAAACTACTCATTTAAAAAAAAGAGATATGTATTATAAACGTCAAAAGACCACCACTGTTGCTTGGTTTACAAAATTTTTTTCTCTCTAATTCTAAGCGTGACTGCCGAAGCCCTCACGTGGCTCCTCAGATTGTCCTGTACTTAAAGGTGATTCTGCAGTGGCTTATTGCAGATGGCAGCAATCACATGGATATCTTAAATTTAAGGGTAAAAGTGAGAGTTACTGGGTGTTCAGACCAAAACTGGCACTGTTTAAAAGAAAAGCAAGGTTCAAGTTCTCATGAGAAGATGAAATACGATTCAGGAAGGCAGAAGTGAGCTTTTTAGAATACTGTGGGACAGGATTTTTACAACTCTGTAATCTTAATCTTCCGTTTTGAGAATTGCAACTCGCTCAACCAGGTGAACTACCACGGCGCCCCCGGCTTCAACTTTTTTACCTGGATGACGTGTGTGTCTCTGCTGGATCCCTCTCTATCCAATTCTCACCTGTCCCAATTGAGGGGACTTTTTTCACGCAGTGCTAATCTGAGCTCAGACCTGCAATTCATATTCATTTTATGTAGCATAGAACAGATGTTTGATCGTGTATTTCTCTGTTAGCTCATATGTAATGTTGTTACTTTGATCTTTTGATTTGTTGTCCAGTGCTATAATACAGTTTGGCGCCAGAACTGACAAGCGGCCAGCAATAACGAGCTGACAATATCAGCTCTCCTCTCCCATCAGCCTAATATTGCTGTCGAACTTTGTAGCCAGGAGCAGAAGCATTTTCAGCTGTATTTAGTGTGAAGGAGGAGGTGTTGAATTGGATTGTGCGGGGGTGTCTGGGATGCCATGAATCACCGTTGATATACTCAAACTTTTATAATGGAGAATTATTGCCTGACTAATGACTAATGAGCGTCACAGCCTTCTGTCCTACATAGTCACAAGGGCTGGGCTGATGAAGTTATAGTCAGAGTTAGATTTATAGTCGTAAAATAAACTCCAATACTCAGATGGTGTGATCGCCTTTGGAAAAGTCAGAAGTAGTTTAAATTGATATCTTTTATTTGTAAGAATCAAACTGGAAATATTTTTTTACTGTCTAAAGAAAAGGAAAGAGTTTTTTCCCCACCACAAAAAATCAAACCACAAGTTCTTTTGAATACAATGCTAAAACTACATTTAGGCTTTTGTTTGTTTAAATAGCTTGTTTAAGGTTGGATCACATCAGTAATATTTAATAACAGAAAGAAAGCCAGCCTGTGCTTTCTATTAGGATCAGTTGAAAAACACATCAGACTTCCATCAAACAAAATGCACATATTCCGTCGATAACTCGACTCGACTCGGCTTGTAATTAATTTTATTTGATTTTCAGTATATGGTGGGAAAATACAGATTGTGCTTCTTATTAAGTTGTCAATTGATTGATTGTAATTGTATTCTGTTCTGCATTAAATACATCACACATGAACTGGATCAGGCACATTGATTGATTTTTAATGTTAAGTGTGCTATTTGTTTATGCTGGTGATCTGTAACAATGTTTTTTTCAGGGTAAAGTCATTTGAGAAAAATATAGTTACAACTTGTGGTTCATTGCTTATTGTCACAACCATTTCCCCCTAAAAAGTATGAGATGTTGCGAGACTTCCTTGATTACTTTGTCGCAACAATCAGTGTGAATTTTCTCCTCCACACAGCGGACTACAGCACCAGTGAGATGTTGGTGAACATGGGCAACCTGCCTCTTGATGAGTTTTACCCTGCCGTGGCAATCGTCACGCTGATGCGCATCCTGAGAGACCCTTCACTCTCCAACCATCATACGATGGTGGTCCAGGCTGTCACCTTCATCTTTAAGTCTCTGGGCCTTAAGTGTGTCCAGTTCCTGCCCCAGGTCATGCCCACTTTCCTCAATGTCATCCGGGTCTGTGATGGGAGTATCCGAGAGGTAGGTAGCCCTACAGAATAAGAGGAAAGAGGCTGTCTTGTTGATTTGTTATCTGTTGACCTCTGGCTAATGATGTCAGTTATTCTCAAAGCAGACCTCTCATTGATTTTCCTTTCTGTGCTGTATTTGTTCTCCAGTTCCTTTTCCAGCAGATGGGAATGGTGGTGTGCTTTGTGAAGATCCACATCCGCCCCTACATGGACGATATCTTTACCCTCATCAGAGTGAGTAACTGTGTCAACATCCCCCCCCCCCCC
>NW_023339707.1:5884722-5887032 GCF_004916995.1 Morone saxatilis
GTGCGCCTAATCCCCAAACACAGATCATCCAGCCCCTCTGATTTTCCTGTGAGTCAGGCAAACAGCTGCAAACTCTTAATTGCACTCAGTTGCACCTTCCTCATTAGAAGTAATGTGTTCAGGGCCCCTGGATAAAGTCTTGCCCCATGTCACACAACATCATCACATGTGGTGTGGTACTTAACTTTTAAAGAGGCTGCAGTACTAGGAGATCATCATGTGATTTTTATTTGGATAGTATTCTTTTTAATCTCCTTTAATTTGGCGCATTGTTTAGAATGACACTTTCCACCAGCTGCTCTGATGTACGTTTAAACTCTGGTGAGAACTCCTGACATTCACCCTTATCACATGATGTGGAACAACTGCTAAAACCATAGACCTTGCACTTGCACAAACACACTTGTCTAGCACATAATCATATAACAAGACACAAAATATCATATGACTGTCCTTGTATCGGAATTTTGGTAACACTGTTACCGACACTGCAATGGCGGTAACTCCTCCAGGAGAAAAGTAATTGAGAGAACTGGACCACTGCACCTCAAGTCCCTCTGAGTTAATAAATGGCGAGTGAAACAAAGAATCTATTCATTTTTGCTCCAGCTCAACTCCTGCATCCAGATGAAGGGGCTGGAATAGCCATTCAGGATGTACACTCACTTGCTCTCTAGTCAGCTGCCACAGGCAGGGAAAGCAGGAAGTTGGGGGCTGCTTGAGACCTCTGGTCACTGACAAAACACCTCCGCCAAATCTCACAGCTGAAGCCCATTGACTGATTGACGTATTGCGTGACTTCAAGTCTTCTGCTCCTATTATCTCTAATGTACACAGTGGCCGTGCCTAGATTTTCTCAGTCTCTGTCATAAGCCACACAGAGACGTGATGTCAGTCCCAGTTGACAGGAAATTGTCTCCATTCCTCGCCATCTAGTATCGTGATGCTCCCGCTCAGCCTCTGGCACTTGAAAAGCTTTGAGGGAAATCTGTCCAAACGTCTCTCTCTCACTCAGCTCATTGATTGACCTTTTGACCCAATTCCTCAGACCAAGAAAAACCTCAGCGCTATACCAGAGCCGTGGGTGAGGTAGTGCTTTGGATGTACCCTCTGAATATTATAAAAATTTATATTCAGAAATTGGACTCACATTAATTTAGGTCACTCTTTTTTAGGACAAACGTATAACTTGCTACAACAGTCCCATCTGTCCGTTAGCTTAGGTATTATTAGTTTTGTTCATTTTATCAGATCACATTATACATAGTCTGGCCACCTCATATTCTTTAACTGTTGTTGTTCAGTAAGGTGGTAAACTAAGCTGGGATTAATAATAATAATCATAATCTCAAATCCTGTAGAAGAATATGTTCTGCTTGTGTGCTATACAAGGCAAGGACAGTATTCATTAGTTTATCAGTTTTTTAAAGAAACATTCCATATGATGTTATTGTTATTTTCATTCCTGCCAATATGTTCTGTCCTGTAGGAGTACTGGACACCAAACAACCCTATGCAGAACACCATCATCCTTCTGATTGAGCAGATCGTGGTGGCACTGGGTGGAGAGTTCAAGCTCTACCTGCCTCAGCTTATCCCACACATGTTGCGTGTCTTCATGCATGACAACAGCACCGGGCGCAGTGTTACCATCAAGGTGAGTGCAACGTGGCGCAGTTCACATGACAAAATCAGCAATCGCGCTGTGCGATTATAAGCCCACACCTGGCTTAAGTAGTGCATCTCATTGTTTTCCATGAACTCAAAAGTGCAATTGGTGATCGGCGTGTATACCGAAGGGTATCCCAACCACCAGAATTCAAAGAAAAAGTGCTGTAGAATAGTTTCTGTCACTCGTAAACTGATTCACAGGGATTCTACTGCACAAAATAATACTAGATATTACAACAAATTCTAAGCTGTTATCCAATGCTGCAAACAGTTTGTTTAGCAATGAAACATTTTTGTGTTTATAATAAGATGAAAAACAAACTAAATGTTTTTCTTTGTATCTACAAGTGTTCATTTATGTGTGGGAATGTGAATGAACCTTGAATTTATACTGTCAGAAAGATGACAGGTTAAGCCTTTAACTATGACACATGGTTTTGACATGGGTTTTGTTGATATCCAGTTATTGTAGCAGGAAAACTCAAAGCTCCAGTCTGTAATATTTAGCGGAAATGGAACCTAATATGCATAACTACATTTTCATCAGTAAAATCATAAAATAGGAATTATGTTTTTGTTACCTTAGAATGAGCCATACATATTATATCTACAGATACCATGGGTCGCCTTCCATGGAGT
>NW_023339707.1:5887132-5896943 GCF_004916995.1 Morone saxatilis
AAGAGGAAGAGTACGATTTATCTATACCTGTACCAGATAATAATTACATGGGTCAATTTCTACACATATGCTGGCAAACCCGGATGAGAAGTTTATACATAGTACTTTGATTTAAGCGTACTGTTCCTTGTCTTTCTTTGCAGATTCACGAACTTTTATTGGTTCTAGATGCAAGGCCAGACCTGTGTTGGGTTTGTGCTCAAGTTTTCTGATATGGACCAGCGATGGGAGCAGAAGTCTCTCAGGTCATCACTGGTTGTGGGATCTCTCATATATGGCACTCATTTCTTAAAGCCTTTTTATTTTCCAGCACAAATCATAGGATTTACAAAAAAAAACAGACAAATCATCACGACACATTGATCGAAGGCTATGTAGACAGAAAAAATTTTAAAAACATACTACATCATAACTGTCTTTATCGGAAAGCTCGCGGCCATGGTCACCAGGACACGAAAGTATCAGGAGATTTGTTGGCAACACGAGACCTTGGTCGTTGGTTGGCAACAACAGGGGGAGTCACTTACGGGCGGGGTGCGACTGGTTGTGTGCACAGTGCTAACTATACTCGGGAGCTGGCTAGCAGACTAGCCGTAATTAGCCCGGCGCCTCATCAGCTGACTATACCCAGACTCCCGAGAGTTTCGGCAGGACAGGGGGGATATTTTAATCCTCGTTAATACGCGGGGGGGTTGCGGGGACGCCAGGGGGACTTGGCAGTTGACAGGAGAGGAGTGAAAGCGGAGGAAGGAGGGACAGGCCAGTTAATTTGTAAGCTGTTGATGTTATTTGTTTCTGTAGTTGGACGTTTTTTTTGTTTGCAGACGAGATCCTTCTTGTGTGATGTTATGCTGTGTTGAAATAAATGAACTACATGTTTAGCTTCCTGACTGGTTGCGTTATCATTGAACAGGCGGTTGTTAAAATGTATATATTTAAATAATTAAATTAATATCATTAACGTGCTACAGCTCGCCGACTATGGGTTTTATTTAATGACTACCAGTCGATGAGGAATATCTAGAAATTTAGTGGGGGGTGGCCCTAGTTATCATTTGACTTTTTTTGCTCAGATGAAATGTTTTTATTTAATAAACTACACTGCAACTTTACAGCATCACACTCACTTTCCTGCCATAAAGCTGATCAGCCTTGGAGTACATCTATATTTACAAGTGAAATGTTTATGATCAAAATTCATCCTATCCTTTAACTTAATTAAAGGTCCAGTGTGTAACATGTAAGAAGATATCGGCAGAAATGTTATATAACATTCATAGGTATGTTTTAATTAATGTAAAATCACAATAATACACCAGAATATACAAATCACTGTGTTTTTGTTACCTTAGAATGAGACTATTTTATCTAAGATGCTGCGGGTTACCTTTAATGAGTCATCGATGTTGAACTGCCATGTTTCTACAGTAGCCTAGCCTTTTTTTTTCCTGTGTGATTTGTATATTTGTATATTTTATGCACCAACTGCACCCGGACACATTCCTCATAGGTGTAAAAACCCACTTGGCAATAAACATAATTCTGATTGTGATTCTGACAAACCCAACAGTGGCTCTAAACACGGGTTGTTTCTGTTGTTAAGGCACCGTAGTTTCTCCTTTGTGCATGGAAGGGGAGGGTGAAGTGATGGAGTTGCAATCTGCAAATACACCGCTAGATGCCACTAAATCCTACACACTGGTAATTAAACAGAATTAACCAGAGATGAAAAAGGAACATAAACAGACTGAATTGAAAAAATAAAACCAGTAAAGATTTGACAAATTGAGAGGTTACAGAAATGAATCCAGTAAGCCTGGAATTGAAATTGTGGTCACAGAACTGGAACAGCTTTAAAAATAAAAAAAAGAAGTGCTTTTAAAACCCTTGGCTGAGGCTTAACAAATATAAAATACTGCTCGGAAACAGGTTAATGCTGCCATGAACGCTTACTCAACAGAGTGCAGAGAAATAGCTGAAATAAAAAATAAATTGAGTCATTTGAAAGTGCCTGCTGTGGCCCAGTGCATAGGCAATATCATCATCAGAGAGACCTCAGTGTGTGTACTTTTTAACGATGCACTCCAAGTCCTCGAGCAATGCAACATTTTCCATTTTGTACAGTCACTGTCACTTCCTTTTACATAATTTAACTGGTGGCCTCAGTTCAGACCTTATTTTTAACTCTAGTTTTCCAATTGACATGGATGGCAGTTATTCAGCCAGGCTAAATACCTTTTACTTTTGACAGCTCTACCAGGTGAGCTACCGGGGCGCCCCAGGCTAAATACATTTGATAATGCCCTGAGAAAACCTATGGTAACCAGAGCATCTGTATTATAAATAAGGACAGACCGTCGACTGTGTGTTGGGGTGGGATGGGATGCTGTTAGGCTGCAGTGAGTGTAGGTCAGTGACAGAGTTTAAATTACAGTAAAACGTGTCATAAAATTCTACATAAGGAATAAATTGTTGTTAGTTGAAAGCCATGCTAGCTTCAGCAGTTTATGTTTACAACCTGATCCAGGCTATTTACTTTTGCCTGGTGGATTTTGATCTTACTGTGCCATAAGACTTCTCCAGCAGGACAAACCCTGTTGAGAGACAAAGATGTACAGGAAAGAGTAGAAATTACTGAAACATTCAGATGTGCTTGCATTTGGGTTATATTGAGTCCTTACTAAAAAAAAACATGAAATATAGTAGCTGTAATAAAAAATAATTAAAGTTTAATGGCAATGAAGCAGTAAAATATATGTCCCACTATAGCATGACCCCAAATAATGTATTATGTAAGGGTTTTTTTAAGGTCAGAGTTGACCACTCAACTCTGACATTTGACATCCGTACTGACTGATGGAGAAAAAGTGACATGTTGTGTGTCATAAATCTGGTGGAGAAAGCACACTAATTAGATTTAAAAGATCATGTGTCAGATTTGAGCTGTTATTTGAGCAGATAACTTAATTTTGCTAGCGCTGCCAAGTGTGTCTTTTAAAATGTACTCCAGTCACTCCACACTCTTTCAGAAAGCACAGGAGCTCAGCCCACAGTTGACTTATTGGGGTGCTGTTTTCTGTTCGTGGTTTCTGTCGATATCCATCAAGACCTTTCAGGTCTAAGTCATTCACTTGTAATACAGCAGTTCAAAGACAGCAGCATAAATGTGTAGCTAACACGCTCTCCTGTTTCAGCAGCTGCTGCCAGTAGTTGTCGGGTTTTCCCTCAAACACTAAATCATGGTTTGGGCACAGACCACAAAGACAGAATCATAAGAAGCATGGTCATCTAGTGCCTTCTCCTCTGGTGCTGTTTTGTCTCAGAGTCTGCAGTATTAGATAACCCAGCAGCCCACAGTCTGGATAGTCTATAACTCAGGCCTGGGTCTGGAGCCTAATCTTTAGAACAGGATGGGGGTCATGAAATGGGGGAACTGGGAATCAGGTTACCCTCTAGTCTAAAGGGGAAGAAAAGAAAAACATACTTCCATCATTTCAAGGAGCTGTTCTGTCCAGCCATGGTGCCCCCCCCGCACACACACGCACACACGCACACTTGTACACCTCCACCTCAGCTTCCTGCTGTCTCGCCGAGCGCAATTTAGAAGTCGGGGTGGAGGTGTGGGGAAAGAGTGGAAGTGGTTATGGTGCGTTTTGGGGGCTGGGGTGGGTTTGTTGGCTGCAACATACGTCATCCTTCAAGACCACCATCTATCCATGCAGCTGATAGCTCACACATGCTTCCCACAGCATGACGTGACCATTAGACCAAAACCCTAATCTTACTTAAGAGGTACTGCTGGCTACCTGGAGGAAAGCAGCACTCATAATATCCAGTGAGCCCTGTAATTGTAGTGATACGTTTATGAATTTAGAACTTCATTCATTCATTCAGACTGTTGTGTCTTCACAGCTTTGAAATGCCTGGGCCACATTCAGAAAATGAAACGAGGTGATAAATGTGTACCAGTTACTAGATTCGTCTGTGCTGTCTAACAATAAAACCATTGATTTAGAATCCCAATTAACCGTTGCACTGGAATAATATCAGATCCCTTTTGTTTTCCATCTCAGGTACATGGCTCATTTCAGTCTTTGTGATGTCATGAGTGCATTATTCATAATTTTAACTCGCAAAGACCACCTCCAGATTCATATTGTAAGGTAATCATCTAATGAGTGAGTAAGATTCTGCACAGTGTTCATTAACAGCAGTGTTACTGTTCTGAACATATTACACTGTGCAGGTCTAATTGAGTCTTGGTTGCAAACTCTATCAAACTGTACAGTATCAGTATAGAGACATGTAGAATTGTGCAATGAATCTTAACACTATGATGAATAGAAATTAATGCAAGCAAACACTCATCATCAGCTTGTGTTATCAATCTCTCAGATGATAGCTGATCTCAGATTTTGAAAATGCACCACAACATTAGGCAAGCTTTGGACATAGTGATAGAATCTTTTTTAAAAACTTTGTTCAGAAATGGTGCTTACAGTAGATATAGAACTGTGGTATCTACATAGATATATCACAGTATTTGCACATATAATGTCATTGTCAACTTTGGTTTGGGAAAGCTCTAAATTGCAGTTTAGATGGGCCTTAATGTAAAACTGTATGTTAACAGTATGCTAGTGCATTGTTGTTACCTGATAAACGATACTTGTAGTTCCATTGCTATTCTTATTGTATTTTATGGTCTGTGTGCTGTGAAATGACTATAAGTAAGATACTCACGTATTTGTTCACTCATAGAAATGCTGAATTTTCCTCAAAGGCTAGTATGTGTGCCAGCATTCTAAAAAAAGGGCCTGAAAAACCATAACAGGCTCATTAAAATGAATTGCTCATGGTAAGTGTTGTGGTATGTGGCCTGACCCGTGTGTGCTCTCCTTTGCAGCTGCTCAATGCCATCCAGCTGTTTGGTGCCAACCTAGATGACTACTTGCACTTGCTGCTGCCTCCCATTGTCAAGCTATTTGATGCCCCTGATGTGCCCCTGCAGGCCCGCAAGTCAGTACTACTCATGGCTGTCCCATGTAGTTGTAGTTTGGAATCTATTTTATGGATCTAACTTCTATTATCTCTTAAATTTGAATTGTTAATAAACCCCTATGATGCCAGAAAGAAGAGCACTGGTTCCATTGGTGGAATTCTTTACAGCTCAAAATCTTTGTGCACTTTCCTTTGACATAGAAAAATAGCTGGCAAATACTTTTTACACAAACCTAATACAAACCTTTTTACATGTCATCTAGGCTATTTTAAGAGGTCCTGTGGGGCAGCCCAGACCCTCTCTCCTACTGCTGTTGAAGTGAGCATATTATGTTTATCTGTTTTCCCTCTGTGGGGTTCAGGGTTGCCTTGGAGACACTGGACCGGCTGACAGAGTCCCTGGACTTCACCGACTACGCTTCACGCATTATCCACCCGATTGTGCGGACACTTGACAGCACGCCTGAGCTGCGCTCCACCTCCATGGACACACTGTCCTCGCTAGTGTTCCAGCTGGGCAAGAAGGTAGCTATTGCTGTCCCCAGGGCTCCGTTTAAATGTAGCTATCATTCAGAAGACTACTTCCAGCCTCCCTACTGTTGGCTTCACATGAACAGCATTTTGGTAACCCACACCCCCCCACACAGTCTTTATTACTTCCTGCCAGACTGCTGATGTCATTGACCATTTGGCGGTGGGGGGTGATGTTTATAAGAGTGGATGAGGTCACATGAACCCCTCCCTCTCCTCCCGAGCTTACCCCTCCCTAAACCCTCCTATCGCTTTCAGGCCTAACCTCAGAATCAGAAGCACACGTACAGCCACGTCTGGCAACAAATGTGCAGGGGAAGCTTTTGATCTGAGGCTTGTGGCGGTTAGATGCAAGTGCAGGACACTAAATTATTTGGCTTATGGTTAGGGGAAAGAGGAAGCAAGACTAAACCACGTAAAGCACTCATATACCCATATGTTTTCTCTCCTTCCCTTCCCTTTTATTTGCAGTACCAAATCTTCATCCCAATGGTCAACAAAGTGATGCTGAAGCACAGGATCAACCACCAGCGTTATGACGTACTCATATGTCGCATTGTTAAGGTACGTCTCCCCAATACATCCAGGTTTTCTTAAAAACATATTAAACCGATTGATACTACACACATTTCCACATATCCTGAATTCATGAGCATGTGTTCATTCGTCTTGCCCAGTCAGGCCCAACGCTATAATTCTGAGACAGAGTAATTGCACATGCTCGAACTATAAATGACATAATCATAAATAAACAAAACCTTTTTTATTAACAGTGCACCATGAGCAAGTCATTACCATGGTCTGTTTATCAACAGTTATCCCTTAGGAAGGAAATGCACTTCTTTGAGGCCTGATTCAACATTTCGTCTGCGTGTGGGCTGTGTGTGTGTGGCCTGTGTGTTTGTGACCATAACAGGGCTACACTCTGGCAGAGGAAGAAGAGGACCCTCTAATCTTCCAACATCGCCAGCTTCGTAACCAAGATGCTCTTGTCAGCGGGCCAGTGGAGGCGGGGCCCATGAAGAAACTTCATGTCAGCACTACTGCACTTCAGAAGGTCAGAAGGGATAATTGACATTTTACTTTAAAAACGGGTCTGTGATTTATACTTCCATAGTAAAAAGGTAACACACATGCACTGTTTCACTGCCATAGTTGTTGACTGCAGGTATTGTCTGATTGTGTACAGTAAACAGTGCTGTGTACCAGCCCATAGTTTAGCTGCGGTGCTGACATACGCACTAACAAACAGGCGAATAATTAGGAACAACCTGAACAAACAAGTTTAGAAGCACAGTGAATGCAGATGCTTCCATGCAGACCACACAAAGACACTGAATGGTTTAATGAAGATGATATGAATCATATGCTTTGGCCTTCACAGTCACCAGATCTCCCCTAGTTGAATACCAATGGGAGATTGACGTACACACTGACTCGTTACACAGCACTCTCCACTACCATGATCAAATCACCAAATGAGACAATCTTTTGGAAGAAAGCTGTTCCATTTTTTGAAACATTTGATGACTAGTAGCAATTTTATGTCTATATCTCAGCCAGATCATCCCACACACATTACCTGTGACACTGAGGTCTGGAGGAACTGTGTTGCTCCCACGTAGTTCCCAGTGACTTCTGAAATGGATGATTTCTGTCCTCTTCACAGGCTTGGGGTGCTGCTAGGAAGGTGTCCAAAGACGACTGGCTGGAGTGGCTGAGGCGCTTGAGTGTCGTCCTGCTCAAGGAGTCGTCATCCCCAGCCCTGCGATCATGCTGGTCACTGGCCCAAACCTACATCCCTCTCGCCAGGTACACCACTTCTGCGTCTACATCTCTAGCTCAATTTCTCCTCCCGCTTTTCATCTATGTCTTAGTTCCACATCCATGATTGACCCCTACAGCTAAAAACATTCACACAATTCCCCATGATAACACAGACACATAACAGAATTTAAAGCTATGTCTGCACCCGTATAGCCCTTTTCCATACACATTTCCCGCTAGGCTTGACTCGGTTTGGCTTGGCACAGCAGCCCAGTGCGGCAGGGATTTGCATCTCCATTACAACAAATGGCTGCTAACTAAGCTTGGCTAATTTGGTGATAAACACATTTTATTTCCTATAAATTCTTCCCCAATAAAAGTCCAGTGGTTATTTTGTTATTTAAAAGCTTTCATTATGAAGCAGCAAAATCAGGAAATGTTGGGTCTTACTCAACAGCGACTCCTATACAGCTGAGAGCAGGGGATGCAGGAGAGAAATTAAGCTTCAAACCATAGAGATTCACTTAGAAGCTACAAAAGTACAGACAGCTGAACATTCAGAGCTTATTAAAAACGCCTGTCCCTCTGGTCTCCTGTATAGACATGAGTTGACTCTCGAACACACGTTTTTGAGCGGGAGAAGGGGGGTAGTCAGGGGTTGGCCGTGGCCGGCAAGACGTGACCGCAACTCATTTGGAGGCGGGTCGGGTGTGCTTTAGCCTTACTCCTGGGATGGTCCATCCCGGGCGCAAATCAGCACAACTCAACACGTTTAAACTGGTAATGGAATTGCGAACCAGCCCGACATGGTTTTAGTCGGTGCTGCCAAAAGTGCCAATGGAAAAATCTTACAAGTGTTTGGAGAGCTGAGGGGTTTTGATGCAGTGAGACATCAGCTGTTGTTGCAGAACCACAGCCGTTACCAGCGCTAGAAGACTGGTTGCACTAGCTACTAGTTTCCAGATGTGAACGTGTGTAACTGTAAATGTGAAGCAGATTGTTACAGAAAAATACTAAAAATGCTCTGTGATCAAAGCTATGAAACAACATTGCACTTGTTATAGAAAAGAAGCTATAGAATAACCTTGCTACACACTGATTGGCTGCTCTTCCCAATTCAGCTAAACCCTGCTTCTGCAAAATATCAAAATTTTATTGTTGTGTGACACTCTTATAATGTGTAAATGTTGTTTCTGTGTCCACAGGGACCTGTTCAACGCGGCCTTCCTGTCTTGTTGGTCTGAGCTGAGTGAGGACCAGCAGGATGAGCTCATCCGCAGCATTGAGTTAGCTCTCACCTCCCAGGACATTGCTGAGGTCACGCAGACTCTGCTCAACCTGGCAGAGTTCATGGAGCACAGTGACAAGGTTGGCATTGAACTGCAGCATCTACACCACAGAATCACTATGATCCAATTTAGACTGAAGGATTACACATGTCATGTTTTATTAGGGGGCTATATATTAAGTTGCATTTTCTTAATTCATGGTTTTGATATTAGGTAGTGCATTTCAAAGGGGTGATGGATAAGTCCTTTCCTGCCTTATGGAATATAATTTCAAATGGCCCATGAATCTGCAAGGGTTAGATGTTATTCATTCATTACTACCAATGACTCAACTATGACTTTTCTACTGTCCAGCCCATTTGTGGAACAAAAAGTACATGCCCTTTGGATATGCATGACATTACATGCAGTACATAATGAATGAATGATGCTGAAATACCAGTTGAAAATAGGCCGTACTTACATGGGTCTCCAGCTGGCAAAGCAGCAGCACTCAAACAAATCTGTTTTAATGTTTTCTTTGTGGAAACAACAATGCTGGTTTGCTTGGCTCAGTTGATTTTATGTCTTCCTTGTCATCAACTTACCTTCAGAGTAAATTGTTTATGCATCTGCCAGAACAGTCAAATGGTGAAACAGACGCAAAGCAGAGAACGTAGATGTATTCAGTAAATTTATCAGTCCATTTTATAAGTGCAAAAACAGGAGGAACCACCCAACTCTCCTCATTTGCCCTCATATTGTTCTGTTCTTGTTTCTAAAGGTGTTACATAAATAAAGTTGTTATTATATTTTGTGGAGCTGCCAGTGCCACAATTAACTACAGCTGGGATACCTGCATCACTCTGTGTGATGTGGCCACAGTGCAGTTGAAATGGCACAGTAAAAGGTGTTGTTTAAATGAATGTTCTTTTGTAGGTTCGATGATTGCCCCAATTTGATATAAACTATACTTTTCAACAGTTAATTAAAGGTTACAACAGTAACCTAGGAGATAATCACAGCAATACTTTGTTACGCAGGTGTTGCAAGACTATGAAAATGTTAACAGAGAACACCTTTCAGTACAGTCATTTCTTTTCTTTTTTATTATTATTTTATTCCAGGCATTTAATGTACTGCAGATTATTATAAAGTTGGCAGTAATACACTTTTGATTGGAGAAAAGGGTGGATAGGTCATTTTTGGGCATTAACTGATGATTTTCAATATCTATCCATGAA
>NW_023339707.1:5897017-5950180 GCF_004916995.1 Morone saxatilis
ATTCTAGATTGGGTAGATTTAAACGTCCCTCCTCCCGTGGGTAATACAATAGCTTTCTCTTTAATCTGTGAGCTTTATTTGACCAAATGAAGGACGATAGAATTGAATTAACCTCAGTACAGTCATTTCTCGGTCGTCTACTGTTTGGCCACACATGTTGAGATAATTAGTGACGATACTGTTACGTTGAGGGCAGAGAGCGTCGTGGTTAGGGCATAATATAGTATTTCAGCAGGGTCTCCTCCCTGCTGTGAGGCTGCAGTACAAACAGAAGTGTCCAATTTTCAGTCAGTGGAAAGAAGGGCAAAAGGGGTTTTCTCTTAGGTTACCAGAATTTTGCAGGTTAAATCACTCACAAAGGCATATTAATGCAAATCATTTAAATGCTACATCAGCTGATCCAGTCATTCACAGTTATAGTAATTCAGAGTTATAGTTTACGTTAAATACCGCCAGTGACACCGATAGAGGACAGTAGAGGTCACAGACAACTATTCATTCAAGTTTGATTTAGGAAAAACGTACTTGTATTTCATATAGTTTGTTTCCTATTCCAGGGTCCTCTGCCCCTCAGAGATGATAATGGCATTGTGCTGCTTGGAGAGAGAGCTGCCAAGTGTCGTGCCTACGCCAAGGCTCTGCATTACAAAGAGCTGGAGTTTCAGAAAGGTCCTTCTCCTCTCATCCTGGAGTCTCTTATCAGGTAGGAGGTCTGAAAACTGCACAAACAAATCTTTTTTTATTAGAAACAACCCCGGTCTGTATAAACAGTGAGAAGTTAAACGGTTTGACTGTTTTGTAATTTAAGTTGTTATTGTAGAGTCATAAAAGTATGTAGCTTCATATATTAATATTCATTCTTATGACAAATAATTTCTTGGTAACTTTGAGATCATGACATGATTCAGTGTCAGTGGGAGGTAAGCAATTGCATATTTTCTTATTTTTTAATCTTCCTGCTGGTGTAGATTCATCCTCGTCACAAAAACTAGGTTTGACAGGTGCCTCTGTGATTCAAAGTTATTGCTTTATACGTTATGGCTTAAAGACAAACATTAAGCTATTCTCTCAGACTCAATTTTTAATCTAATAAATACATAAAGAAATTATATTACACATATCCTCCTGTCCCATAACCCTTTGATATCTTCTGTCATCTTTTCCATCCTTTTTTCTCATCCTTTTTTATTTCTGTGCCTTTGGCATGGTATGGAGAAATCTGTTTTCCAGGCATCTAATTGGACGCTTGCCTCCTTTTCATCTACAAGTGTCTGGACTTGTGTTTCTTGGGGCCTGTTTTCAATTTCTCAGGAGCCTTGATGATGATGAATGATGGGAGCCGGCACTCTGGTGTTTTCAATATCCCCATCTGGTTCTCACCTCTCCAGGATTTCCCATAAAAGATCTAGAGGCTGGTGTGCAAAAAGCACTACGTAAACCTGGCTCTACTGAGTCGCCGCTGTATTTAAGAAAAAAAAAAAGAAGAAAAAAGCATGCATATCTGATGCACATTTTGATGACGAGGAGGCATCGTCACTGATTTTTTAAATGTCTGATGAGTCATGTTTGTCTATGAGTCTGCAGTTATTACAGGAATTCTTCTTTGCATTTCTCTCATGTGGATCATCAGTTATTATTCAGGGTATTGAATCTGAATAAGTGACTCATAATAGTATAAATCTTATGTGTTGAACCTGGTATGAATAATGTGTGAGGGATTTGAAGAAAATCAAAAGAATTAGTTTGTGGTCTGACTATATTTCTTAGGTCTTATAGCTTTGGATAGAGCCAGGAAATTGGTCACATTTTCCCCATTATTCCCAATAACAGGAATACTGTTAATTGGGCATTTGGCCTATGGTGTAATTGGTACACCATACAGTGTCTTTTAGATGGACTTGGTTTAGTAATTTGTCTCTTGTTTTATTGAGTGAATACATTTGGGGCACCCTGATGGCTCACCTGGTAGAGCTGGCTTTTTGTGCTCACCACTGTAGCGACTGGAGCCGGGCATTATTGCATCTGGACCATGTGTTAATAGTAAATGTGTAGCCATAATGTTACCGGGCACCATGGAAATGGTTGGAAATGGAATTTTAAATAAAGTTTAGTATGTTCAGATGTATAGAGGGCTGCAAACTGTTAAGCAGAATCTCATGTTATGCTAGCCATCCAGTGGCTTTTGTGCGTTTGCTCAAATGAACTTTATGGGTGAGTAAAAGGGGATGGACACAATAGCAGGGGCACTTGTACAATTGCCCAATCCAGTAGGCCTGCAATGTGTTTATTTGTTACACTTCAGTTTATCACTGTTGCCAGAGGTTTGGATTTCACCTAAAAATAATAACAGACAGAACACCTTATAGTAAAATGTTTTACCATATCATAGTAATAATATGTTTACGTAAATATAAATAGCAGGATAACCGAATTCACTACAACATCTCAATGTCAAGAAGGTAGCATTTATTGCAGAGTTGTTATTGTGGATTGCATTGCAATTTACTATAACACACGGTGACAATGCTTAAGAGTCTCGTTTTACATAAAGCCTGCATCCAAGTAAAAATTAGGTGAATGTAGGATACTTTAATCACAAGGACCAATATACACAATAAATACAATGTTTTTGCACAGGCTGAATATGTTACCCTTTTTGATGATGAAATGCATTTCCACACAATAGTTTCTATGATTCTTTGGGTTTAATACCTGCTGAAGGAGCCCAGTGGTCAAGTCACATTCACACTGTATTTTAATATTAATCAATATATTACAAATAATCTTAAATAATAACTATAACTTTTGCCAGCCATATTCACGACTTTGACTTGAAAATAACTGAATTCTATTTGCAGCAGTTGGGTTTTCTAAATGAAACTAGTCATTAGAGGTGTGTTGTATCCTCTGCATGACATAAAGGTTTACGCCAACTGTAACTGACCTCTTATAGTTTTACTTACACCGTCCATCATTGTTCAAGGTCTGCTTTTGTTGTCGGGGACACAAGTTTGAATACTTTTAAACCTTAGAATAGAAAGACCAGGTCATGTGTCACCATCCAGAGGTTGTTTTTAAGTGCCCTTTATCCTGCTGTGGACATTTCTTCTTAAGGTCCAGCTTTAATTAGATGTTTACCCTGAATGAATCTGTCACCTTGTAGGAAGACAATCTGACTAAGCCTACCACTGAGCCTGTATAGGCAGTGCTCCCTGACTGTAGGTATTTGAATGCTCTAAGGAATTCTTTGTGGTGTTTGAAGCTTAGTAAAATGGTGTCATTGTTTTCAAGGCAGTAAACCTAGAGGCATTTAACTTGATGGCGGAATGTGTGTGTGGTCTCCATTCCTCCATTTGGTTTAGGTGCCCAGGGACTTTTGGCCAGAATGTCAGGAGATGACCCGAGAGTCAGAGGTCGGTGGCTCAAGGCAAATATGTTGCCATTATTGGACATGAATGGACACAAGACCTTGGTTTGCTTTTAGACCTCCGCTGAGTTTGTCCCACTTCTACTATGCTGTTTAGCCAGTGAAGTGAAAAGAACATAGAATCTGTTTAAGACATGTTATACGCCTTTTTTCTTTTAAAAAATATGTTTATTTTCTATCACATAAAACAACATAATTACAGAGCTGTACACATTTTACAAATAACACATTTCCATAATCAATGGTTAGGATTTTACAATAAAATGCAGCGTAATTTTATAGGAAGTACCTTGGGTGGTTGGTCCCATTCCAGCAACTCACAAAGATACTTTTTAATTAATTCTTACTAGTCCTTGTTGATTTATACCTGAACCAGACCAGTCTGGGCTGATTCTTGCTACTACCCATAAATGGCTTGTGTTAACTAAAAAGTACATCCTAGTGCTTTCAAGACAAATGAGATAAAGAGTCAAAATGCAGTAACCCATACGGGACAGTGGTAAAAGAGCATCTATCAAAGCTTTTTAAAAATAAAATATTTTACTGATAAATACACAAAATGAACTACAATTTACAATCAAACACGGCAAAAACATTACACATTCATCTGACTGAAATTTAACCAGACGATCACAAACAACATTTTCATTCCTTTCGCAGTCCAGGGAAAGCCACAATTTGGTTGAACAGGTATTAGTGAGATCTCTCAGCATTCATGCGTATGATCTTGATCCAGGAACCGCAGCCGAAGCACTTATGGTTGAAAACCCACTGGCCGGACCTTCATCTCCACTTTCTTGAGGGAGTAGTTGGACCCGTGCCAGCCGTACCAAGTGATCCCATCTGAGCTCTTTGTGTGCTCACCATAGCGGTAAAAAACACCATTCAAGTTTGAGTCAGTGCAGCAGTTGTACCAGTAACCACCTGGAAAGAGGCGAGGGAGAAGAATTAGACTGACTGTTAACTGGAGGGAAATATATACTTGTAACATCTACTGTGTATGACCTCATGGATTGTTCTGAGTGGGTTTGCTCTCATAATTTACCTTTGCGCCGAGAAGCACAGTCATCCACACATTTGTCATTGTCTTTGTCGATGGTGCTGAAGTTGGTGTTGTTGTGGTAGCGCAGGGAGTCTCCGGCGTTCCCACTGTAGTTGGCAAGGAAGAGCTTGTAGCTGTTAAGCTCATTACCCACAGTGAAAAAGCCATACTCTGCGTAGCGTGTCTGTCCTTCCCAGTCCTGCATTGGAAAACGCATATAACATGATTAAGAGAGGGCCAGTTTAAGAATCTGAGAATACTGGCTCTTGTGGTCTGCCTAACGTCTCTAAAAGTTGGTTTGATTTATTATAAATTTTCTTACGCACAGTACCCGTAGGAATAGAATAGGCTCTGTGTTTATGCCCTCTTACTTTTGGCTATGAAATGGTTTATGCGTGGTTACGTATTCTTGCTCTTTAGTGTCTCTGCACAAGCTTACACGAGTGCCATGTTTTCCAACACGTACCTCCATCTCAATCCTGAGCATACTGGGCTGCCTTGTTAGACGGAAGATGTGGTCATTGCCTAGCCAGAAGTCTCCGCGGATGGATCCAAATCCACTTTTGTACTGCTTCCAGTCACGGTTGAATGATGTCAGGCCGATCTTGCGCCTTTGGATCAGAGTCCAACCACCACCATTTGTCTCCATATCGCAGAAGACCTGAAAGTATTTACAAAAATATAATAGACTGCAGAGACAAGAGGGAGACCTCCCCGTGCTCTACCAAAAAGTACACAAAGACATGCTACACACAAGACTCAAGTATAACTTACGTTCAGCTCAGGTGTACCCAGAAAGTCATCTTTAGGCAGTTTGTACTCGCCAGAGATCCTGTAGTTCTTGCTGTAGAGGGATGCACAGTCATATATGGCATCTGGAAAAAAAAACAAATCTTCAGTTACGACAAGACCATATGCAGCCTCATGAGCAGTCATTAAAAATGAGAATGTCATAAATTCTAACAGTTTTATGTATATTTGAGTGATTGGACAGATGAAAAAAATGACCTTTACCCCCGCCAAAAGCAAAATAGATCAAAACAGGGGAATATGCACAGCATGGCTGTGATTTTTGCATAGTACTTCTCTTTTACCCTTCACAGTATGGTGATGCCATTAATAGGGCTATGAGATCACTATGTAGAAATGAACCCAATACTTTAAAACGTCTGTGTAAAAGAAAAAGAGATGGAAACCTTCCACTTCATCTAATCTTTGCATCCCTTCCTGTTCTGCTCTCCTGTCTCTAATTTACTGCAGTTGAGAAGGGCTCTGTGTTCCCTTTGCCAGTGACATAAATGTGGCCCTGTTAGACCACACAGTTAAGGTATTGAAATAATAAACTACGTCATGCCTGGTTAACCTCTCGGCAGCAGCCAGTGCTGATTAGTGGTGTGTTAAAGTTGAGATGAATGTCAGAGATGATTTGGCTTTGATGGAGCTCTGTATTGACAGCCCTGCTGATGGGACTGAGCTCAGGCTCTAAATTAATGCTTTTGACTGCAGTCGGGCAACTCCAGTAAGTGTGTGCACTGCAATCTACCTCACAACCAATTCACAGCAGTTTTCTGAGACCTATGAAGCAATGGACAACGCTGATTATAGTTTTTCACAGCTAAAATAAATATATAGTGTCGTGTGTGTAGCTGTCCTACTTGAGATCTGTGAGATAATGTAGGTACTCACATTCCAATGAAATTATGGCTTACATGTTTGTCAGCTTATTTGCTGGAGTTTTTCTTGACAATTCAAAAATGAGTACTCTCCTTAATGAAAAGAATCCCTTGTAATGTATTCAAACTAAACTTCACAAAATGTTTTATTCAAAGCTAAATTTAGTCAGGCTGCAAAGGTTGGTAGACAAACAGTACATTTTAAGTTCAGTCATATCTAAAAGCTGTGCCCATGCAGTATGTGGAAATAATTTTCAACACCAGGACCACCAGGTTAGAGAGAGAATGAGGCACGTAGCTCACACATGCACTCGAGTTTTCCCTGTATGAACATTTTAATTCATTGAACTAAATAATTTAGAAGTTATGGCTCTGATCAGCAGCACATTCAATTTTGGCCAGTATGTCATTTAATTTTCCACGCTGTTTAGAGATTCTTCCAAGTCTTGATACTCACCTGATGAGGTCTGAGTAGCAGACTGTAGGGTCTGTAGCTGCATGATCTCCACACGGTTGTTGATCTCTGAGTACTTGCTCTCAGCCTCCGTGACCCGGGCTTCTTGCTGCCGGTTCTGCTTGTCCAGCTCCATTAATTGCCTCAAGACGTTCATCAGCTCTGTGTCCTGCTTGCGACTCAGCTCCTCAAGGAGACTGGTCAGATTGGCCACCTGAACCTTGAGAGAGCGCACCTCATCGCAGCACTGAGCCTTGTTAGGCTTTGGAGGTGCCAGTCTCTTCCTGGGATTCTGGGCCCATGTCTCTGCCAACAGGAGCAGTGTGACCCCCAAAGCCAATACACTCAAATTAACTTTTACCATTTTCTGTCTGAGGTGTTTTAGATTTCTTTCGTTGTTTAGAGGCAGTCAGTCCCTGTAGAATGAATCTGCTGGAAATATCAAGCAGACCAGTTGAGTTGGAGCTCTTCTTTGACCAACGGCTCACCCAGGCTGTCTTATTTCCTCGGTGAAGCCCTCCTCTGCCTGAACATCTTAAATATTTTGCATGTGGGTCCTCCCCCTCTTTCCTGGTGCGCACCATTCACCATGCTGACCCTTTCCAACCTTCAGGGTGGAGGACCTTTCCCATCAGTCCTCCCCCTGCCCCCTCTGCCTCTCCCCTCATCTCACTTTCACTCATTCCACAGAGGTTTAGCCCACGTTTCTCCTCTCTTTGTCAGGTGTTGAAGGTTTCTGGGCTGTAATGGTTTTTTTTTGCCTCTGACTGGAAGAGCTACATCAGGAGCTGAGGAAACAAAACAAAGGCTACTGTCTGAACTAATTGTACTTTCATTTATTTGCCACTTGTTATGAAAAATTAACTCTTGAACAGTTAATATGTATATCCTTTAAAATTACTTAGCTATTCAGAAACATTGTTAAAACATTTGAATACCTGTTTTAGGGTTTTAGAGCAGTTGCATGTAATTTCCTACCCTGTCTTCACACTTCAGTTACCCTGTTAATGACAGATTTTACTATATCCTTGGGGCTGACTATTCCTTCAGTAATTTTGGTCTTTGCATGCCACGAGATGTGTGAAGTCACTAAGTACTCTTAATTGTAGGTTAAGTGTTCTATTGATGCTACCCCTTTTTGGCAGATGTTGAGGCAGGCATGTTTTCTGCAAAGCCTTTCAGCATTAAATTTCAAAAAAGGGTGTTGATCGAGGGAGAAAGGCTTAGTGAAATCTTCAGGATAAAATTAGACTAAAATGCAGTTTCCATTAAGCGGAAAGAATTTGTTCAGGAGCAGGCAGGCAAAGTCTGAATATGCTGTCTACATGTGTAAAGGCTTAACATTTTGCCATCACACGTGCACTGCATTTTTTGTAAGTGGCTAAAATGGTATAGCCTACTGTCTCTTTTAGCCCAGAGAGCAACAGAATGAAGTGACTTTTATGAATAACAGAAGGAATCAGCTGGCTGCATTTTGACAGATTTTGCACTGACATTTGCATGTTGTGTTACCACTGAAGAATGATTTCACAGAAACACTAAGTACTTACTGTAATGTAATCAGCCAAGTGTACTCCTTAATATTCCCTTTTTAATGTAGCTCTTCTAGAGCTGAAAAGATTTGTCGTTTTAGAGGATTAATCAATAATTGTTTTTCACTGGTACAAAGAAGGCTGCTTGTGGAAGTGGTGTCCTTGGAATGTTTGCTGGTGGTTTGAACCACTATTTACTATCTGCTGCTGAATGTGGTATGTTTGTGTGCTAAATGACTGTTTGCAAAATTCTTGCTTTTGGGTCAATTTCGAACACACCAATCACTGGCTGGGGGTGAAAATAATTCCTTTGCAATGTCAGACATCAGAGAGGCTTTCTTGAATCTCCATTCAGTGGAATTTCTATCTTATCCCAAGTTCCCCAAGGGGCTGCCGTCCCTGCCAACTTAGAGGAGATGCTTTTGGAGATTAGACCAAAGGGATGGTTGTGGGGTTTAGGGCAGTGTCAGAGTATGCACTGGCCATTGAGACAACAGATCATGCATGACTTCTATGATACTGAGCCATGTGTGATCATTGCCCTGCAAAAGAAATGCTAGAGTATGCTGTAAATACAGGGAGTTGTGCATAAGACTAACTGAGACATGGCTGAACCAGGACATTCCTGTCAGTTTTTACTTGAACTTTATGGGTTTTCCCTTCTCCACATGGACAGGCATGAACTCTCTGGAAAAGGCAGGGATAGAGGCATTTGCACATTCAGACAATAAATAATGTAGACAATACACAGTGAAGTACAGTAGATGTATTAACCCACAACCTGAAATTCTCTAAGTCATTTAAGACCTATATATTTACATTTAATATACCCTGCGGAGTTTTTGCCCTTTTGTAGTGCTATGGAGTGAGGTTTTTATGAGTGGGTCCGTGTCTTGTGTATGTGCACATTCATGATGCGATACACCACGGGTCATCAACTACTTTTGTCTAAGGGCCAGAATTTTTCCAAGCCAAAAGTGTGGGGGCCGAACTTTTAAATAATAAAAACTTGTATTTAGGCCTAATTTGTCTATAATTGTTAAATATTATTTATTAGCCTATATCTATGTGAGTCCGAAACATTTTTATTAGAAGTCCTTTTGTGACAATACCCGAATAAATATGATTGATCAGCATACTTGTCAACCTCCAGACATCAGCCGTTATCATCAGGTAAAAATGTTTTCAATGTGTGAGAAAATGGACTTGTCAATTGTGTGAGTCTCAGCGTCAGTGAGTGAAAGTCGGCAGCCTTGAATTTTTTTACTCCTCACATTTCACTGTGATACACATTCCTGCTGGGACTTAAACAAAAAAATTATAAGTGAGACTATTTCAGAATGTTCTTTTTTAAAATCGGTCTCCTACAATATCCCTGGGTTTATAAGAAGATACTAAATCACTTTAAAGTCGGTCAGTTAGTGATATTATTCAGTTATGTGAATTTATGTAACCGATGGAAGCACAAGGCAGGGAGATGAGGGCCAGATAGGGTTGATGGAATATGACTACTGTGGAGCAAAAATAAAACTTGACACTTTTACCCTCGTCTACCATCTTACAGCATAATCTCGTATCACCAGAGAGGCCTTGTTTATTTTAAACCTCAGGCTTTTGGTGTGCCTCTTGCCAAATGTTTGGCAGGTATCTCTCAGTTTTCCTCACTTGGTCCGGCGAACTTATAAGGAAACAGTTTAGATCGTTCTGCTTAGCATTCATCTTTGTATCATGGGAACTGCAGTTCAGAGTACAAATAAAAAGTATGACTTTCCTTAAATTCCAAAATTCTGTTATTGCTTTTGAAGTGTCAAAGTGAAATATCTGGATGTGTAAAACTCTTCCTTTCCCTGGGCATTTTGCTCCTTGAATGTTGCTGGCCACTTTTTACAACTGGTCATTGCTTTGCAGCTTCCCCTTTAGTCATTGCGTGTTTTTAAAAAAAAAAAAAAAATGTTGACATGTGCTTTGAGTTTCCTGTATTTGTTTGATTTTTAAGACTCATATGGAAGTAATAAGCCATTTGTCGTCTTTATACAAACATAATAGGCTACCTTCAAATTCAGTTTGCTCCAGTGTTTTAATTGCCAGACAGTCCCTGAACTTCGAATAGATCCTAAACATGATCCTCTTCTCAATTTCTCACATTTGTCAAAAAGTAATAATAACAACTTTTCATAATGTTATGGTTAGGCCCAATATTTATGCAGCACATGTACCTCCGATTGTAACAAGCAGTGTAATTCAGTTAGTGCATAATGCTATCCTGGATGATAAATCTCACCTTTCTATTATATTTTAAAGTCTATAGATTATATCTAACAAACTATTTAAAGGTAATTTAGTTAAGATAAGTATCTTTGCTATGATATGTTAAATATAATTGAGAGCCAACTCTGTTGCCAACTTAAAGACGGCATAAAGTTTACTGGTTTTACATTTAAAAGAATGTTTGAGAGTGTTTACTCTATATTGAATATTTTTGAATTTTCACCTTAGCTCCTGTCTGAATAATACTGACACACTTGACTGTTCAGTAATGTAATGTGTTATGATGCATAGTGCCTATTGACCTTCCTGTAAATCTTAACCTGAAGCCATTAATGTGCGTCAGTCTCTTTTGGAAAAATGTGGATCATTTGCCTTCCTGGACTTTCTCATTGCCCTAACTGCTCTGTGAGTCACATCTCACTCTCCAGCAATGCATCCCAGCGGCTTCACTTTCCTCTGGCCCTGGAATATGTCACACTGCTAGTACACGAAAGTCCAGCTGGATGCTGTTTTATACGTTGAGCATCACGCTGTTTTTCCCTTCAAAACAGCTTCTCTAAATGCCATTTACCCTCTAACCATGTCTCACCAGGCTCTGTGTGAAGAATGCATGGCTCCTCTTAACATTAGAGGTATTCACTAAGCTTTAACCAAAGCCCCCTTCTTTATAGGACTTCCTCGGGAAGTCCACACATTTCATTGATTTTTTCCCCCCTTGGCCTTTAAGACAAGTTGGACACCCTGCTGTGCTAATTACAACAGTCATCCATCTTTGATAAGCGAGAGCTGACTAAACAAAGTGTTTGAGTAAGAATATGCTCACAGACGGCTTTCGTGTCCCTAAATACACTGGAAAAACGTTTTGTAATCAAACAGTGACCACCGGGGCCAAGCTGTCAGCAGAGCACTCATGGGTTCAATTACAGGAAAGGCAGGAGGTGAAAGCAGGAGCCAGTGGATTCCAGGACTTCTATCTCAAAAGCTTTGAATTACATAATCTTTATTAACAGTAACCTCTTCCACCTGTCCGCTCTGTCCGCACAGATGAGTCAGTTTGTTTCGTACAAATTTTTGCTATCAGTTTGACTTACTTTAAGGCATTATATTTGCATGAGGTGCTTACACGCAGTATTCCATGAATCATTAATGTATCCTGTGTTTTGATAACCTTGCATATCAAAGCTAAATTTTCCCCATTTTTATCTTGAATTATGATAGTAGGGATATGGTTTTGATTAGTCTGAAGCTTGAAATAATGTAACACAGATCTTTGGCACCTAAAGGAAATAATGGATATAAAAAACAGTGTTGATATCTGCTGTAAGACAGGGTTCTACAATACTGCGTGTTATTTACTGCAGAGCCCCTTAACTCTATCAATCTTGAGTACAAGCCAGTATTACTAAGCCCTCAAAGTAACAATGGATTCAGGGTGATGTGTGACTTCATGAGAAAGCGATCAGGTTTGCAGGATTACATTATAAAATATATACTTTGGCAGAGCAGTTATGTCCTCACAGTCTAGTTTAATTATTAGCACAGTTTGAACATAGACCAGAAAAGAAATTACATGCCAGACAATTCCTCTAAGCTATTATAAAATCACTGTGGCATGGATATTACCTTAATTTTAGACACCTAAGGCATTTAGCTGAGTTACCATGGATTTGAATTTTAAAATAATAAAATGGCTGGTGATATGCAACTCAGTTAAACCTGGTCACGTATAGGGGTTAAATAAACTGTTCCATATTTTCCATAATGAAGGAGACAGTATGCACCGGGGCATCCTTCAGCTCTGAGAGTGGCAGACTTCATGCCGTGGCAGACCGTCAAGAGGTCTGGTGGCTGAAGCTGGTGATGGCTTCCATGTGGCGTCGTACAGGGATCAACCGTCTGCTCGCCACCCTACAAACCAGTAGCTGGGACAAACATTACTGGAGGGGACGAAGGTGGATTAGCCACTATCCCTTAAGAATAGTTCCCCCTGCTTTGTGTAAGCACAGTTGGCTATGTGGCACAGCTTCAGAAAGACATTTCGTGACACTGGGATGTAAAAACAGGACAGAAAACGAAAACCACTTGTGCCAACATTGAGGAATTCCATTGTTTTTTTACTTGTTTTTAGCTTTTGGATTTGAGAGTGATCTCAGGCATTTAAATAGGTCTTACCATTAATTAAAGTGAATGAAAATGTCACTTTGTCTTTATTATAAAGCTGTATAAGCTTTTAACTACTTCCATATCGATCTCCATGCATTTAGAATGGATTCCTTAATGGATTTGAAAACTGTTTTTGCCTCTTAGACCAATAGCTGGCATTTTTGACTCTGGTATAATCCTTTTGTTTAAATGAGACATCTGCATCCACTGTTTGTTTTCCATTGTTTACAAGAAAAATCAATTGCAGCATGGAACAGTTTCAATTGAACAAAACAAAATAAACGTATCAGGGGACTGGCGTCTTTCATTGGAAATATTTAATGGATAACTTCAGTGAAAATGTAGTCAATATGTAACCCACGGAAACTCAAGTCTTTCAGAAAAAAACTTTGTACATGGATCTCTTGGTCCACACAGCAACAGCAGCATTCCAGTGAGGTAACTGTCAGGATGTCTTTTTTGGTTTTTGGGCCACCGGAGACGCTTTGTTCTGTTGGCCTCTTGACCTGCAGGTGAGGAACCCAGGAGACACATTCTGCAGTGATCTCCCAATGTGGTGATAGTTTGATGTAAACATGGGTTGAATGGGTTCTCCGGCTGATGTCTCCATGGCCCCCTAACACGCGTAACTTACTTGAGGAAAAAGAAAAACAGAAAAATGTGTAGAATTATGCAATAGAGCGCATTTTCTTTGTATATAATTTCAACAGGCACCATTTTTTTCGTTTGGTGTTATTTTCAATACCCCCGTTAAAAATACAAGTTTATGTCTTTATTTGCCCTTTTCCTGTTTACAATGCCACATTCCAAAGTACTAAGCTTTATGATAAGCTTCACTGAGAGAGCTGATTTTGGTCATCTCAAAGTGTAGGGATACTAACTGTTTCCCCATGCTGCGGCATCTGCTCGGTGACGAAACAAGCACCTTTTTGTCTTGACATTTTTAGAGAAATGAGAGACAAAGGGCTAGTCAGATGGAGTCAAAGATGAGTTCAACCCTCCTTTAGCCACACACGTTCCAGGACAATCTGGAATGAGGCGGGTCACTGACGTAACCACTTCCTATGCCTCCATGCTTATTTCATGCAGTGATGCATGTGATGCTGCTGTCTCCTAAGACACACACAGGCCAAGATCTGTGTTCGGTAATGACAACATGCTCCTCATTACTTCCATAGGAGATGTGCACATGCCAGGCTTGAAGATTTATATTGTGTTCATGTATTACAAGATTTGGGTCTTCATGTAAGATGGTGTTGACTGACGCTGCTCAGATATGGTTTTGTTTAGGGTGTTATCTGAATGAAAGATGGAGTGTTGGTTATGTCATAACATTTATCAAAGTACCATTTCTCTGGGCCTGTTTGAGATGATTAATTTGTTAGGCCTTTAAATTGATGTCTGTTCAGTGTTAGCAGTTTTGAAAGCAAGAAGTAAGCAAGTGCCAGTATTATGTATGAACATTTTTTTTGTTTAGTTGGATTCTTTAGTTGGATTTTAGCAATGTCATGCTACAAAAAATAGGAATGTTTTGGACCTATTAATGTCAATCATTTTCTAATTGCCCATGACTGATGACTGAATGGGATTGTCGGTTTAACGTTTTTTGGACAGAGAAGGACAACAAAGCTTGTTCACAATACATCTCTCTGATACAATAGGCAAATGTGGATAATTTGAAACTAATCGTTTCTCCAAAAGATGAGTTTTAGGAAAAAGAAAAATGTGAACGGCCATCTTGATATTGTTTTATTTTGTGGAATAGCATCAGACTTCCTATGCTTTAAAGAGCTGCTTTTGTGTGTCTTATTTATAAGACAAATATTAATTCCATTCATGAATTCTTAGGAAATGTTGAATGTTTCCTTCTTTATAACTTCCATTTCTGTGTGTTTTTTTGAGGATTTACTTTTCACATGCCACCTGTTTGCCAGAATATAATTGTTATTTTTAAAACATGGATGTAATGTCTGGTTTTTCATTATTCCTCAAATTGGCCTTCTTGTGCCCTGTTGCCTAGAGAAGTGTTTGTTTCAGAGACAATGGTCGGGTGTCATCAGCGAAGTTCTGTTTTTACCCGTTTCTCATCTGTTGTCTGCTTGGACAATGCTTGTGCAATGGAAAGAACTCCGCCAAGGTGCTAGATAATTGGGCTCATTCTGCCCTGGGAATATTGTTGATTGCGTTTTGGCTGCCCCACGAATGAATGATTGTTTAGGTACGTAGGCCAGAGAAGTGTCGGGCAGCTAGTGTCACTTTTCCACTTTTCCGGTAGCAGAGCAAATGTGAGGTTCAGTGGTGTGAAAGATCTGCCGCTGTAATGGACCAGCTCAGCAGTTGCTGCTTTGCCTACATGTCAAATGTGACAAATTCATGCTTACAGCAACCTTCCACCAAATCAAACTCCACCAAAAATAGTATAATGTATTTCTTTTTCTCTCTTTTAAGTGACAAAAAATAACTCCTAGTAGATCAGCTAAAGCTCTAATCTTCAATCAACTCTGTCCTTACATACAGTTCTTATAGCCATATGTGGTCTATGTTTGTGATTTCTTTATATTTAACCTCTACATATGGTTAAACTCTCATATATATTTTAATTGGACCATTTTCTACATCAGTGGTTTTCAAAGTGCGGTCCAGAGGACCACCAGGTCTATTTTGGTCTTGGGTTTCAGACATTAAACCTCCTTTCAGATGGGCAACCATTGGACAAAATCTAATAAAATGGAGGTCTATGGTCTATTTGTGTCAGTTCAGGGCTGTGAAAAAGTTTGAAAAACATTGTTCTAGATTTTTTTGTGCATGCCTAGACAATGCAATATCACTAGGTTGGCAATTTGCAACTGGTACCTCGATGAGAGACCTGCAGGACAGTTGTATATGCACCTGTTCTGAGTGTATGTTAATGTACTTCCATTGTATGCCTGTTAATAACCCTTGCCAGTGTTATATAATGTTTTTTTTTAAATATCCAAACTTACAAATATACTTACTGTATTAAAGTAACACAAAAAAGTAAATCAATTCAGTGGATTTAGAGTAAGTAGTCTTTCCTAGAACAGTATTTAGATAGCCATTCCCATTTTTAAGTTATTATGTTCAACATTAACGAATGGAGTCAGCACTTGGCAAGCAAAGGGCCCAAAAATCAGTAAGGATCAAGTGGATATTTTCCTAATTAGATTAGATTAGGTCCAGTAGTGAGGCCTGATTTTTCCTCTTTGTGAGATTCAGATACATCTTACCCTCTGTGTAGCGAAATATGTGCAATTTCCTCAGGGATCATGCTCTCTCTTCAATGAAAAAGCCAAGCCACTTTAGAATAGTTAAGAGGGGGATTATCTTTCTAGAGTTTAACATTTGAAAATAATATATACATTTCTACTCCCTCTTCCTGCTTTCTGACCCAAGGTAATCATGGCTAAAGGTATTATAATAATCAAAATCTAATGTATACAGACTGGTTTAGACTGTGATAAATCATTTGTGTTACACTCTTGAGACACCCGTAGAAAGTGATTTCTCTGTGTTAAAAATATAACCGCATGCCTCTACCTGGGCCCAGACTGAAAGACTCAGTCAACATTTCTGATTAAGGTATGCCAAAAACATATGCCATCACTATCCATGTTTTAAAAGCCAAATACAATGTATGAGTCTGTTGGGTGATTGTGTTTCTTTCTCCTCTGGTCAGCAGTGCTCTGTTTTTGTAATAGAAGGGGTAATAAAAATTCCCAGTCATAAAGTAAGCTGAAAGACAAAACTGTTTGTTCTGTATTTGGCCAATGATATAGCCAAATGTAGGTATAGGGTCGAGTGTATTTGTCCTGTAAAATATGTTGATACAACTCAAGCTGTTTTTTGTTTACTTTATAATCTACAGACTAGCCTTGCATTTAAACAATTGTATCAAGGATCTCTCCTTCTGTACTTCTGTGGGAAAGAGCTGCATGTTAATTTGTTCAGGGTTTAGAATTAAATTTCAAAGAAATTTGATTCAGTATAGAGCGCATTGTCTAAATTTAATGGCAAGATATAATAAATCATGACAGTTTTACAGTTGATACAACCTAAGCGCAAGCTCTCCTCAGTGACTTGTCCATGTCTCACAGGAGCAAATCAGAGAAAAGTTCCAGTTAGGAAGTGATACTTGTGGCCCTGCACAAGAGAGAGGCTTGACAGCGGTTTCAAGACGTTTTCTGCTTGCTAATAGTTTGATGAAGTTTTTACTTGAGGAGAACACTATGTGAGCCCTGTCATCTGGATGTGTTTAGACCGCGTGCGCTTGGAGCTGGCAGCCAGATGGCTTCAGCTGAGGGACAATGAAATCTCCAGGGTCTGCAGGAGAGAAGGCCCTTTTTCTGATTTGTCTCCTGATGAAACCACATCTGGGTAACTTTAGCATGCAGTGGGACATGCAGTTCTTTGTTCATTTGGTGCTTGAAAGTTGACTATTTGACAACAAGTAGTTATTTGTAGGTTTAATTTAAATGACCAAATACAACATACCTGTGTGATATCGTCAACTTTAGTCAGAATGCTAGATGGTTGCTGTGTTTATTGAAGACTGTGGGATAGTTATTTAATTGGTTGCTGAAACAGCACATGGCGTTCTATCAAGCCCCTTGAGAGTCACAGACAAATGCTTATTTACTAAAATGAGCTCATTTTTCTCATGTTATGTAATCATATTCTGTCGAGATCGATTTCCTTCAGGTGCCTAAGTCCTGCACCCTCCGTCATCTGTTTACACCAGCATCTTTTGAAAAATGACTTCAAATGCTAGTGTGTGAAAGGACAAAGTTTATTGTCACGCAACATCAGAAGATGGTGGTTATCTTGCGTCCCTGTTCGGTTTGGTTTGTGATTGATCTTAGAAATTGTATATTAATTCTTCAACAGAAATATACTTTTTTTATTGTCCATTAACTTTAATTTAGTAACATAATATTTCTCACAGGTCCTGGGTTTGAACCTCCTTGTTCTCCGGGGTTTTTATCCCCTGGTGCTCTGGTTTCCTCCCATAGTCCAAAGCAGGTTATGTTAATTAGTGACTACATGAATGTGAGTGACTGTCTGTCTATGTGTGTTAGCCCTATGATTGACCGGTACCCCACCTCTTGCCCTGAAGGGATTGGCTCCAGCCCCCCACTACCCTCTTTGGATGGACAGATTCGTTCTCTATTGTGACACTAGATTTCTGTGGCACACATACATGATTAGCTACCCCACGTGGCCAAAACTGTTCTTGCATGTAGGCAACGATCCAATCCCTATCCATATTTAGATCTGTACGTGCACTGTTTAGCATTAAAAAGTCTGTTGACTTATAGTTCAACATAATGTTATGTTGCAGGAAGGAATTGAAATTCCACACAGATTTTAAATGTTTAAAACTACAAACAGTACAGGTATCACTAGCATCAGCACTGTGAGACAGTACTCCAGAGTTTTGGGGAATTGTAATCAGTATCAGGAGAGAATAAGTGGGGTTGATACCTCCTTAGTTCCTTTAAGTCTTTCTTGCGACACATTGACGCATGATTAGCAACTCAGCACATTGAGAACCTAAAGTCAGCGAGTTCATTTTGAAAGTGACTTGTAATGGGTGTCTTCGTTTTCCAACAATGTGTAAGATAGCCCTTGTTGTTATTTTTCCTGTCATCATGCCGGTCCGCACCAGCAGGTCCCTGAGCTTTGGCATGACCACTTGCTGTGCCATTTCATCACGTTTTTTGGCCTTTAACCTGTTTTAAACCAAGTTTCTGACATATATGCTCAAGTATCCTTCATCAGCTTTCGCCTGCTGTCCTCAGGAACTCCACTGCATACCAGCACTCTTCAAACGCTACATTTTACAGATGTATTGGCCGTGGCTGCACACGGGTTTTGCAGTTGAGGAAATATAATAGACTTGAGGTTCATACGAGTGTTTCCAGATGTTGGGGCGGTGCGGGTGAGTGGACAGTGTACCAACGGGAATTGTGGTGCCCTGACAGATAGCACATCCTTTGTCAAACAAGCACAAATGTCAATAGGTACATTTGCTTTTCATAATAAACATCTTGCTGAAAGAAGAAACATTTATTTTACATTGCCAACATGTATTGAGGCATGTTTCTTAGTTTACTTTGTTGGTAATGGTAAGGCTCCTTCATCATTGGGTAGATTACTTTTCTTGAAGGGACATGGATGTCACAGGGACACAATTCTAAATCACCACTGCAGAAACCCAGGGGTTCAATGTCGTGTAGGGTAGTGGTTCCACTGCCTAATTCTGTATGCTAATAATCTCAGTTAGCAGTGTTTGTGTGGGTTGGCGCCTACACTGAAAGGGGTAGGGGAAGAAAAACCCAAACCTTCTGCTGCTGGCTGGTGAAGCGCCTGTTGTCTACACCCTCCCGAGGTCAACACAGACTTCACTGCAGGGGAATTACATTACAAGTTGTGGGGGAAAAGTCATTTTTCTTGGAGTTAATGTTAGATTTAGCTATGTCAGCACATTCAAGGTGTTTTCTTCCAGGAAAAGGTTAGACATTTGACACACTATCAACACCTGCTTAGTTGCTCATCTGTGTATAATCACTCACAACAAGGAGCAAATCTACCGTAACGTTCTCAATTGTAATTGTACATCTGTATAGTGAGACAGCTGGACCTCCCAAATGGCTTATTTAAAAAAAAAAAATGACAATAGTACCTGCATGTACACATTGTCCACATGCTGCGTTGAATCTTAGATTTCCCTAAGTGTACTTTTCAAGGTTTTGTGGTCTAAAAAGCTTTTCTTTGTTTGTGTCATATCTTGCAGCATCAACAATAAACTGCAGCAGCCAGAAGCGGCATCCGGGGTTCTGGAGTACGCCATGAAACATTTTGGAGAGCTGGTGAGAAAGAAAAGGAAACCGTATCTTAGTTTGCATTCAGACCACTGGGCCAGAAAGCTAGGCCTTTCCTTTCCTTTTAATCGCACCACTTTGTTGACACAGCAGTCAAAAATGTAATGAACCTTTGCTACAGTTCAGTTCTGCACTATCTTGCAACACATACAAGTATGTTGGCCTAAATGCAGGTAGAATAGAACGATAGCTGCAGTGATAACTTTTATAAGTTATAAGATGTTTTGTCACTAGTACCTCAAGCAGCAGCTCCACACCAACTCAGACTTTGCATTTCTGGATGCGTATTCAGATTGTATAAGTTCTTAGTGGACTATATTATCTGTGGTTCATTGTCTGCATACACTTCTTCCTGGGGTATCCTTTCCCCACACACACCGTTTAACATTGGGATGAGGGTCATTTGAGACACATACCCCCAGAACACCCTGTTCTTAATGTGCAGCACATGGAAAAAACATCTGCTAAGCTGATCAGTAGTCAAGGGCAAGGAGCAGAAGTATGGGCTTTCTCGTCCAATTGACAGGATGTTTGGATTTTCTTGCATATTTGCACACCTTTTATGTGTCTCTGCTTTATGTTTTTAAGAAAACGGCTTGAAACTACTTTTTTTCCCCAGTGATAAAAGGATGTAGTGTTTCATACCAAAAAAATAGAAACAGCATTTATTTCTTAATGGCGACTAGTTTGTAAGGTTCATAAAAAGTTTCATTTAGTGTAACTCACTATGTGAGAAGTCACTCCTGAATGTTGGCATTAGTATATTGATCTAATGCCTGTATTTGCTTGTATTAGTTATATTAGCTACACTGAAATCCCCAGTCACAAACACCCATTGCCAAAATCTTTTGTATTTTCTTTATATAATTATACAGATATATTTATATCTCTTTTTCTGTTCATGTAGATGACTACTCCCTAAACTAATATTACATAAAACATGTTCTCTGTAGATGAACCTAGTCCAGATATGAAATAACTGTCAAACAGTGGACATGCATTGGACACCATCACACAGATTTTCCACATCAATTACATAACAGGAAAAGAGCTTTTTTTTCCTGATCCGTCTCCCTCCCTGTTACCAAAACTGCGGTTTTTGTTTTGCTACTTGTATGGGTGTACTGGATAGGCTTTTTAGCCTTCTTATAGATTAAGCTAGTATTGATCACTGATTTGTTCTAGACACACTTAAAACATAAAATATCCATGTGGTTCATCTTATGGGAAAGTGAACATAGAATACAGCAATGGATTCAAAATATAACTTTTCCGGCCAAATACACAAAGTTTTACGTTTTTCCTACAATCCTCAGTTGCCACAAATCCAAACTCAAGAGCTGAGCTGGCTCTGATGATACTCTTAATTAATAATGACCAGTAGTGGGAAGATGCTGAGATGTATTTAACATATATAGATTACACAGACAGAACATGCTTTTTTAATAGAATGCCTTTGTTTAATTTTATTTAGTGGTTATTTTTGTCCCAAAGTCAAGTTAAATGTTTTTTCCAAACCATTAGGACTCATATGGAAAAGGTCTCTCCTTCTGCCTTTGTGAACTGCATTTATATTTCTCTGTGAAAGCATGGTAAATGGGGGAAAAGACTGAGTAAAACTGTGCACTTCCAGGAACCTTGTTTATGAGGTAACATTTGAAAAGCTTTACTGTGGGAATATGGTAGGTTTCCCTGTTTAGTATACCAGGAATCATCAGTAAAGCAAAGGTTGGAGGAGACCTATGTAATTAATCATTGGTTGATGTCTTTCAAAATAAGTCAAAACATAGAAGTCAGTTTTACAGGTGGTCAGTGTTAGATGTAAGAGGTCCAGGATTGGTTGATTAAGTTTGGAATCTCCAATCAGCAATGCTATATTATAATGAAAGTTAGATGTGTCTTTGCACGACTGTAAATGGACAAGGAGTGTAGTTCCAAAACTCTTTGCTTAAACTAAACTATTTTTTATTAAATAGAGAAATGCTCAAGATAACAAACTAGTGATGAAACACAGAGAAGTAGGTTAATTGTGTGTATTCATATAGATACGTGGTTTCAGTTTAATCTCTCTTATGTGACTCCTTTCTGCTTTTCTACTAGGAAATCCAAGCCACCTGGTATGAGAAGCTCCATGAGTGGGAGGATGCCCTGGTAGCATATGACAAGAAGATCGACATGAACAAAGAAGATCCAGAGCTCATCCTGGGCAGGATGCGATGCTTAGAGGCCCTGGGAGAATGGTATGTCAGTAGTCATATCTGTTGTGAGTTCAGTAGGGCTGCAACAACTTGTTCAAATCAGTGTTCGAGCCTTCAGGTCTCAAATTCATTGATGTGTATTTTTATATATAAACACTTGAGGTAACATCAGTGTTTGTAATATGTGCTGCCTGTATTCAATTTACCATACGTTTGTTTTCTCTAACAAATCCTGCCCTAGGCTTTTTGATATTGAGTGTCATTCACTGATAAAATAGAGAACACATTTGTTTCATCGGTTCTTAACCTTGGCTCTAATGGATAAAGACACATAAGGTAGTATACTTGCTGTAAGCTCTTCCATCTCCCACTTTTCATTTGCTCATTATGTGTCGGCGGCCTGTTCCTAATGAGTCCTGACATTAGGCCTTTGATGAAACAGAGAGAAAACGGTAACTCTGAGTTGACTGGAGTAATTTTTCCGGGAAATGCATGAACAGGCATCAAATGCTAAAAAGAGGTGCCGCCACGCCAATGAAACCTCACCACAGCTGAAGCTCAACTCCATAATGACCGCCCACCTTCAAAGATTTTTAGGGAAAAAGAAAGTCACAAGATGTCCGAAGGATCCAAATATGTGGATCGTCATAGAGCTTGTGACGCTAAGCAGATGTTAATATTCTTATGTAACCTGCTGTCCTTGTGCCATTGTTGTATACACTGGGATTCATTTCAAAAGAAAATTATTCAATAATTTAACAAGAAAATAATTCAACTGAAAAGAGGCTTTGTGTTTATATTTGTTTTTTTTTTGGGTAAGGCATGGAGATGATATAACAGACTGGATCATGAGTCAAAGGAGATCAGACTCAACAGAACACATTGTTCCCTATTAAGTTAAGTTAAATGGATATTGTACCAGTCTGCAAATCCAAAACTGGTGAGAGAGATTGTTAAAAGAGCAGTTGTTAATGTTTTTTTCAGTCAAACTCAAACCTTAGTTGTATTGGACAGCTTGGAAGCCAACCTTAGTCTAAAATGCTATACAATCAAGGTGAAAGTGTAAAGAATTGGCAATTGAATCACTGCAGTGTTGGGGCATATTAGGGCCTGTGCCAAATTCCGGTATTAATCTAAATTCTTTCTCAGTTTCAGATTATGACCACTAATCATCTTTTTCAGTGTTTGGGAAATATTGTCTCAACTGTAAAAGAGCTGTTTTATACTGCTCACACTAAATCATGCAGCTGTTTTGGCATGCTCTGCTCTGGGGATGGAGGCCTGTGTCTGATAAAGCCACTTACTGATCCACACACATAGCTTTCATTTACATATTATGCTTTTATAATTCTAAAAAATGTCAGATCTGTACCAAAATAACGGCATTTCAAGGTTTTGTGTCAGCACATATAATAGTCTTCAGTATGTAAAAACATAGATCAAAATTGAAGGATCCCACAGATATTCTTTCTTTGAAAAGAGAGTATTTTTGCAACAATTTACTGCAAAATACCAGGATGTCAGTTCTTGGTATTCAGCACCAGTTGTGTTCTGTTATACTATGACGGTAGTATGTTACTGTGCATGCCGATAGAGGGGTTTCCACTTATTCTGGCTTCTGTTCAGGGTGACTTTTCAATAGAAATTCCAAAGATGTGAATGATGGTCTGCTGAGTCAAATTATAACTCAAGCTCTTCCTTCCGTTGGACTCTTTGTCCGCTGTAGACTCACGTAGGCCCAGTGTATCGGAGCATTTTGTACTTGTTGCTTTCATGTTATACGATAGCCAGGCAGCTGGAGAATGGCTTCACTTCAATGACCCACATCCAAACCCGCCTTTCTCTTTTTCTCTGTCTGTGCCTTTCTCATCTAAGCTCGCTCCAGCATCCTGCCTGTAAAACACATGCGGTGGGTTTGATCTCTTCCTGGACATTGCCGCACTGATTGTTGTTAATGAGGAATTAGTCTTGGTTAGATGCACCTGACCCCAACGGGAACATCCATCTGTTTGCTGGTAGAACTTGATTTTATCAGTTGGGACGGTACACTTGATTTAAGATGTTCATCTTTAAGAACAAATAAATAATGGCAGATGTAACAGAAACTAGCCTTATCTCCTTCTCATCCGTGGCCAAAAAAGTTTGGCTATTGTGGTGAATGATTTCTTCAATTGTTGTTTGACGTAGGAAAAGTACATTGAGTGCCTTGACTCTTGAGATGTGTGTATCATTATGGGACTTGGACTTTTTATCTGTTGAGGACAAGCATAAAATGAATACAGTACAGTACAATATAGCAAACTGCAGTGTATACAGTGATACTCTGCCCCTGATTACCTGATCGAGTAGGAAACCTGATGATAGCTGAGAACAGTTTCTGATTAGCTGATGTCATCACTGTAAACATGGGACTGAATAAATCTGGATTTTCTTTTTCTGCCACCTGAAGCCTGCGGTTAATGTTTTCCAGGGGCCAGTTGCACCAGCAGTGCTGCGAAGAGTGGACACTGGTGAGCGAGGAAACTCAGGCCAAGATGGCTCGTATGGCTGCTGCTGCCGCCTGGGGTCTAGGTAACCACTCACATACTTCACATCACATATGAATGACCAATATAGTAACAGTCAGCTGACTTTCAATACTTGTGCATGGAGTTTCTTGGCCATCCTCTGCCTGACTCAGTGCAACAATGCAATCAAAAACGAGCAGCAATGAAAACAGTAACAGCCCTTGCCAAGGCTGCCCTCGCATAACCATATGCGAGTGGTATCCAGTCATAATATTGACATATCGTAACGTGCAATGGTGGAGAAAAGCAGGGACCACAGTGCAGAGGCCTCCTCTGAGGTTTGTGGTCTGTGGCTTTGACTTTCCAAAATTCAATCGTAAACCCTGAGACGATACTCAACCCGCAGTCCCGTCTATCTGAAGACTCAGACCATCTTTTATTGTTGTCGTTGGGAAGCAAAATGTTGAGGTTGCAGTCAATTATATTATGGCAAGCTGATATGAAGTGTGGTTTAAAACAGCAGTGACAGGCTGCTAAACTTCAATCTGCTGTTAGGTCTCAAGACTCTTTGCTTAAGCCTGCCTTTGTGCTTTTTCTTACTGTGATTGTTGTTTCTCCAGGGCACTGGGACAGCATGGAGGAGTACACGTGTATGATCCCAAGAGACACACATGATGGGGCTTTTTATAGAGCAGTGCTAGCCCTGCATCAGGACCTCTTCTCATTGGCCCAGCAGGTGGGTTACATCGCCACTCACAAATACACCCCCCCCCTTTCCCCCATTCCCCCATTCAATGTACATTAAAAATCTATATTTTTAGAAAACATCTCATAAAGACATGCCACATGGGAGTCCGCCTAGCCTTGTGGTTTCTGGAATTTTCATTAGTCTTTATAGCAAAGTATGAAAAGTTAAAATGATTGGAAACCAACACTGCATAGAAACATAAAAATGGCTTTACAGCTATTCCAGACAGGATCGAATTCCCCCATCAGCTCAGGCTTTTCATTAAAAGGAATAAAATGCCTTGGTCTTGTTTGTTTTTTTGCTTTTTACCATGTAGTACTTCATCGTTGTGGAAATGTTACACAACTCTTGAAACTGACAATAATAACAGCATTTAGCCTCAAACAAATAAAGAGCCTGTCCTGTCTGCCTGTCTGCCTGTCAACAAAGTCTGGTGGAGGTCAGGGTGGTGCTTTCCTCATTTGATGAAGGTTGGGATATTAGATGAGCTCATGGTTCCTGGAGATGGATTTGCTCAAGCTGGATACCAGCACGTCTAACGAACACAAGCTCCAACACTGACACCAGTAAACACCTGCTCCTCCAATTTCCCTGGACTCATCCTCCAAATCTCTTTTTCACCACAAAGCCCAGGAGACCTGCTCTCTGTGCCCCCTCATCCCTCCACAGCCACCCTCCCTTCTCTAATTTGGAGATTAGATCCAGGTGTGGCCTATAGGATTCTACATCAGCTGAATATGGAAAGCAGACGTTTGACTCTTAGCGACAATGAGCCCGCTCACAATGAATGAAGAGCAATGAAAAGCAGATGCGAGCAAGGGTGAAAGCTTAAATGTCAACATGAGATCAGTCTAGTCTTCCGGATGTGGTTGGTAATCCTCGCACTTAAGTTCTTTTGATTCCATAGGGCTGTTCCTTCCCTCCCTCTATACTCCCAATAACCAGACATGCTCCAGGAGTCTCGGCACGAGTCTTTGTGAAAGGTTTCATGTTACTTTGCTTTATAAATCTTGCCGTTTAGTCTGTTCCAGCGATGATGTGTAGACACGGCAGTCATGCTCCCCCCAGTAAAGCAGCCTGCTGTGCCAAGATTCATGATATAACCAGTCTTGCAGTGTGTTTTGTAAATTAGCTCATGTTTTTTTTACAAACCAGAGGCCTCCTTTTGACTTCACAGTGATGTTTGGGCTTTGTTTCGAGTTTCCTTTAGCGGTTGATTTGGCTCTTACCATTCACATGCAGACCTTCATACCACACTGTAATGATAAAGTAATATCACTGGACTTAAACATATGTAAGTACATAAGTGCAACCTTTATGTAAGAGAATAGAAGATTGGGTCATGGTGTGTTTGTGCTGCCAGAAAGCCAGACACTGCATTTATCAGGAGTCGTCTGGACTGCACATTTCCAATGAGGCCCCAGCGCAGTAATTCAGGAGTAAACAGGACCCTAACTGAGTGGAGGCTGTAAAGAAGCAGCCTCATTGTCACCTCTTCCCATCCACCCTCCCACAACCCCCTCCTCTTGTTGTGCATGCCTGAAGAGGTGTTGGTGCACGCCATTCCTCCTTTCCCTCCCCACAAAAAAAAGTAATTGGTGGGAGTCAGTCTGAAACAGCTGTGTGTCCTGGGCCTCAGAGAACTTCCTTAGTCATCCTCCCTCATTTTAACTTCCCACTAATAACAGTTCCCAAAAACAGTGGGTGTTGAAGCCCAAGATATCAGCACACTTTCAGCCTCAATACTTGTGTCCTTGTTTGTCCCTGTTGGTGCTCTGGATCAGTTCTTTCTCTCAGTTACTGTTTTTCCACCCCTCAGGGTTCTCACTGGTGATGGAATGTTTGCAGTATCCTTGGATTTGCAGAAGTGTAATCCTGTTAGGAAAAGTCAGGGAACTGGAATCTTACAAATGAGTCAGTAATAAAAACAGGAAGGTGCGAAAAACATTTTTGGGGAATGAATGTGCTCTGACAAGTTGGTTGAACATTTTGAAAAGGTTTTGGAATTTGCATCATTTTCATGGCAGGAACAGTGACTAACAGCTCCCTATTTTGAATTCTTCTTTATCACCCTCCCAGTTCTTCTCCCTTTCACTGAATGTGGATGCAAATTTAGGCTGTTTTTTTAAAGATACATTTGACATCCACACGGTTACATAACTGTCACGCTGTTGCTCTCAACACTTCATTTACCTCTCCTCATAAAACATTCGGCAGTGCATCCAGCCATTTTGCTATACAAGCAGGCGTTCTAGTCCTAGTTGCACTAATGTGTCACTGTTGGCTGCACTTGAAAAAGATGTGAGGAGCGAGCAATAACAAGCCTTTGTTGGTTTGCACCAAGTGTTTTTATTACTGCCTGGATTTAGTCCAATCCAGGCTGGTCTCGATGCAAGAAGTTTTGAGGAGAGACATTGTGTCATGGTACATTCAAGGGTCATGCTATTTTGACGTTATTGCTATTTCTTAGCTTTATCTTGAGAGGCAACTAAGTCAAGTCACGGATTAAACCAGTGCTTCTCATGTCCATCAGTGCACTGGCAAACTTGTGAAAAGAAAAAATATATGGTGTGTGATCATGAAGCATGAGATTTCATTAAAATTTGAGATCCCACTATAAATATGTTTTTTTTCTGTAGTGTATTGACAAAGCAAGAGACCTCCTGGATGCTGAGCTGACTGCCATGGCCGGAGAGAGCTACAGTCGAGCATACGGGGTAAGTGTTTCTCTGAGACAGCCAAATATCCAATGCATGGCTTCATTCGACCATCTCATTTTTAATAGCCTTCATGTGCAGAAGGATCATTCCACAGCAACAAAAATGTATTAAAGTCATGATATATGAATCTCTGATCTAGCCTCTTCAGAAGTCAAAAGCATCAAGATTTACAGCTTCCCCAATGCTCAGCGCTCACTTTTTATTAGCTATATATGTGGATTTATCTAAACATGTCACATCAGAAGATGAAGCAGCAGTTATCCTCTCATACAGATGTTGTCAGGTAACATTATCATGAAAACCATTTGATCCTGGTTGATGCACATACTGTAGCTCCAGCAGCACACACACAACATGAATCTAAATTCTGGATGTTGGTTACAAATAACAGATGTAAACAGAGCCACCGTATGGAGATGACCAATCTTTTTTGACAAATGCCATACAACAAGTTCCCGTGGGTTGCCCAGTGCATTTAATTAGAGATTATGATTTATCTACAAGCTTTAATGCTGCTTTCATATTGCACAGAAGGAGCTTTCGTCCTGTCTGGTTCAATGTAAATTTTGCAACTATAATAATGAATGTGTGGATTAGAATTAATGTATGTGTGTTTGTTTTCCAGGCCATGGTGTCTTGCCAGATGCTGTCAGAGCTAGAGGAGGTGATCCAGTACAAGCTGGTGCCCGAGAGGAGGGACATCATTAGGGAAACATGGTGGGAGAGGCTTCAGGTAACTACAGTGCATGATAAATGGGCACGCACACACACTCAGTCACGTGTGCAGCTACAAATGTAAAGCAGATGTTGGAAGGGCTACCGTTACTAATAGGAAACATTACAAGACAGACACAATACCTACATGCAAAGATTCACACTAATCCCTCAGTGAGTAAGGGTCGACCATCTTGTTGATTTGTATGTTTATTTCTACATTTGAAAGTAAATTTAAGGTAGATTTTAAAAGAAGAATCCTGTTGGGCACTGGTTAGTGTTATTTACGTTGCTTGAACAAATGTCAGATGAAAGTCAGTTCGTAATAATTAGGTCAAAGATATTTTCCACATGCAGCCAAAACTAGGTCCAGTCTGTCCAGATGAGTTTGTCTACAGAAATACAGTCACAGCTGTAGAATTGCAGCTTTGTCAACGAAGTAAGGAATGAGTCACAGCACATTGTCAAAACAGGAAAATTCAGTTTTTATAAATCTAATGTATTTAGAACACCGTCCACTCTGCAGCGTGCAAGTAAATTGCTGTTTGTCGTTCTCTGTTATCATCTCGCTTGTCATAATGGCAATAGAGGTAATCCTATGCTGCAGTTAGTCAAATTTTAATGTTCGGAATTTTCTAGTCATTCAATTCAATTCAGTTCATATTGTAGGTTGCTTATATTCGACAACACCAGTGGCAGAGGAAGTTATACTGAGGATGGAAACTGCTCTGCTTATTGCTGTTATCAATGTCTTTGTTTTTGTAGCAACCCAACTGAGGTGAAACTAATAATGTAACACTAGGGGAAAATTTGAGTTACATGCTGATAATGATATCAGATTTCGAACACGCTGCTAAAAAAACTCCCTTCGACTGTTCTCGTTGTCACGACGATAGGTGAAAGTTGAAGCATACAGTAAATAGACTTATAAATCATGAACTTAAGTTTGTAATAAAAACTGATCTCCCCAAAGACACCTATACACTTAAACTGAAAATATGATCATTTTTGAATAAATGGTCTCCTTGCTTGTTCGCCTGCATGTAATAATCCTTGGAGGAATATTCAGGAAAAAAGCGTGGCTCATTTTCTGCAACTTCATCCAAACCCTTTCTACTTCCTGAGACTGATTATGATTACTATTATTATCATTATTAATTGTGAATTACCATCTTGTATATGCTGTCAAGTGAGACAGGAGGACGTGAGGAAGAACCACAAATCCACAAGCGGTTGGGAAAAAGTTTGCCACCCGCCAATTCTTTGGAATTCGAGACAAATGCCATCCGATCTAAGATAATACTGTTGAAGTTCATCTTTTCCATGTTGGCCTTTTTACAGCTGAATCCAAATGTGATTGTTTGAAAGGCCTCGTCCTTGTATGTTCATGTTGAGGGAGGAATTTAAGTCAGGCGGATAAACTGATAAGCCTTTGATCTGTGATGCACCATTCCTGACTCTTGGTACCGTGGCATCCAAGCTGTTCAGTTTAATACAGCATGTATAATGCAACTTACTCTCAGTCCCCGTTCACCTTTCTGTCTATCATCTCCCTTTAAGATTTTACTGACATTTTGGAAAATCCTCTTCAATGAAAATCAAAAAGACTGTCATCTTTTACCTTAACCGCAAAGACTGCATGTGCCTGCCCAGACGGCTCCAGTATACTTGCTTCAAAATCAAACATGCTGTATTCTAAAAGGTTGCTGAATACGGCAGAGTTGCATGACAAATAACAAAACGAGTAAGACTATCATTCTTAGAAATCTGGCTCATTTTTACAGCATCAAAAAACAGAAAATTAAATGGCATGTTTTGTAACAACAGTTGCTGAATATGAATGTGGCTGTGACTTTATGCCAGCCAGTTTGTCAAAAATTAAATTACTGTCCATCATTTAGCAATTCAATAATATAAATAATACATTCAAAATAGATTTGAGGGAGGTGAAACAGACAGAAGTTGAACCATTAGTTTGGTGCATTATAGTATTTTGAAGTGGGGTTTGTCCTTTGAACAGCACCAAGAACTAGTCAAAGACAAATAAGTGTTTTTTTAAGTTGATTGGTATTACCTAGCTGTTAGAAATGCACCTAATTCTAACTTTCCTTGTGACATTTCAAAAGCTTCTATAAAATTAGCTTGACCGTTGAATGGAAACCATTACACACACACTCAAATCCATGTGCAGTAAAATGAAGATACTCTTGATCATCTTGAAGTTTTCCATTCATAACAGATGGAGGTTGGTTGGAGGGAGGTATTTAGGATCAAGAGGGGTCTTTCTGAGCAAACAGACAGGGCCCATAATAGCAGCGCCAGAGCTTGGGCTGTAATGCCTGACAGGTTTTTTCTCTCTATAGTGATTTATATGAGGCTGACCTCACACATCTGTCAGGGAGTCACTGTCTGTACTCCTTTACTCTTCCTTTGTACAACAGACTCTGCCTCATCAAAGGACTAGAGGCACAGCAAAGAGCATAAGAAAACACTGCACCCCACTGCTTGTGGGTAAATGTATCACTTCTTGCACTTCTGTCCCTGTTAGAGCCCGTGTGAATTCTGGACTCTCAGCTGTAGGTTGCTGTTCGAGATGTCTCTGGTCTTCTGGTTTCTCAGCTTCTGTTAACGCTGATCAGAAGACATTTTTGCATTTCCACTTTGAAAGTCGAATCTCATCTTGCCTACGACTCAACAGTGTTTATTACGCATGGATAAAGTGTGGCAGAAGAAGTGTAATATTCTGACTCATAGACTAAGGCTAACCCTATTCATTAGTATACATTGAAGAGACAGACAGGAAATGTGGAGATGACATGCAACAAGACCATCTGTCCACCATGACGCCCCCAATGATACCCAGTTGCCCCTTTCAATCAAGTTGGATGAAGTGGATAATTTGGCACTTCCTTAAAGCGTAGGTAACTTAAAATACCTGTAACTTAAAATACCTGTAACTTTTTATCCCAGGAACTGCTGTTGAAGAAACTAAAAGATTCCATCTGCCCGTTGTTTTCCTCCACCGTTTTTAAATGTAATTTTTGCATTCAACAGCGAGACCTGGACTTCGTCGTCAGTCCATCTGTTGTATGCTTTCTTCTGTAACCCCATATTGACGTGTCAATGCACAATGAACAAAAAACAGAGGTTTGTGGCTGGAGCAAAATAAAATGGTGTCTGAAATAAAATGCTGCAAGCACCAGTCAGAAATGTTCTGCACTACAAGACCCCAAAAGTTCCTGTACATGTGGAAAGTACTACCCCTTGAGCAGGGACTTTTTTGTCCCCAGAACTTATTTTAGACCCTGGTCCCTCCAAAGTTGGTGGTGGAAATGCAGCTTTAGTTCACATTTTTTTGCAGATTCTACCTCCACTCAAGCCTCTTATCCCATCACGGGAAGCCTACTTCAGAAACTGTAGTATTGAATTCTAGCCTCAGCTTTTAACAGCTTACTAAAAGACTCATCAAAGTACTTTTGCCATCTAAGGAATACAGCAAAAAGGTTACAAATAAGGTCAACGCTAAGTGAAAAGGACTTGAAGTAACCCAATTCCTAGTTTTGACACAAAGACATGTTATATTAGCTTTCAAACTGTTATGTTGCTTAAAAAGATATATATTTAAAAGGTAGGGAAAGTATGGATTTCAAGATCTCATTTGATGCTGTTAGTTGCAAACTAATATACTGTATGTAAGCAGTGTTTGTAATTATAATCAATTCCTTTTTTGTTAAATGTTTATATTATTTGGTCAATGCCCTTTAGATTTGTCTCCAATTCAGATCATACAGAGAGCTGGGTTACTTCAGTGTCCTGTGTGTTTTGCTACCTGTGTTATATCACAATGTGGTCAAGGTTGTGGTTAAGAATATACTATGAGAGAATAATACAAATATATTAATACAGACCTCTGTTTGTGTGTTTTTTTTCTGGCATGTAAACCTATAATCACATGGACATGTTTAAGACAGGGACCACAGGTAGTTATAGTAGTGCCTAGGGTATCAGCTGTAGGCCTCTCTCACGTGTGTTCATTCTCTGGAGTTTAACGATGAGGTTCCTCTCTTTGAAGGGAGTAAGAGAAGAGTAATGCGTATAACCTGTCTGTCCCTTGTTATTTTTGTGTGTTTTTCCTCTAGGGTTGTCAGCGCATCGTAGAGGACTGGCAAAGGATCCTGATGGTCAGATCGCTTGTCATCAGCCCGCACGAGGACATGAGGACTTGGCTGAAGTATGCCAGCCTCTGTGGCAAGAGCGGACGCCTGGTCAGTGCATTAAAATTTGTACAAAGCCCCTCAGTAATCTCTGATCTGACCCCCGATCATGAATAGTTATTTAATTTTAAAGTTAATTATAATCCCATAGCATTCAGGAGGAATAAATCAGAGTTGATTAAATCAGTCTTTTCGAACGGAAAAGGGAAGTCAAGCTCTGACAGAGTTAAGTGCAACCATGAACTCCAGCCATGAAATTCAACTTCATTTCAACCTGTTTTAAGTTGGCGCTGATGAACGTGACGCAGCACCCTCAATCACACTGTTTAGAAATCTGAGCCCACATATCTGCACAATTAAAGTGGTGCAATTTTCCATCCTTTACCTCACTGTTGTTATAATTGATTGCAAGGGGTGGCAGACAGTTGGCCAATTTTTCTTTCTACACTTCTTGCATTTAAGCGCGCGCACACACACAACACACGACTGGTTGTGGGGATGCCGTACCCCACCACAACACACAAACAACACTCACTCTGACAGAATGCCATAATCTTCAACTATGATGTGACCAAAAAATGAGATGTGATTGGCCAACATGGCAGGAAATCTGATTTTGGAAAAAATGACCCTACGAAGAATTTCTGTCTATCTCTGTCTTTTAAAATTGTATTTATTCACACAATCTTAAGTACTTACTCAGGCTCTGACCTATTTTGCTCTCTCTTTGTCCTTTACTCATTCCTACAGTCGTATCAACGTAATTGAAGTTCAAGCTCTGTATTGTCTTGGAGTTCCTAAAAACATCTGGGTTCTTCTGGAACTATAAACCCTCTTGCCCTCTTTTTCCATCCAGGCTCTGGCCCATAAGACACTGGTGCTCCTTCTGGGTGTGGACCCCTCCAAACAACTTGATCACCCACTGCCCACAGCCCACCCGCATGTCACCTACGCCTACATGAAGTACATGTGGAAGAGTGCCCGCAAGGTAGGAGCAAACAAACTTAATGGGTCTTGTCAGTGGTTTTCAATTTACAAATTACAGTTTTTTAAATATTTGCTTCTTGCTTTTATATTAGTCAACATAGTTGACAAAAGAACAGGGAGATTTTAAACTACTGACATAAACAGCCTGAGAAACATTAACACCAACAAACAACATCTGTAAGTAGGAAGTGTAATTGAAACCTGCTTAACAGGATGACTGTATAGTATCAGGCAGGTGACAGTAGAGTTTAAAAGCATTTTTTGTGATAATTGAAAACGACTGAACATGAGTCCAGGTATATAATCAGGCTTGTAATATTAAGTAAATTGTTGCATATGCAGTTAGCAAGCAAGAGGGTTTTGTTGTGTAATTGCTTTAAGATAGGCACGTCGATCACCCACACACACCCAAAAGCTCCATAAATGAAGCGTGGTAGCTATTATATTACTGATTGTTTTGTGTTTGATTTAGCGGAGCTTGTTTGCAGTGATTTATAATTGGCTCGAATGCAACAGCTGCCCAACAAAAATCCAAAATTGTTAACATATTTGTAATGAGGTTGATTAATTGCAGGTTAGATTTGATTTAATTTTGGCTTTTAACAGGAGTTCTTATGTAAAAACAATTGAATATTGGACAGTGTTGTGATTAGTGAGATTTGAAAGTATTCCTCTAATTTGACGGTCTGACAGAGTTAACAGTATTTCAGGAATTTCAGCTGCTCATAAATATTGCAGGGTTTGGTTGAATTTGCATTTATCATTTTGAATTCTGTAGGGATTTAGCTCAGTCTTGTGTAATTTCTGAGAGCTGCAGTAAAACCAACTCAACTATTACATTTATAGAAATGTTGTTGTTCTTAATCTATCATATGGATGAAGTAAGCCTTATTAATAGAATACTAATAAATGTTAGTATTTGTTCAGATTTGTGCTTACTGAGGCCAAACTTCCTACTGCCGGCAGTGGTGACATAACATTATACTGTGTGTTTCAAACTACATGTCACCAGAGCAGCATGGGATTGAACTGCTCTGCCCTGTGCCATTTGTCTAGCATGCAAACCCATTCACATATCGTATAAACACACCCATGTATTGCCAGGTGTTGAATAGTGTTTGTGGCTCCAGAGTGCAGGTCTCATTAGAGGACTTAGGTAAGTGTGAGCGTAAGCGTTGCTGTTGCTAGGTCCAGCTGCACTGCTCACCAGGCGATTCAGAAAATAACACACACACTCACACTCGCACTCAGCTGGAAAGAACGCATCCGCTTTTTCTGGTGTTTTGGAACTGTAGGGAACGTCAGCTCAGTATGTCACTCATCACACTTGCCATGGCTGGGGTCTTACAGAGTGAAACCATGCAATAGTGGGTCTTCTATCAGGGATTGTGGATTAGAAGTAAAAACAAGATTTATGAATCAGAGTGTGAACAGTTTTAAGAATGCAAACACATTCTTTATTAATTTTTCAGATTCATTTTCACATATAAAATTTCTAAGTTAGTCATACATGTGATCTTTCCTAGAGGTTCGTGTGAAAACAATACAAGATTAGACAACACACAGTGGTTCTAAATCTAATATAGATGCAAGTAACAAAAACATTGTAACCATGACAGCAGAATGTTTCCCCCAGTGAGCCATTGGTGAGTCCAGCAACACTGATATGAACAGGACAGAATGTGTATTCTATACTGTAGGAGCAGTAAGATGACGACAACAAATTGCATATAGTTGCGCAACTTCTGGCAAGACAGGCAGATAAATATCTGGCAACACTTGTGATGTTTCAGAGGAAGGATAGGGAATATATGCAGAATCTATCAAGACAAGTGACAACTGTGCTAGTGTGTTTAGCACCATCTGTTTACTGTTAATCGCAAATCACATGCCTTAAAAAAAGGTCCAAAGCTCCATAGGCAAACAAATTTCTCTCACTGACAGAGTCCTTACCTGCCGTCTGTATTTGTTTTGTGTCTCTCTCCAGATCGATGCCTTCCAGCACATGCAGCACTTTGTGCAAGGGATGCAGCAGCAAGCCCAGCACGCCATTGCAGCCGAGGACCAACAGCATAAGCTGGAGCTCCACAAACTGATGGCCAGGTCTGACATTTTTCTGGACGCACAGTAGCAGCAACTCACCACCTGATGACCTTTTTCACTGAAAACATTTTCACATGTCACAGTAGGAAAAGTACTGGTGTAAATGATAAAATGAAATCCATTTTGCTGCTTCAGTTCCAGGTTCCTGGTGTTTTGCATGCTGACTCACTGTCACACTGTCATGGCTTACTGGAATGCATTAATGTTACTAGTAACACCGGTGCTTTTCTTACTATGACAAGTCAAACTGCCTGCTGTGAAAATGGCCTATGGCGGATATCAAGTGTCTACATACACTTCCCGACATTTTCAGTTTAATGAGTGATGCAGTTATAATTCCGCAAACTTTTCTTGATCATTTGATTAGAATAACTTGCAATATACGAGTAAAAATAAAGCGCATCTTCACTGTTAAGCAAATGATAAATCTGGTGGAATTGGCTTTGAGCTCATCTCTTCCAATGGATGCACAGATAAAATTGACTCCATGGCTTTTGTTTCTTGGTACATATCAGTAGTGAAGTTCTACAGTGGAAGTTCAATTCACCAGAAACAATGCCAATAAAGCGTATAATGCAGTTAGATGCAGTTCATTTCTATTAAATCTCAAAAGTAACTTTGTGCCAGCCTCCATACACCCACTTCAGCACAATAGAGAAAACACAAAGAAACTTGCTGAAGTAAGGAAAAAGTAACCTCATGTATTTTCTGCCCTCATGTTGTAAACACACAGGGTCATGTACAGTGCATTCTGTTTCTTTTCCATGAGCATGACCCAATCTGGCATCACACCTTTTACTTGTCCATTGGCGTCCTGTGGTGTTTTTTCAAAGCTGGCCAGATTCTCTGAACGTCTCACCTCAGACTTCCCAATAAAATGATCCCTTTTGGCAGTTTGGTCCCACATAGCTACTTATCACAAATCAAACATGGCACAGTGCCTATAGGTCTCACAGACCAGGTGTGTCTCTTCCACAGGGCTGGTGGTTTGCACCTACACCTCCCCTACTGGGTGTCGTGTTCTTCAGCTGGCACAGCCATGGCAGCGTACCAGTATAATCACCTTGACCCCAGTGTGGGAAAAGATGCAGTGTGGAGTCTATTTCAGACAGCTTTCAGCACAACACCAGATTTTTTTTTCAAATAACTATCATGTGTTTTCAGACGCTGATTTAGAGGATTAGAAAATGGAAAGTTTCGTAAACAGCTGGGAATGACTTCAAAGTCTTAAAGAAGTTGTTTCTATGCTCTTGTGGCCTCATGGAAATATTTGAGGAGGATATCTAAAGCTCTCTCCCTTTTGGTTTGAATGTTAGCTGCTCGCCAGTGCGAGAGAGCGAATTATTACTTTTTGGAGAATTTGACTGAGCTGCAAAAGGTGCAACCTGGGAGCCGACAGGTATAATCCCATGTACGATAAAACATACAGTAGTCTCATCTGGTCTTGTGCACAAACACATAGCAGTCATGTGCGCCATCCCATCTCATAAATCATACATGAAAACACACAAGCGTGACAACAAATAGGCTTTTTTTCTTCTTTTTTTTTTCTTTCATTTTTGCATCCAGACAGTGACTCTCTGAGGAATGCATGTTAGGGAAAACACCTGTATAATGTCAGTGAGGATGGGTTCTTCCAGACGTGCTGACACACTTTCATGAATACAGGTCGGCTGTGTGGTATGGAGCACACCTGGACCGCTCAGTCAGGAACTCCACACAATCACATGGATGCCTCCATACTCTCCCCAAAGAATCCAGTGTAATTTATAAGATCAATAACCCTGGCGTCTCCTGTCTAAATAAACATGTTGTTCTAACGTCCCCAAGCACCCCATCCTTCTCCTCCTGTTTCCTTTTCCCCAAAAGTTCAACCTGTTAACAGTTTACGGAAACAGTTTGGCCTAGACACGCTGAACTCAAACTGTACACTCGCATGGAAAAGCACTCAGAACAAATTACGTAATCCCAAAAGACAATTTATTGGAGGTGCTCTACAAACAGTATTCAGGCTGCTGTTGGATGGGTCGACCATACAGTGCTTGCCAGTTGCTCCGTTAGTGTAGTTTTATGTGAATTATATGTCTTGGCCCTGCAAAGCACAACTAGTTTCACTATTTGGTTGTAAACATGTGTTTGTGAGGGTGATGGAGAGCTAAAGTCCCCTTCAGGGATGCCACAGAGGTCACTGTCAAGTTAAATTAAAGGGAAAAGTGGCTTGGATAATTGAAAATCTCCAGATGTAATCCTAGAACCCTTCAGCAGATAAATGGACTTCTTCCTTAAGTAGTGATACTTTTGATAAATGCCTGTGTGAATTCCAAGTCTTGTATCATTATCTCACTGCTCTTTTAATGGGCTGCCCTTGGGTGTACTAAATGTCACTGCCAACTCTTTATAAGCAATGACAACATAAGTGTGGTTATAAAGTTATGGTTTCTTTGTGACTTTGTTTCCTCATTGCTAATGCTGTCGTGTAGTCATTGAATTTATAAAGAGCTTCAATTGACAACATTGATCTCAGTCATTTTTATGGTCTCAAAAAACCTTTAGATGTTTCTGCTGAATGCCAGAAAATGTTATTTAGTTCATTATTTACAGAATAAGGTTCAAGGGCTCGTCACAGGAGCTTTATTGGTTGGGTACCCCTTCTTTTTTATCTTGCAGTTTTATAAATGTTGGTGGAGACCACATAATGAATCCAAAAGAGACTGATATTTGTTACAAGGTACACCAGGTTTTCCTTAAATAAAGTAAAAATGTAAAATAATATTTTGATGGGAAGAAAGGCACCCTGCTAGCTAACCTGATAGAGCTGGCGCCCCATGTACCAAGGCTGAGTCCTCGCTGCAACAGCCATGAGTTGGAGTCTGACCTGTGTGTCACCCCCCCCTCCCTTTTGTCTATCTTGAGCTTTCCTGTCCAAGAAAGGGAAAAAAGCCCCCCTAAAATTTTAAATAAATAAATAAAAATGATCTTATAATCACTCCCTTTCTTTAATGCAGATGTTTCTTGAAGCTGGGTGAGTGGCAGCTCAGTCTGCAGGGTATCAACGAGAGCACCATCCCCAAGGTTCTGCAGTATTACAGCCATTCCACCGAGCATGACCGCAACTGGTACAAGGTCAGTCCCTTCCTTTCAACTCTAACCCTTCCCTCCTAACCACTCTCTGGCCGCAGTAAATTCCCAGCTGTGTCGGCAGGAGGTTGCCCTGACACTGATGTGTCACCAGGAAAACCTTGGACCCCATTTTTATTGCCCTTTAACCAAACATGTCGTAACATAGTTATTTAGTATTTGTGCACGCAAGACTCGTTTATTTTGCTTATCAGATTGTTCCACTTGTGCTGCCTCTTGTGATGCATCAAAGATATGAGGTGATGGAAGAGTTGAGAGCATCTCTTCTTTTTCTTGTCTATGCCTGTGCTGCAGGCTACACAGATGTCACTATAGCCACATTTTCCCCATCCCTCCTGACCAACTCCCTTCAGTTTTTAACATTTAATAGCTGGTTAATAAACGCAGCAAAACATCAAACTCATATGTTTGGATTGGAAAATTGCAACCCACTGGGAGATCTGTCCCTGAGTAAACTAGAAAATGACATCATGAACAAACGTGCAAGACATTTCCAGTCTTAGAAATCCAGTTTCAGTTTGTGTTATCTTTTGACAGGCCTGGCATGCCTGGGCAGTGATGAATTTTGAGGCGGTGCTGCATTACAAACACCAGAACCAAGGACGTGACGAGAAGAAGAAGCTGCGTCACGCCAGTGGTGCCAGTGCTAATAGCGAAGCCAGCAACAGCGACAGCGAGGTCGACAGCACTGACCATAGTCCCGTGCCCTCGCCGGGCCAGAAGAAGGTCAATGAGGTGAGAGTCGAAAAAGAGTTATACCCTTCACATACTGACACAGAAAGCAGCATTTTAAAGATATGAAGTCCCTGCATCTTGTAAGGACAACACAACTTCAAATCAGACACATTTATGGGGACAAGTGGAGCATTGACTTATGACTGAGATAAGATATATTATGGCAATGACCTTCTCCTGTCACTGTTAGTAGGCAGAGCTTTTGGAAAAAAAGACATTTCAGTTTTGATTCATCTACGCAGTCTCCAGTAACGATTAAATTATGAATTTTGGACTCTAAATTAAAGTGACTGTCCAGACCTTGTCAGTCACCTACATCTACAGTACTGTTGGTTCTCCAATATAACTCTTTCTTTTTGTCGTGCATGAAACAGCATCTGCTGTGTGCTCTCCCCTCGCAGGACCTCTCGAAGACGTTGCTCCTGTACACAGTTCCTGCTGTTCAAGGTTTCTTCCGCTCCATTTCCTTGTCCAGAGGCAATAACCTGCAGGACACACTCAGGTGAGTGAAATGACACACACTGGACAAGTAGTCCAAGCAAGCAAACAAACAAACAGCACCTATACTCAGGCCATCCATCAGACATGGTGCGTGGTGATAGGAGGACCTCTAGTGGTTGATTGTAATAATTCATTATTGTCTGTTATTTTTTGTACCGTTCAGGGTTCTGACTTTATGGTTTGACTACGGTCATTGGCCTGAAGTGAACGAAGCCCTGGTGGAGGGCATCAAGACAATTCAAATAGACACCTGGCTACAGGTAATGCGTCAATTTCAAAAACACCTTGTCAGTTCCTGCTGATATTTCACAGGTAAACCCAGATTACTGAGTTTTATTTCCATTCTCTCTCTGCCTGTGCAGGTGATCCCTCAACTCATAGCTCGAATCGACACTCCTCGAGCCCTGGTGGGTCGCCTCATCCACCAGCTGCTAACAGACATTGGACGATATCATCCCCAAGTAAGTCTGCTCACCATACTGCTAATGTTTTTCCACAATATCAAAGAGAACCATGAGAACGTTTCCTATGCTAACTAGAAGCAGTACTGTCAATGATTGGATTCACTGTTCATCTCCAGGCTTTGATCTACCCGCTGACTGTGGCCTCCAAGTCCACCACCACGGCCCGCCACAATGCTGCTAACAAGATCCTGAAGAACATGTGTGAACACTGCAACACTCTGGTCCAGCAGGCCATCATGGTACAGAGATTTTAATAATTTCTATTTGTCATTACACATCCTCCTAAAATCATCCTCATTGTCTTACTTAGAAATGTACATCAATCTGAATCAGAAAATCTGAAGTTCCTTCTCTGCCACTGCTGTATTCTGTACCTGGTATTTGTACTGAGTAAATTCCTCTCTGGGTTGCACTGGTGTATTGTCTGATGCAGAAGGATCAGCCTGGCTTTAAGTGACCAGATACCTGATATTTTATAACTGTGAGTTTTTGAAGGGCAATATCAGAGAGCAGTCTGACCTTTTCATCCTTGTTTTTCTTCATCCAGGTGAGTGAGGAGCTTATCCGAGTGGCCATTTTGTGGCACGAGATGTGGCACGAGGGCCTTGAAGAGGCGTCGCGCCTTTACTTTGGTGAGCGCAACGTCAAGGGCATGTTTGCCGTGCTTGAGCCTCTACATGCCATGATGGAGAGGGGACCACAGACCCTCAAAGAGACCTCTTTTAACCAGGTGCGTGTCATTTCAGACTGGGGTTGAATTTAGAGGTTGGTCTTGTTTAGTGCAACAGCACAAACTATAGCCTCTGCATGTCTCCTACCCAACATAGATGAAAGGTTTCACGAGAGTTTGTTCCCTCTTTGTTTGCAAAAATTACACCACAAATTAAGCTGTGGCTTTTTTTTAATCTGTTGTTTTGACATTCAGTGGAAACTCAAATACAAATGCAGTAAAATAATTTTTCTTCTTATTTTTTTCTTATTCAGTTCTAAATTAAGTAGAAAAATATATATAATTTGCTTTATATTGGACTTAAATAGATCAGTTTGTAGTAGTTTGTAATCTCTTCTGTTAAATTAGTGTCAAAAAAGCTTAATTGATACACTGTAATTCAAAGTTGTAAAATAATACAACATTCAAAAGTTGAAGAAAGGGTGAATATTTTTGTAGCCATTGTAAAACACATTTTATCACCACAAATGAACTGTGGGTTTGTACACCGGACTATTTACTTGCAGCCATAAGTCATACCAGTGACCTTAGCTCTCTGCACAAGCAGTATCAGATGTTTCCATTCAGGCTGCCTTTGCAGATGTGCACTAATAAAAACAAAATACTTACTGAAATCCTAGATTAATCAAGTTGGAACACTGATGTTTAACATTCACTTTTATAGCCCTGCTTTGGCAAACAATTTTCATTTAATTGAATGAGTCATTGCACAGGGACAGAGTGTGTTTGTCTTATTTCGGGTTACAGGCTTACGGCAGGGACTTGATGGAGGCTCAGGACTGGTGCAGGAAGTACATGCGCTCTGGAAACGTAAAAGACCTGACGCAGGCCTGGGACCTCTACTACCATGTATTCAGACGCATCTCCAAACAGCTGCCGCAGGTGAGTGAAACTACTGAGTCGCTTCGATGAATTTGTTGTACTCGTTTTTGCAGTCTGCCTCAGGTAGGACTGCTGTGTGTACACAGATTTAAAAAAGCACAGTATATATACTTTATATAAGCATTTTTGTAAGTATAGGAATATCAGCCTGTACCACTAAATCTCAACTACACACACACATGTAAATCAGTGGCTAATAAGAATCTGCTGAAACAGCAACTCTAAGGCTCCTGGGAAATTAGAGCTGACATCCCACCAGTTCTGCATTCCTGTGTCCGTTCCAATCTCTCATCAGATGTGATGAGATATGTTGTTTGTCTTTCATGTCCTGACTCGTTCTTTGATCTCATGACAGGAAAATCTGTACACACTGTCTCTCAGTCATGTAAAGTGGCATAAAGAAGGATCGAGATGCAGCAGTGATTGGAACATAATGAGAGAGAAACAAGGGACTTTTTTTATACCTACCTCTTTGGGTGAAATTATTGAACAAGACGACAAAGATAGTGTTGAAAGACAGCAGGATGTGATGAGAGAAGGGGATGATGGCTGAACATCATAGGATTGTATCACCCCTTTTGATATCATACACTCGTATGATATCATTCGCAGCTAGCCAGTTTATTAACTACATTATGAGGGACATTTAAATAATATCTGGCCAGAATTATTTTGTGACACGGATTCTACAAGTTGCAGCTAATTTTCCCCTGATTGTTAGTCCGTGGTAGTGACTTTAACCTAGCTTGTTATTGGCTTGTACTGTTAGTTGTACTATTATCCTGAAGCCTTTCACACAACCAACTGTTGAAGAATTGTTGGTTTTTTTTATTGTTTGTAACTTTCTCCCAACAGCTCCCAAAACACAATTAAACAGACAAAACACAAGACAGCTGTTTTTCCCTTAACCAAAGATTCCACTATACTTCTAAATTGTTTATATGACCTGTGATTAACATTCTCATAATGTTCTGTATTAGTAGTATTCTCCCTGTGAGCTTGCACATATAAACACTGTACACCAAAAGCTGACTTAGCTATTATTAGTTCTGATGAACATGTGTAAGATACATTTGCTTTGGTGGCCTTCTCAAAGTCACTTTGGTAAGTTGTGTGTAGATGGCTTGAACTTTACTTTGTCAGGTCTTGTTGCTTCTGGATTGAAGATAAAATTGAACCCATTGATGCCATCCCTCGCAGCAATCATCACATTGTTAAATGAAGTTTAAAAAGAAATCTGTCAGGAGCTCTCACATCACGCAGCAAATGAAGACGGCAATGCTATTTGACACTGTGGCGTGGTCCTGCTCTCAGGGATAATGCTTCCTGCTGTGACATTACAGTAAGCAGCATGAAATACACGGCAGCATAATAACATGCTGGGAGCATTGCAAATATTTCCCCTCTGGGCATTTACATAGAAATAAACCCTCTCCAGGATGCAAGCTGCAGATCCAGAGCAGGTTACTGCTGTGATGAAGTAACCATGCATTAGCATTTAGAATTGAACTGTAAAAGCCTTAACATTGTCTGCCTGAGTCTGATTTGATGCAGTATAAATCACTGATGGACACATAGAAAGTGAAATGTTCCAGTCATTTATTAAAGGTTGTGTGTAAATGACTTTATTCCATATAAGATCTTAACTTGAGCCTATGTCTATAACACTCTGCATATTGGTTCAGGCACTGTTGGCAGAAGCTGTTTTACCACTGATGGTTTTATTTTACACAACAGACAAAAAAAAAAAAACTCTCTCTTCCTGTGCTACATCCTGACCTCATCAACTCTCCACACAGCTGACCTCCCTGGAGCTACAATATGTGTCTCCGAAGTTGCTGATGTGCCGGGACCTGGAGCTGGCTGTACCAGGCACTTATGACCCCAACCAGCCCATCATCCGCATCCAGTCCATCGCCCCCTCCCTGCAGGTCATTACCTCCAAGCAGCGCCCACGCAAGCTCACCATCATGGGTAAGATTAGGAGAGAACTGCACTGAACTTGTGTCTCTGAACCCATTATATTTTGAAAATAGATTAAAGAATGTCTGTAGTCATGAGTCATATGCTTTCAGCAGGCGTTGGCCGTTGCATTAGAGAAAATTCAATATTAATAGAATCTTCATCCAAACAACAAACAGCTCCAAGGCCACGATTTATTTTCAATTCATCAGTCATGGCAAAGTTCTGGGTGTGGACAAAACACTAGAGTAAAAATCTCTTTTACAAACAGAAGCTAGATGAAACCTGTGATGAACTTAGTACCAAATTAATCCAACAGAAAAACCACAAACAAATTACTTTTTCAAAACTCAGTGGCCAGGGAGCACGTCACCTGCTTTTTTGTTTTTCATTCTTTACTGTCCAAACAGACTGCCTGCAGGCGCAGATCGATTTGTCTGGAATTCTCTGTCCACTGGCTTTAATTTAAATACAGAAATTAATAAGTCTGACAACGTACCCCCTACTCTGCTTCGTGATTTGAAATACGACATCGAAATGCTCCTAAAATGGCCCAGCATTGTAAAGTCACCTTGTCTTGAAGCCAAATCCTCAGATTATCAATCACAAATGGTTCACTCTACTTCACTCTTTTCCACTGCACAATGTGATACCTTGTTCTGATGTATCCCATCAGTGTTACACAACATACTCTGTAAAAGATGATAGCCAATAAATCAGCTGACCTCTGGAGCAAGACTTCAGATTAAGACCTGTCACCACTACAGGCTGCTTAGATTTACTATCAGCGCTCTGTCCCCCTAGTGACACACAATACATTACTTACTGGGATTGTCATTAGTGGGGAAGACTGGGGATAGAACAGGGACTCGCTCTTACTTATTCCACAAGTATCAGTTACCTCCATTAAAGGTAGTATGGCAATTACAGTGTTGGTGAAATCATTGTATTGTGGTCTGTTGAGAATAAGATCGTGGAACAATGAGATGTGTGACATCAAATATATTTTCCTCCGTGGTCATGCTGAAAACTTGATTCTGCTGGAGAGGATGGAATCGTTTGTCACCGTTCATCCAGTGCGTAGATACTACATAGATCACTGTGTGCATAGATCACTTCACACAAGATGATCAAGAAACTGCCCTGGCCACAGTCAACAGATAGAACTGAACTTTACAAAGTACTTTCAGTATGGTACTAGTAAAGCCCTGTGTTCGTACTGCTCCTTTCCATAGCCGAGTTATTCTACCACAACCCGTCACATCTGTCATTTTTGGAGTGCCATTCCAAACCATAAATTGAGGAATAATTGGGAGAAAGCCTACTGTAGGAGTGATGGGGTTCATATTAAATCATTTATTGCCTGCTCAAACTCACTAGACATTGCTTCAGGCAAAGGTAATGGAGATGCAGCTGCATAGCAGCAGGGGAGCACCAGTGTGTACTGCCAAATTTGACCATGTAACGACTCTTACATAATGCCTTAACCTTTTTCGAGCAGTGTATCAGTGATGTGTTTTGTGGCGCCCTCTGCAGGCAGCAACGGCCACGAGTTCATGTTCCTGTTGAAGGGCCACGAAGACCTGAGGCAGGATGAGAGAGTCATGCAGCTGTTTGGTCTGGTCAACACACTGCTGGCCAACGACCCTGCGTCCTTGCGCAAGAACCTCAGGTAGACACACAGTCGTGTTCACACAAACACGAGAGAGAAATTAAATTATTGAAACCTTGCCAATGAATTGTGCGTTTGTTTGTGTATGTGTTGCATTCATCAGCATTCAACGCTACGCAGTGATCCCCCTGTCCACTAACTCAGGCCTGATTGGCTGGGTGCCTCACTGTGACACCCTGCATGCCCTCATCAGAGACTACAGAGAGAAGAAAAAGATCCTGCTCAACATTGAACATCGTATCATGCTCAGGGTGAGGAGCCACTCACATCCATTAGGTTTCTGCTTCCCACATTTTAATAACTGAAAACAGACTGAGTAGGCATTTCCTGCCTACAGTACATATGTGTTTGTTTTCTTTGTTTCAGTCAGTTAACTCACCTAGCAACATTAAGAGACTAGAAACATTTACATTCCCAGGATGGATTATAAATATGCTCTGCTATGTTAGTAGATATGTCTCTATGTGTAAATGACCTTATGTGCTGGGTGGTCTCATTGATGAAATGTTTGTAAATTTGCAATTTTCATATAAAACATCCTTACTTACATATCAAATAGCTTCATCAAAGCTGAGGAAGCATCTGTTTTCAGTGATTATATTGATGAATACCAATCACTCTTTAATGAAAACACATTCAGAGGTCCTTAATTGTCACAAATTAACTACATATATCTGCCGCAGAAAGCCCAATTAGTCAAAGGAGAACACACACATACATAATCCTCCTCACTAAAATGTCACTACAGAAAGTGAAAGTGCCTCAGATGACATATAGGAGGCGAGACAGAGCAGGTTAAGACCCTGAGAGTGGTTTGATTGAAAACCGTACACTGACAAAGGCATTGCAGCCAGCCAAAGAAACATCAAGGCTATGGGAGAAGGGCAGGGCTGAAGTTCAAGTCTCATTGGTCCACAATGGGCGGATGACATCATGTCCAACCATGACTCACTGGTCAACAGGATAAAAAAACAGCCGACTCTAAGTAGATAAGCAGGAGACTCCCAACCTGTCTGTCAGTTGTCCTTTAATCAGAGAATAAAAAAACAGGAGTCAGTGATTGACTGGAAATGAAAGCCTGTCCCTTTTGCTTTATAAAAACTGGGCATATTTTCAAATAAGCTTGCTGAATAGCTTGTTCCATCAGTAATAGTGAAAATTGAACCAGAACATGACCTGCAGAGTTTGCACAGTCAAATTTCACTCAGATTTGAAAACAAATTGAGGCTATTAAACCTTCAATGGAATTTGCCCTGCGCGCAAACAAGCTTGTTTAAGCATGTTTTGAATAGGACTCTGATTTTATTTTCAATTTACTAATAGTGTTTGAGTTATTAATGATGTGTTACATTCAGTTTAAGCCTTCTAAATGGCAAGATATTAAGTTGACCATTCAATCAGTTAGGCCATTAATCAGCTTTAGATAAATGATGAGGAGGAAGGGAGAGTGAGACAATGATAGATGGTAATCTTATTAAGAGTGTGTCACCCTGTTTCTTTTTTAAACCGTTCATTAAAAGTAAAGCTTTATTCTGGTTGTTTTCAGTTCTATCTCTGCACTCTGATACACACCTGCAGGGCAAACAGTCTGACATCTGAACCCAAACAGTTTCATTTTCTTTTTAACACTTACTGTAATAGGACCTGCTTACACCCAGTTTCTAATTTTCCATTACCTTAAACAGTCTTTTATTCCAGTATTAACACAATTTTCTAGTTGTAATTACATTAATATGTAGCGTGGTTTTATATCTACCACTCATTCATACGTATCAACACAATTAGTTACATAAAGTAGTCGTGATATATAGTTAAACTGAGATTAAACAGTGTTGAAGTATTTGAATCACCTTGTGGAACTTGTGAGGGTGTATTGCATAACAGCACTCCTGATTATTGAATAGACATCAGACTCTGCTGTGAAGTGAGTGATGACAATTTGAACAGTCAGTCGTCATGGTAGAGCATACCCAGGTTGAAAATGAGAATTATTAACCCTTTAATACATTACATTCATATTTAGGAGTCTTTAAAAGTTGCTGTTTTCAAGTATTTTCTGGTGGCTTTCCAACATTTCTAAATAACCACATTTCTGCGCTGTAAAAAGTTTGAGTTTCCATTCTTATGAAATGCAAAATTCAGGCTCATTCTCTTGTATCTGGAACTGAAAACAATATGAGAGCTTTGCGTTCAACTTCTCTAAACTCTCAGATCTCAGTACATGGTAATTGCTTTTCAGATGGCCCCTGACTACGACCACCTGACGCTGATGGAGAAGGTTGAGGTGTTCGAGCACGCCGTTAACAACACGGCTGGAGACGACCTGGCCAAGCTCTTGTGGCTCAAGAGCCCCAGCTCTGAAGTGAGACGCTCTGCTTCTTTACTGTGACTGAGTGTACTTAATCAGTTCAACATTCACCCTCACATTTTAGTGGTTCGGGGGTCAGTTACAGAAAAGATAACATACAGACCTATGAATTAACATTTTTCCAAGAGGCTGGTCGGGCAGTCATTTTGGAACGGTTATCATAAGATGCAGAGGAAAGATAGTGAGAAGAGGGAAACGTATTAAGTGTATCCAGTCTCTCACTTTTCTAATTATCAAGGTAAATACAGTAGTAGTGCAATAAAAAAAAAATGTTCCCCTGTAGAATCAGTTTTCTGGGTTCTGTGTCCTACTTTCAAACCACTGACTTAGCAGTACCAAACAGACCTTCAAATTGAATCCATTTTTAGGAACATTAGTACCTTATGTGCATGATGTTCTGCATGTTCATGTGTTCATGGATGTTCATGGATCAAGCAGTCTGCCAGAGATTTCTGTGCCATTTTCCGCACTCGTTCTGATGTCGTGATCCTTCTCTTCCAGGTGTGGTTCGACAGGAGGACCAATTACACCCGCTCCCTGGCCGTGATGTCCATGGTGGGCTACATCCTAGGACTGGGTGACAGGTGAGTTCCTCAGCTGAAAGATTGAAGTCTTGCAATATTTCGAGCAGATTGTTAGAATCATGACAGTGACAGTTCTCATCAATAAGGAGCCAATGTTTCTATTCTCAGGCATCCATCCAATTTGATGTTAGACCGGTTAAGCGGCAAGATCCTCCACATTGACTTCGGAGACTGTTTTGAGGTAAGAAGAGATTTTCTTTCAATACATATTCCACTCTTTTTATAGTTTATCTGACACTGACTGATATAACAACCTTCAACCAGGTCGCCATGACCAGAGAGAAGTTTCCTGAAAAGATCCCATTCAGACTAACAAGGATGCTGACCAATGCTATGGAGGTATGCAACTCTGCATTATCTAAAAAGTGTGTGTGGGTTGCTGTAGCTTAAAGCAGCCGGAGGGGTGTTCATTTTGAAAAGTCAAAAACCCTACAGCAGAAAAGTCTTTTAAATAAGTTCTTAATTTTCCAGAGTTATCCAAGTGTTAAAGTCGCCCACATTAAAGCTACAAATACTCCTCTACTGGACTTAAACTGAATCCTGTCTGAGCTTCTTTTTCTGTGATCTATGTGTTTTAGTCAAAATAATAATTAATCTTTTCCAAGTGTGCAGTGTTTTATCAGAAGTCACGACTCACTGTGCCTTATTTATAATGAGCAAAGAGGAAAAGGAATTAGAAATGAAAGCATTAAGAAATAAATTTCAGTATTGTAAGAGGTTTAAGTTCTATCATCTCTTGAATAACAGGAGAAGTTTTTTAAGTTCAATATGTTTAAAAAGTCTTTTAGAGCACAATTCAGTGAATATAAACAAAAGAGATGGACCAAACTTTAAAACGCCAGATTGGATCCGACTCTTAGCTACCAAATACATCGACCTCTCTTTATTGTACAAACTCAAGACAGAAAGGTAATCCTCTGCTGTTGCGAAAGGTTTGTTTCCATTAGTAAAGTCTGTGTCTGATATGGTGCCAGGTGACGGGCTTGGACGGTAACTACCGGATCACCTGCCACACGGTGATGGAGGTGCTGAGGGAGCACCGGGACAGCGTCATGGCTGTGCTGGAGGCCTTCGTCTACGACCCGCTGCTCAACTGGAGGCTCATGGACAGTAAGAGATCATCAGCTTTTCACATTCAGTACATTCAGTGTCAGTGAGAGAACACAGACAACAAACTGAAATAACCTCAGCTTCTCATGACAGTAACAATGAACTAGAAGTGAAACATTTCAGCCCAGAAAAACACATTGTGAAGGTCAGCGCAAATTCTTCCATTTACTGTAGAATAGAAAGAGCCTTTCTGAGGTGGTCGAGAGAGTGTAGCATTAAATTTAATCAGATTGAGCTGAAAAACTGAAAGGTTGTCCCAGTAGTAAAATGGAAATCGATTCCGCTCGTATTTCGGAGAAGAGTTGACCAAATGCGTTGAGAAGTGTTGTAGACATCTAAAGGTCTTAGGTTTCATTCAGCAGAGTGAATGAATATCTCTGGCACACTCTCAGCTAATGCTGTCAAGGTTGCCTTAATAGATTTATTGTAAATGGTCAGTATTTTCATTTTATATTTGAATAAATAATAATCCAGGGATTTGTAGGTGTTAACAGTTAAACTGAAAGTAAAAACTGATTTGAAAAATGCAGGTCAAAATTGGATTCTAAAAATACCATTTATGGCAGAAATGTTCTGTTGTAACATACATGCATACAATACAGGGTGCATTTGTTAGAAGCGTATTAGTGTTTTCTCTCTATTTTTTTCCACTGTAACCATTTACAGAATTGTCAACATCACAAAAGGACCTTATTTAATTAAATACATATTTAAAGTCTGGTGAGCACTTTGTTTTTGCAGCAGGAAACATAAGGTTTAGGTCCGTAGATATAATATATACATATACAATGAATTTACACAGTTTAAACAGATCTGCTTCTTGAAACATCTGTATTGTTCAGTGAATATTAGAGCTTTAACTGTAAAATGTTAAAAAAAAAGAGCTTCATTTATCTGCATTTATAAAGGTCAGAACAATCCAGCTGCTTCCTCTGTGGCGGATGAAAAATATTATATTTTAATACTTACGAGTAGTAAATGTCAAGGAATTTTTTTTTTTCACACATCTTACCTGTTTCACTTACAGCAAACACCAAAGGCAACAAACGTTCCCGCACAAGGACCGACTCGTACACCGCTGGACAGTCAGTGGGTGAGTCTGCGGTACAAACTGTGGCCATAACTGCCTCCTGTTTTCTACCTGATCATGTAAGAAGATATTTAAACCTGTGACTGTATAATGTCCTTGCAGAGGCTCTTGAGGGCATAGACCTTGGAGAGACCACACACAAGAAACCAGGGACCACAGTGCCTGAATCCATTCACTCCTTCAGTAAGTTAGCAGCTCATTCTGTCACTCCGTGGATCATTTGTTGTCATAGAACTCTTTCGTTTTTTCATTCACAATACCACGCTCTCTCGCTGTCATAAATGATTGGTGCAACTGCTGTGCTATTGTAAGGCCGCGCTTAAGTCCACTTATATTTTATTTTTATTTTTTAGTTGGAGATGGTTTGGTACAACCGGAGGCACTCAACAAGAAAGCCATTCAGATCATCAACAGAGTGAGAGATAAACTCACAGGTAAGTTCTGCAGCACTCAACAAGCTGAAAACGAGAGAATAGCAGCTTTTGTACCACTATTTTATCCCCCCCACCCCACCCCCCACCCCACACACACATTTTCTGCAAGAAAAGCAGATATCTTATTAACACTGTTACAAACTTCCTCGAGTCAAATCACTTTCTCCTCTCAAAAATAACCATGTATACTTTATTGTGAAATAAGTACATGGTAGAAGATGTGTTCACTGTTTCCTCAGTGCTTTACTGCAGAGATGCCGTATAGAAAAATGTCAAGTGGTCAGATACTTGACTTTACCACCACGTTTTTCTGTAGATTAAAGGTCTCAAACAATCCTTAGAAACCCTTACTAGATTGTTTTTTCTGGTGATGGTCTAGTGTGCTGATGCAAGTGTGTTCCCTGCAGGTAGGGACTTTTCTCATGACGAGACCCTGGATGTGCCAACACAAGTGGAGCTCCTTATCAAGCAAGCCACATCACATGAAAACCTGTGCCAGTGCTACATCGGATGGTCAGTACTGTTGTTTTTACGTGATGTTTTCTAGTGTAGAATTTATTTAGGCCAGTCATTATTATTACTTATTATTATTATTATTAGTTTGTGGATACTGCTGGAAACTGTGAATTTCCCCTTGGGGATGAATAAAGTATCTATCTATCTATCTATCTATCTATCTATCTAAGCATGGGCACCCTGCAAACCATGGAAGCAGAGGTTGTGTCTGGAGCAGCCAACTCCAGTGCCTTTCCCCTTCCTCTGAGCAGCTTCTCTGGAAATGTTAAATGTTGTCTTTAAAATGTTAATATGATGCAACTGTTTTTTTCTGTGAGGATGAGAGGGCCTCCTTTACTAATGATGTTGCGAGATGCAATCGCTCCCTGCACTGTGAAGTCCAACACATTAGTCTTTGTTGAGGTGCCAGACATAAACTGCTCCTTCAACACCTTCAGTAGCCCCCACACATTGTGACCAAACACAAGTTTAGCGGGACTGAACCCGCATCACGGATGGCAAAAAGAACAAATGACACACCCTCATCCCAATTTTTCCTGTGTTATGGCAGTACTTGGTGCTAGCGCTCAAGCACACCTTGGACTCTGGATTGTATGTTGTTGACACTGAATGAGAAGTATCTTTAACGTCTGCTTGAAGGTTTTAGAGAGGAAATTTGTTCCCTGATCAGTTTGGACCATTTTTGGTAGCCCAAAGGTGGTGAAGAATTTTGTCAGAGCTTTAGTGATTGCTGGTACAGTGATTTTTCTTCAGGGAATCAGGAAAACAGCTGGAAACAAACATCACAATCAAAAGAAACTGGTTACCAGGCTTTGTTCTGGGCAACGCTCCAACACAGTACAATAAAATGCTCAAACGGCTCACCAACAGTAGTAACTGGGCGCAGGATAGTCGGGCAGGATGTACAACCTGGTTTGGTTTACCCACAATCTGACATTGGTCAGGTTTCTGGAGATTTTACAGAAATGCACAACATTGGCTTTCATGCCGAGCCAGAAGAAATGTTTTAGGATTCAGTCATCGGTGCTATGATAAATCACAGGGGTACCATTTGTTGGTAAGACAGTAGTTTAAAGGTGCACCAAACTATGTTGGTGCAACCAATTAATTTTGGCTAAACAAAAATAGAAAATTACTAATTAATATTAAAGATCCTCGGGGCACAACACCTAAATGGGCGGCTGTGGTGCAGAGGCAGAGCGGGTTGGTAATCGGAAGGTTGTTGGTTCAATCCCCAGCTCCTCCTGCCACATGTCTAAGTATCCTTGAGCAAGATACTGAACCCCAAATTGCTCCCGATGCTGAGCATTGGTGTGTGAATGTGT
>NW_023339707.1:5950280-5961173 GCF_004916995.1 Morone saxatilis
ATCTATCTATCTCTATCTAAATGCTCTGGAAAAAAACAAAGACCTTTTTTTTTTTTTTTTTTAGAAAATGTGTTTGGTTGTTGTTTATCATAGCCCCATCTGCAGCTGTAGTTTTCCCACATCTTATAATGTATCACTACATCAGTGGTGCACAGTAGATGAAACAGAATGAGGCAGGCAACAAGGCTTTGCTTGAATTATGAATCATTATTTTTTCTGTCTTCAGGTGTCCATTTTGGTGAAGACCCGTCTTCAACAGCCAAGGTTACATTTCACATTTTTTCTCACTGGTAAACCAAGAAGAAACACTCGACTCAACTGAAAAAGGTATCCACTGAAAAATGTACTTAAGGCGCAGTGCAGAGCCTTTGAGGAGGATTCTTTTTTTGTTATTGTTGTAGAATGATCCAATTTTCCACTGGCGGTTTTAAGTTTATGAGACAGAATGTTTTTACCTGAAAATCATACTTTAACTCAAGATATCGTAATTTCTTCAAATGACATTCATGGCTTTTAACACCTTAATCGCTTGCTAAAAGCTTTCTACAGTGGCCATATTGTAATAAGTTATATTTCTTACTTCACACACTGTATGCTTCTCAGAAACCCACCACTCTGTTGTATCATTGTGTATTGATGTGACAACTTGGTCTGCCTTTAACTAACTTAAACATTCTTTACAGTTTACTCATGAACAATATACATGTCAAATTTGATTTGAGATGATGATAATGTACTGTATGGGCATTTGTGTGCCATTAAACCCTGTACAGATACCACTGTGACTGCACTGTGTTGTTCATTTGACAGTACAAGCTTCATGTGGCTGAGCCTGTCACATCAACTGTAGTTAAAAGAAGAAAAGGGACGAAAGTGTGGTGTAAATTGAAAGATATGTTTTGCACCTGGCAGGTTTTCTATTGAAAGGCAAGGGTGCACACCTCCCCCTTGTTTTTCCTTTAGTGCCCACAGAGGGCACTCTGACTCCTAATAAGATCCTTCTCCTCCAGAGGAGAGGATGCACTCCTCAGCTCAGAGATGCTAAAACCAGACTGGATTCTCTCCCAAAACCAGAACAAAAAACAGACTTAGTTTGGATTTCGAACATTTTTCTTCCAGATAGATGCAAGATCAGTTGTTCTAACAGCAACTGCTCTATATTTATCCTCATCTTCAGACCGCAGGGAGATGCAGTCATTTCCAGTGAATGCAGTCCCTGACAAATAAAACCGAATCAGATGTAGCAAATTACAGAGGCAGTGGTGGAGACAGCTATTAATTTTGTGTCCTGCGCTGTTATCTGGTCAATGCAAGGTAGCTCTGTTTTACTTGTGCTCATTGCTATTCCTCCTCTTATTTCTCCATTTATTTCTTCCCTGCATTCTCCTCTGAAGGTTAATTACTTATAGATAGTTAAGGATTACGGATCAACAAAAAGCAGCCCATTGATCTCTTCCCTGCCGTGCCCACCTCTGCAATGTCACACTCTTTACACATTGGGACAGAGGCTTGGTGATTATCTGTTCATATCGATCGATTCTTCCTCCGTTTTCCCTCGCTTTTCTCCCCCTTCCCTCGCTTCCTTTACCTCCGCTCTGTCACTTTCTTCCCTCCCGCCGCAAAAAGCTCATTATTGAAATTGTGACTTTTCATAGTCTACGCCACCATTTCTGTTGTTCTTTTTCACCCATCTGATTTGTTTGTATTTTTTTAGCCTCTCCAGTCTGTTGAGGGGCAGGAGAGTCAATAGCTCAAGTTAAATAGGCTGCATTGATTGGGAGAGGGATTTAGCTGTTTACCAACAGTGGAAATGGGCGACGGCCATGGAAAAACAGCTCGGGTGTCTGCATGGAGCGAGTCAATGGTGACAAATGATACTCATTGGGAGACAATGCCCCTAAATGAGGGAAGGTGAAGGGCTTGGCGGCAGAGGCCGGGGATGCAGCAGGCCACGCTCCATCAACCTTTAAGGTTGTCACATGAAGCCGTTCAGGCCTTGGCTCCTTGAGCCGAGACATGAGGAATGATGGAATACAGTGACACATTCACAAATATACGCTCCCCCGTCGGGATCTAAGACCGTACCTCTTGCCCGTTAGCGTTGCCTCCATCCTTGTGCTTGTATTCCTCCACGAGAGCTCCCCTCTGGATGTTATTCCACTTCCTTGCACCCTCTTTAGCTTCTTATGACCTCTAGAGATTGCATAAGTGCTCTCGCCGACTCTCACCACGTCTGGAGTATAGTCGCACAAACCAAAGCACACTCTCAGGATGGAGAAGATTCTAATTTTCTTGTAAAAGCCTCTAATTACATAAAACATTTTCAACATTACTCGTGAATAAAGAGCAATTTGTGTCCATCGGTTCACTTTATGTACAACTTTAAATCCTTGGTGACTGTTTTGTCTGACAGGCTCTACAAGGCTACACCAGGGCTTAAATGACTTCACTGGACCAGTAAGAATTGTTTGATTCGCTTCTTTTCCAACAAGTCTGCACTGATGTTTACTTAGAAGATTACTTCCATGAAGTTGGGGCGCTGCCAAGGGACAGATAAAATCAGTCAAAATTGAAGCAAAATTAATTTTCACATCCCTGTGAGGGAGGTGGTGGTGGAAGCTTGGTGATGTAATAGCTACAAGACGAGAAGTTAACACAGTTAATTCTAGGGAATGTATTTGTGCCATCCACCCCTGTCTCACGGCTGACTGCAATCCATACTGTTTCCTTTGTTGAGCGGTTTCTCCTCAGCCAGAGCAGGCTTATATAAAACTGGATGGTGTGACACAGCTATTATGATTTTGGACTCTGGTTCTCTCATTTCCTTCGAGACATTTTACAATAGAGCTGAAGTGAAGCCAGAATTCCCATTCAAAACCATATCAACATCTGTGATAACATGAATTACTAGAAATCCAGGCTATATTACTTCAGTGGCTTCTAGGGATGTAGTTGAAGATTGCAACCAACTCACCTCACCCTGCCCTTCCAAGCGTATTATAATGCTAAGATCGAGCATACCGGGATCGAGCATACTGTTGAAAGTAAAGAATCTGTCCACACACTAACTATTAAATTCTCTATTTTCCTCCGAGACTTTACTTTTTTTAGCTAGCCTAGTTAGGGAGACTCAAGACTAATATCCACAGCTATTGAGGTTTGGCAAAACATAGAAGAAAAAGCACCAGGTCAGGATGTAATGTATGACACACATTTTAGTTAATAGTGTAGTAGTTGATTAGTTGAAATTAAATATATATTTTTTTTAATTCGGAGTGTAATGGCTACACGTTTTTATTGATTTTTTTTAAGATCACAAAGGGTTTCAAAATTCTTTTAAAAAAATAGCAAGTGCTGTATATACTCATTTGTTGGTGATTGTCAGCAGAGCCAGTTAGGAAAAAGCGGCTAGCCTGGAGGCAACACCATGACTTCGGCTCTGTCAAAGTTCAGTGGAGCTCTCTGATTAGTTATTTCCACTGTGAATTAACATCAGTTAGAATAAGTTAGTTTCTGTTATAAATGCTGTTGTGACTTGTTCCCTAGTTTCCAGCATGGATTAAACTTAAAAAAACTAACACAGACGTTCCAATGAATAATATAAGATAATGATGTGATGTCGCCACAGGAGACATTTTAGAACAGTTTTCACTGGCTGAGGAGCACTAAAAACAAGCGAACTGCTCTGTCAAATCAGCAGACTTTCCTTTTTAGGCCGAGGGCTTGAGGAAATTCAAACTAACAGAATGATTAAAGTGCGAACAGCGAAGGCGACCGCTGAGAGAAGGACACAATGCATTTTCTCCTCAGGGATCACAGGCGATGTGGGACAGAGCACTGGTCTTTGCTTCGGCTCGACGGCTGCACACTATGTCTAATTAAGGTGTCGTGAAAATGTGCAGCTCTTGTAAAAGTGTGCAGATCAGGTGTGAAGTAGTAGAGCTGGAGGAGAGAGTAAGTTACAGGACAGTTCCAAAGAGTCCAGCACAAGTGAAGTACACGTGCAGAGTGCTAGCAGGGTACTCCCTCCTTCCTGACTTATTCACCAGTCTGAAACAAAGCCCTCCTCTGCCTCCCTATGGTTATGAGAACACTTTGTCTCTCATACTACACAACCTCCCTCCAACTCTTTCCCTCTGGCGTGGCTAACAGCTGTGAAGAGAGAGACAGAGACAGAGGCGATATTGACGGCCAACCAGAGGAGTTCGATAGGCTCTGGAGTTGTTTAAAGCAGGAGCCTGCAGCCCGGACTCGGGCTGTCTTTGTGCACTGTGGTGTAAAGCCGGTATCGATGAACTTGACAGCAGTTTAGCCCGCCTGAGATCTGCTGCTCTCTAAGGACGCTTCAAACACATTCTCCCGCCAGCTTTAGTCTTGTTTACCCTGCTTGTTAATGTTCCCCAGAGCTGGCACGTCAGAAATGTATGTGGAAACATTTTCGGTTCATCTGTTTGTCAAATGCCAGCAGCAAATAGTGGGACAGTTTAAGTAATACAGTGATTCAAAACTAGAGCACAAATACCAAATCAGTAGCTTATTTGGAAGAGTGAAAAATTCCATGTGTTGTAGTTACTGCGAAAGTGCTGTAAACACAAATAGAAGCAGGCCAAGGAGGGACGAGATGAAAAACTGGGCCAGTTCGAACTTGCGCTGGGTATTTTGCATGTTTTCAGCTCCAACGGGGTTCATGAAGTAGTTAACTGCTTGAAAAATTACAAGTTTAACACCCAGTGACATCAGCAAATGGCACACCGTACGCTCGGCTTTGTGAGCACCAACTCTGCTGGTCTGTGATGTTTTCTACTTTAACATACAGAGAGACAAGAAGCACATCTAACTGGTGAGTACAGCTTTCTGTTTTAGTTCACCATTTACAGCTGAACATACCTTACAGCATCATTTCATCTCACTGGATAGTGTGCTGAATCTCTGACATCTTTAATAAAGGAGACACTTCTTCTGTACTGCCTTACTTTGTGCATTAATACAAAGATATTTTCACACAAAATACTGTCAGTAGTTCAACTTTAAATCATATTTGTAATTGTCCTAGCTGTGAAATGCATGTATTTATTATAACTACAATGTAAACAGTTATTATGATGTAATATGATTTTAGAAGAGAGAGAGTATTTTGTCATTTACCTCCAGTATCTAAGCCTCGACATAGTTCTCATATATTTACACAGATTTTGCAATATAGTGGAGGTGAATGGAATTCTTTATTTTGGTGCTCTCAGCATTAAAAAAAGTTAGATCTGATCTCAAATGTAGCAGCATCTCTTTCCAGGAACAACATCCAGGTACTGTGGATTGTTTACACTAAAAAAATAGCTGGAATGGAAACTTGGGAAGAGATTTATCTGCCATTCTTACTCGGTGCTCTTTCAAATTCACCAAAGGCTTCTATGTCCATAACTTTGGTAGGATTATGATTGTATTTTTAATCATTTGGGCATTTTTAATAATGTTCTGTACTGTGGTCAAAAGCCCCTTGTGTAGTATTTGAAAATGTCTGTCTTCTGCCACTCACAGGTTTCATAAAACATACACAGTAGCAGGCAGCAACGTACACCACTACCCAGCAAAATAAATTGTGATCAGTGTAATGAAGGTAAATGTTGTGTATAAGGGTTTCTAATTGTAAGTTTTGTAATTAACAACGGGAGTTGAAGCTATTGTATTTAAGAATGTGGCTTGGCAGATAAATAGGTAAATGAATTATTTATGGTTTTGGTGAATCTGTTAACATTAAAAATATTGAATAACACCAACTGCATCCTTCAAGTGCTGTGTGTTTGCATTTTATATAAGTGGAAAACAAAGCACTTAAAGCTTAGTGATGCTCAAACACCCTCACACAATTTAATATGGGTACAAAAACAGACATTTGAGGGCAGGGTTGGCAGTCTTGATGAAGCCTCTCACACTGATGGACTGAGACTGTTTTCAACCCAACAAATGCACTCCAAATTGAGCCTTAAAAAAACCCTTTTTTATTTAAGGACCAGTGTGTGGGATAGAGTGTTGAAGTTGCACATTGCAACCGACTGAATACCACTCGCCTTGAAATGTTTACATTCACTGTTTCTCACCAAAACACATTTTGTACATCTCCGGGCTGTTTACACGTACACATTTGCTATCTAGCTGTTCTGCTTCACTGCTGGAGTAGGCAGTGGCACATGGTTACATTTCTTGGTGCATTACTGTCCATTACCAACTGTGGATCAGCAGACTGGTGTGAAATTATCCGCAGGTATGTGGATCTTTTTTGTCTACATGCTGGCATGAATGCATGGGGGTCTTTGCAAGGTAAACAAAGTGGGGACCCACTCATAAATTCATTTCTCCATAGCACTGCTAGAGGTGGAAAAACTTTACACACAGTAACTTTAATATCTGTACTTTTGTAAAATCGGAAAAAAAGCAAGTCTTCAAACTGTACTTTTTAGGTTTCATGGACCCAGAGATATTTTGAAAATGGAAGTAAGGCTAATCTTTTCAAGTGGGTTCCTAACCGTTGAACTGCCCTTTGCTTGTCTCTCTTAACTCTTAAACCGTGGTGGACTTGTTCCAGGGGGTTTCTGCAGCCTGTACGAATCAGCTTCTCTCCAAAAGAAGGACTTTCAGCTCAGCTTGAAATGTGAACAAAAACATTCAATACCCAAGATCGAAGTCAGTGAATAGACCTTTTCCCAGCAGACATTTTTACATCCTTCCAGTAAAAACAGGTGTAATTAATAATCTTAAATACAGGCTGCATTCCAGTCAGGTGCTCCATTTGCTGGGCCCTGGTAATGTGCTTACTGGATCACTGGCATGACTTACTGGAACACCCAGTTGCACCTGTGCTTTTCCTACAAATCAGAATGTCTGCTGTAACAAAGGTTTATCATGGCCTTCACAGCACCAACCTACAGAGATAGCTTGATGACTGACAGAAACAACAGCGGTTTTGGGCATTATTCCTTTTGGTTATGTTGATACTTAACTCACCTGCTGCATTGCTGAGATCTGGGGATGCAGTAGCATTACTCAGAATTAAGTCCAACAGCACACACGGCACAAACACCAGCAATCAGCGGATCAGACAGGTCACCATACTGATTTAGAAGTCAAAACAAAGGCTAATCTACAATAAATAAGAACCATCCTTAAAAAATAGTTCCTGTGTCGAACTTTCAGAAAATCCTTGTTATTGATGACACCAGTGGCGGTTAAATGAACTGCAGTCAGCATCCTTTCGCCTTACCTTTCAGTCCATAGGTGTGAGCCATTATCCTCTCAAGACAATATTTTGCTATGTTTACTACCTAGCTGTTCGTCGGTGTTAGCAAGCAAGCTAACATTAGCTAACATTAGCCAGCTAAAACCACAACAATGCAAGTTTTATATAGAAATTAAGCTGTTTTAGGTAACTGAGAAAATTTACCTTACAGACCTTTCACACAATGCCACAAAGTGATTCATATATAAACTGCTTCACATTCTTACATAATGCACCTTTAAGGTACCTCTGTGTTGGTTCTTGTGTTGACGATTCAGACGTCCCTCTACCGACCAGGTATGTGTTACCACTGGCTCTACCCCTGCCGAGTGATGTGAGGCAGGTCACGTAGGGAGGAGGTAAAGGTCTCCATTAGCCATGAGCCTGGACAGTTGAGTCATCCGTGTATCCAACACTGCTGTAACACAGTGCACGGCAGAGACACACACAGAAGGCTGTGTTGTTGTTTGGCAGTCAAAGGACAGCGCTGTGAGGCTTATAATATTATTTCAACTTGATGCAGTTATTGGACTGCCTGACCAAAAGTGACCTTAAGAATGTATCTGCTTCAGCTGGGCTGTTTGGTGGATTGCAGTACGGTGCGGCTGGCTGTCTGCAGTTGTGTGTGACAGCTCCCAGGTGTGAGCGTATGGAAGTGTATGAATGTACTCAGAGAGGCTGCACGCTCAGCAAAATCCTTCCCCTGATAAATAAAGATTGTTAAAACGTTGTTTGTCTCAGTACTTACTGTAGATGCAGTTGCGGCACCGGTCGCAGCGACTGGCGCTTTTTTGACATTTCTATTGCATTTGTGCTTTATTGGATTGCAGAGAGATAGGAGACAGATGTCTCAACTGACACTTCTCGAACACATTTTCTCACACACGTAAAGTAAAAAAGACTCAGAGATCAGAAAGCTCTGTGACATTATTTCAACCACAGTAAATGCAAATTTGCAGCTTAACTGATTACTGTCTAACTATAATGTTCTTAATCGTGTGTGTGTGTTTGTGTGTGTGTGTGTGTGAGTGTGTGTGAAAGATCCAATCTTCTTATTTTTCCTAATTTTCAGGTACAATGACCAGAACCGTCAAGCAGAGACGGAATGTACATGAGCTGCAATTCAAACCAAGTTAATCTCTTGCAAAATATAAGACCTTGAAAATATCTTGCAAGTTTTTAAACCATGAACCGTAGCATAAATACTCTGTATCTTAGTTAAGTCCTTTGATTTTCAGTGTGACACAAAGTCTTAGAGCTCTTAAAATGCCATTACTGCAGATTTTTCTCATTTCACCTCATTACAGGACATTGTGCAGGTCAGTGGAGTGGACTCAGCGCTTCCTACCACTTCATCCTGCTGGAGATATCTATTTGAGAGAGACTGTTGGACCGAAGTGGCTGCACCTGATCAGCAGCGAGGCTCGGGAACACTGTGGCATCCCAATGATGCTATTAATGGTCGTCATGTGTGCCAAGAAAGCACTGCCCACACCATTACGCTCTGTCTACCAGCCTGAACCTCTGACACAGAGCCACCAGCTTGCTGCAACACAAACTGAGATTTGTTGAGCCAGGCAAAGCATTTTCATCCTCCAGTAATCCAGTTTTTTCATTTTCTTGGTAAGTGTTTTTTTTAACCAGGGTTGTTTCCCTGACAGCCACTGAGGCTCTTTTTTTCCACTGAGCAATTACACTATGTTTGTAAAGTGGTGACATTTATTTTATTTACTAACTGGCAATATTCACTTATTCCTAGAGGATTTGTTTCCTTAAATTAAAAAAAGTGTAATTTACATAACCCCTTCTAGTGTGAAAAACAAAGAAGAGCAATTTTTCTTTTTAAGAGCTTATAAAACCAAAAGCACAGAAGTCTGACCTGTTTTCTGGATTCAGTGAAATAAGTCAGCCGACTTCAGTAACTTGTCCCGGCCATGTTTATTACTTTTTAGTTTAGTTGTCGCCTGTGCTACCTGCAGTGTGTTTCTGTATTTCCAACATGTTTTCTACCTTAAAGGAAGTAGAAGAAGATAAGGCTACAGTGGTCTCATGATGAGCTGATCTGACGAGAGCTCAATGCACAATTTAAGAAAACAAATGCAAATTAAACCACTTCATCAATTTGACAACACACGAGCAGCATGTGGTTGGTCCTCTGCTGCCTTTGCCTCCCCCCTTTTAAGAAAGGTGTGATGGGTTTATTATTTACAGATATCTCTGAGTGCCAGCATTGCACCGAGCTGTTATTTGAGAAAGCGTGGCCTTCCTGTGGGCTTGTCTCTGGTCACCCTCTGACCCGTTTCACAGACGGAGCTGTTTTCTCCCACAGAGGTGCCAGTGTATGCGTGCTTTTTTGTTCACACCATTTCCTGAGGATGTGTGAAAATCTCAGGAGGGTGACTGTCTCTGAGAGGCCCCAACAATACCAGCCCACGTGCACGCACTTCGAACAAGCGCCTTGTCCACATGTATTCAAGTAGCAGCTAAGCTTCTTGGAAGCGCCTGCATGCACTGCTGTAGTGTATGTATTTGCAGCTGCATTCACGTGATTGGCTGCATGGAGGCTGCTGAGTTCTACCCGATAAAGTGGAACCTGAGTGTAGATTAGTAGCTGGCTACTCCGCTGGACATGGTTGTCACCATAAGAACTGAACGCTCAGATTGGATGCCAGTGATCTCAGAAACAGCCTTCACGTCTGATTGTTGAATTGCCCCGAGCCCTTCAGAGCCATGTACCCAATCATTCAGCCTAAGTAACTTGTTGACGTGGGACTGTCCTCCAGCTGTCTGGGCGGGCCATCCTCTTGTCTCCCTGCTCAGATTTACTCACCAGGGGGAATAGCTATTACATCTCCTGTTATTATTTGCCATAAAAATGCACTGAATGGCGACCAACTCAGAGGTGCTATAAAAAGCAACGGGGTGTGAGATGGCGTCTGCACGTCATCAATCAGACACAGTGGTGAAACATTGGGCCTCTCCACTGGGTAGTGGAAATTGATTTTTCTGTAAGTCTCAACGATTAGGGTGTGAAAGAGGGAGGGAGGGAGGGTGGGGATGGGAGGAGAGGAGCTGGGAGAAATGGGATGAGATGGGATTGGGGTACTGTGAGAAAATGGAGATAAAGCTAACGTTTTCAAGTGGGCTTAAAACTGTTGAATTGCCCTTTACTTAAATCTTAAATCATGGAGGTCTTGCTCCTGGGCGTTTCTGCAGTCTGTCCCAATCAGCATCTCTCAAAAAATAGGGCTTTCAGCTCAGCTTGAAATGTGAACCGAAACATTCAATACCCAAGATCGAAGCCAAAGAATAGACCTTTTTTTCACAGCAGACATTTTTACGTCCTTGCAGGAAAAGCACAGGTCTGATTAATAACCTCAATAAAGCCTGCACTCCAGTCAGGTGCCATTTCAAGGTCCCAGCTATTGTGCATGCTGGACCACCCAGTTACACCTGCACTTTTCCAGCTGTGACAGGTCAGAATGTCAACCAACAAGAAATGTTACATTTATTTAGTGCTTGGTGATTGACAATAAATCAATAAATTCCATCAAAGAACCTAAACCAACAATTGATTGTAAATACTAGCGCAACAAAAATGTATTAATCTGCAGCTGAAAATA